>NC_091473.1:30184164-30510191 GCF_036971445.1 Narcine bancroftii | reverse complement strand
GATTCTGAGACAGCTTTCAAATTGCTATCTGCAGATGCCCACCTTATTTGAATTTTCCCAGTTTTTTTGTACTTCTATTTTAGATTTACAGTACTGACAATATTTTCTATTTTTTTTTCAAGTTGGAAAAAATGCCATTGCAATAGTCTTTTTGAAAGAAATTTATGAACATCTATTTGTCCAAACTAAATAAATGCATATCTGTACAAAATATAAAGGCCTATGACTGAAAACGTGTCCTTAAAAGGTTTGTAATTGTATTCTTTTCAAGATTTAAAGCAACATTCTTAAACCTAGATTATTTTACATCAACTGATAATGACTCATTTTCAAGTTTTGAAATAAAACTAAATTATGCAAATTTAAAGAAAAAGTATTCTCCCACTTGCTAAATGCACTTCATCAATGTCTGCTCATGGTGATTGATGCAATGTTATTTTTATTTCAGTACCTTTCACCATGTATCGTTACTGAATGAGATGGTTCTAGGAAGCTCCACAAACACTGAGCTTTCAGCTTGAAGTACGCAATTCTCCAGTGCAATCTGATTGTAAATGTCCTTGTAGCCAATGGTACTTAAGGCCACATAGTTCAAGCTGACTGTGGAGTGGAACAGCACTGAACATCTGGCCATGAATGATCTGAAAGGCTACTAACTAACCGTGCTGGGCTCTTGATGAAAAATTCAACATTTTTCTTGTTGGCACAGTTGTTTTGTAGTATTCTCTTGAGCTTCCTGAATTATATTAAGAAATTTTCACTGCAGCAATTTATATCTGTGAGAACAGCTGGCCCTGAAAGGGGATCTGCTGCACACCAATTGCTGGGGGACCTTAGATTGGATCCTGCTACATTCACTACATTTGTCCTTGAAAATTAGTTTTGCAGAATAAAATAAAAGTTGAACTAACTTCGCATGATGAGGCAAAATTCATCAGTCCTATAGTTAATGATTTTGTAAAGAGCGCATTCCAATAAAACAAGACTTGCAAACAAGAGTTGGAGATAGTAAAAAGCCATCCTCAAATCTTTTTTAAGGCTATAATGTCTTCTACGTCTTCTTACAATTTATCAAAGCAAACATTTTTCCTTAAATTCAGTAGTGCATTATACAATCGTAGTGCCAGTTGAATATGATAGATTAATACCATATTCTGAAACCTGGCAGTGCATAGGAAAGCCAAAAATTACTCATGGCAAGTAGTCACATCAGCAACAAAACAGCAGAGCGTGATGTTAGTTTGCAGAGGAAACAAAATGTATTAAATGTGTGAATTGAGCCCAAGGGAGTGAGAACATTTTAGTTTATACTGAATCAATAAATTATGCTTAATGTAAGCACTTAATGTAAACATCACATCATGGTACTTCACAGAATTGTGATTTGATTTGTAACAAATGATGTGAAGCTGTTGAGAAAGAAAACTAGTGAAAGGAGTAACTAAAAGATGTGATTTTAAAATGGGGGGGTAAAGTATCAAAGATGGTGGAAAGGGATAGATTTCCATTGATCCTCAGAGATTCATGAAGGAGTGGCTCCTATCATAGAGAAAAAGAAATGCGGTTTACAAAAGAATTCAGAGCATAATGTTTTGAGGGTTGTAGGGCTGAACAATAACAGAAAAATGGAAGAGTGAAGCAAATCAAAGATTTACACATCAAGAGCCAATGCAAGTTAGTGAACGTGCGGAAATCAATGTGCAGAACTTGGTGGAGAATGAAAAGAGCTTAATAAACTGGTTACAATAATTCTCATTTATCAAATTGTGGATAGCGAAGGGATGGACTTAATGTCAAAGTTACAGAATCTGGAGCAAAAGTTAAAGATAATGGCTTCCTGCAATGCAACAGAAGGAAATGCAACAGAGGTGTCAAAAGAGACAGAACTAAGTCTCATCATCATACCACTCATTAATCAGTTAAAACTCCTGCCTGCAAAGTCTTTTCAAGTTTGACTGACTAAAAATATCAAATCTGAGATTTTTAATTTTTTCTTAGTCTAGAGTATTAAATTTTAAAAATCAAAATAGAAAGATAGAGTTCAGATATGTATCAGCAATAATCCAGTTGAATATTCAACAAGGCTTGAGGTCCTACTCCAGTTTCTTTTTTTTGGCTGATAGATGCTAAACTTTTGATCTTTGAGTCTATAGCACATTTCTTTCATATCTAATGGAGTGCCAAGAGCTACCATAGATAGTCGTTAATTGGAAAAGCCAATTTTAATGATAAGGGGTGTTTTTTTCCAGATATTGAGGAGAAAGTAAATGGATTACAGGAGAGTCGTAGTTGCAAGAAAGTTCTTGGGAGATAGCAATGGAAGACATGAGATCACATAGAGTTGTAGAAGGGGCTGTGAGTAGGGGAAGGGAATTGTACAGTGACCAGCTGCAGAGGACAGAAATCAATAAAAGGAGAGAACACAAGGTAAGCTGTGACCAAAATGAAAATCACCAAGATTATGAGAGACACAGAGCAGGAGGCGACATTTAGATACAATGCGTCTCAAATAGAAACCAGGAATGGTTAACAGAGAGCAAAGGATTTAAATGGAGAAAAATAAAGACAGGTAAAGCGTGAATGGTGATTTAAGAAACATGAGACCAAAACCTCATTTGCATAATGGTAAATAAAACAGCACTGTGTGGTTGAAAAATAAAGTGAAGCAAACTTGCAAAAGATTTTGGGTGCGTTAAGGGCAGTCGCAAGCAAATTCTCATTTGTAGGTGGAATTTGTGTGTGTCTATGTTCCAGCATCAAACTAGTGCAAAAGACATTTGTAGTAGTGCAAAATTCGTCATCAATGTCATTTTCAACTACATTGGTTTGAAATACAAAAGTGGCTGTTCATTACAGAAAAAAAAACAACTTTTACTGACACTGCAATATCCTCCCAGCTTAAAACTGTTCAATCAGTCTGCACTTCTCCTGCTGTTGTTGCACATCCTGAGACAACCTGAGACCTCATCGTTGGCAGTTTTCGAGAAAGAGAGCACTGAGTGTGTGCAGAGAGACTTGGGGAAGGAGAGACATGGAGAATAATAGATGAAGAAAGGCACATGGAGAGCGAAATTGAGTAGGGGAAAGATGGAGAACCAGCAAAAAAAAAGTACAGTACAAGAAGCAGGAACATGGAAAGAGACAGATGGAAAGGGAAAAAGATGGGAGATGGAGGTAGAAGCAGTTTGTATAAATGAGCAAGAATGGAAAATAAAGATGTCAGTATGGCATTGGGCAGGGGTACCTTAAAGGCTAGTTGATGAAGTTCCAGCCGCATGGCTAAGTGGTGGCAGCTGCAAGAAATTCAAAGACCATTAGAAAAACTCCCGCTGTTTCAGAAATATACAGTATTATAGAAAGGAGATTAAAAAAAACATTTTCAAAATTATTACAAGTAATTTTAAGATGTTTTTAGAAATGCAACCCAGTTTTCATGCTGAAATAAACATTAATTTCGAGCCCAAAAATTTCGAAGAAGGATTTGAGGAAACCCTTGCCACGTCTGATTGGAATCCAGGTGCACTGGCTTAGATATTTTGTGATCCCAGGCTTAACAGAGGTTCAGGTATCTGTACAGGCATCTGAAACAAGTAATGCATTTTTAATTCTGAAATCTTACAGAACACTAATCCTAACCCCAATGCCATGACAAATTTGTATCCCACAGCAGAAATGAACCTTCATTGGCAGTAGTAAGTGGTTGTTGAATAAAGAAAAACTCAATTATGGAAAGATGAGAAGGGTCTGAAAAAATGAAATGTACAACTGACAATGCTCGAAACACTAAGAAGATAAGTGCATATCTAAAAAAAAAAGAATGTTGTCTATTTGAAGTTGTGGCCAAATACATTTCTTTAATTATTTGATTTTTAAAATTTACCTGCTAAATGTGAAAATTAGAGAATGTAAATCAACACTGGATTCTTCATTCTCTGCTTTCTTTCCTTTCCAACCTTCCATGCTGCTAACACCAGAGTTTAACTGATTGGAGTTGTGGACAACTGCAAGAACTTCTAAAGCCTCTGTCATTGCCAGTGTAGTCAGCCAGTGAAAGATACTATGTGGCAAAACTACAAATAGCTGGAGAAATTTATCCTCACAGTTCATTGAAATGAATTAAATATACATTGGTATGGACAAAAAGATATTTTACTATTAAAGTAAAATCTATGCACACTGTTTTCATTTCTTCTTTGGCTTGGCTTCGCAGACGAAGATTTATGGAGGGGTAATGTCCACGTCAGCTGCAGGCTCGTTTGTGGCTGACAAGTCCGATGCGGGACAGGCAGACATGGTTGCAGCGGTTGCATGGGAAAATTGGTTGGTTGGGGTTGGGTTTTTCCTCCTTTGTCTTTTGTCAGTGAGGTGGGCTCTGCGGTCTTCTTCAAAGGAGGTTGCTGCCTGCCGAACTGTGAGGTGCCAAGATGCACGGTTTGAGGCGATATACCATGGTACAAATCCACCAATTAATACTCTTCTTTAACTGGAAATCAAAGTACTATTTATAATCAGAAAAGTTGTTCTAAAATTAAGTTTTAAAAAAACTTAACTCTGAAACAAAATTGACAGAATTGCAGAAAAATAAATGACTAATACAAAATAACTTTCATAGATCCGAGATAGACATAAGTTCATAGTACTGGTCTCCAAATAGAAGAAGATTTTCAAATGCAATTTTTGGAAATGTTTGACAATTATCAATTCTGTTCATTACATTTTTTTTTTTTTACTCTTTGTTTAGAGAATTATAGCAGCAGGTTGTGCATAATATTATAGATGTTATAAAGCACCATCTTCACAAGCTTCAACTGATTTCTCCATTTTCTGTCCTTCAAAACTTTCTATTTCAATCTGATCCTAGATTTTGATTAAGGATACTTGTGGGCAACAGTAGAAACATCTATAGCCTCTATCAATGTCCACTAGTGCCGGGTGTTAAAGTGCAAAATGATAGGACTCACAACTTCAAAACTATAAACTCATAAAAGAAAGTACGACATATGAAAGAAAGAAAGAAGAAAACATTCATGCTAGAAGCTGGATGGAAGAAGGAATGGGTCTGTGGTTTTTAATAACTTCTTTTAGCATCATAAATTGCTTGAAATGCAATGTCACTTACACAATGGAAAAGAGTGATGGGAAAAAAAAACAACTGTTACATCAACAGACAGACAATCTAATGATGATGAGAAGTTCTTGGGTACCTGTCCAAGTACCTATAATAAGTTCCAGTAATAAAAATAGTGTTGGTGAAAAAGTTAACCCTAATGATTAGTTCAAAGAATCCCTGTCATATTTTGCCGAGATGTCCTGTTAAATCTTACAAATTTGCAGTATATAAAAAAAAATGAAATGAAGTGAGAAGTCACTGAAGACAACTAGTTGACCATTGCCACACACAATGAAATGACAGGAATTGTGTGGAGAGTAATACCTCAGCTCCTTTATTTCACGTTATCGAACTAATGATATGATTGGTAGCGAAGGCAAAATATTGATTTAACATTTGTGACAAATAGTGAAATATATTGGAAATGAGTCTAGTCGTGCTTTCAGGAATACACATGTAGTTAAATATGGAAATTAAGCACCTGATTGCAGTAGTAGCCTGTTCTATTGCATGCCACATAGTTGAGACTTTTCCAGAGGTGTGAATTAATATTCATTTCAAATTTTCATAACAGGATTTAAATTTGACTATATCAGATGTGGATTGGGACACAATTCTTAAGTTAGTTAATAGCTTTTTCTTGTGTGTTTTACAATGTATTTCTTCGTCAAATATTTTTAATTGAGTTTAACATATAAATTTACATACACAATTTGAAAAAAAACCATAACCAGTCATATATATGACAGATTTATAAAACTACATTGACTAATTGCTTGATCCACATAAGAAACAATTAATTAATTAATCCATAATAATGCTGCTAAACCCATATTTGCTCAGTTTAAACCATAACATAACATAACATAACAATTTACAGCACGGAAACAGGCCATTAGGCCCTTCTAGTCCGCACCAAACCAAACACCCCTCTCTAGTCCCACCTCCCTGCACAATGCCCATAACCCTCCATCTTCTTCTCATCCATATACATGTCCAACCTTTTCTTAAATAATACAATTGACTCCGCCACCACTATTTCTCCCGGAAGCTCATTCCACACGTCTACCACTCTCTGAGTAAAGAAGTTCCCCCTCATGTTACCTCTAAACCTCTGCCCATTAATTCTTAACTCATGTCCTCTTGTTTTAATCTTTCCTCCTCTTAACGGAAATAGTCTATCCACATCCACTCTGTCTATCCCTTTCATAATCTTAAATACTTCTATCAAATCCCCTCTCAACCTTCTACGCTCCAAAGAATAAAGACCTAATCTGTCCAATCTCTCCCTAAACTCTAGATGCTTAAACCCAGGTAACATTCTGGTAAACCTTTTCTGCACTCTCTCCACTCTGTTTATATCCTTCCTATAATTAGGCGATCAGAACTGCACACAGAACTCCAAATTAGGCCGCACCAACGTCTTATACAGTCTCAACATCCCCTCCCAACTCCTATATTCCATGCAATGATTGATAAAGGCCAGCATACTAAAAGCCTTCTTCACCCCCCTATTCACATGAGTTTCTACCTTCAGGGAACGATGTACCGTTACTCCTAAATCTTTCTGCTCTTCTGTATTCATCAATGCTCTCCCATTTACCACATATGTCCTATTCTGATTCTTCTTATCAAAATGAAGCACCTCACACTTATCAGCATTAAATTCCATCTGCCATTTTTCAGCCCACTTTTCTAAGCAGCCCAAATCCCTCTGCAATCCTTGAAAACCTTCTTCATTATCCACTATTCCACCTATCTTAGCATCGTCTGCATATTTACTAATCCAATTCACCACCCCATCATCTAGATCATTAATGTATATAACGAACAACAATGGGCCCAATACAGATCCTTGAGGCACACCACTGGTCACCGGCCTCCAACCTGACAGACAATTATCCACTACCACTCTCTGGCCTCTCCCTTTCAGCCAATGTTCAATCCATTTGACTATCTCAAAATTTATACCTAAAGACTGCACCTTCTTAACTAACCTTCCATGTGGTACCTTATCGAAGGCCTTACTGAAGTCCATATAGACAACATCTACTGCGCTACCCTCATCCACATTCCTAGTCACCTCTTCAAAAAATTCAATCAGATTGGTCAAACATGACCTTCCTCCCACAAATCCATGTTGAGTGCTCCTGATCAGACCCTGTCTATCCAGATGTTTATAAGTACTATCTCTAAGAATTTTCTCCATTAATTTATCTACCACAGACATCAAACTTACAGGCCGATAGTTGCCAGGCTTCCTCCTTGAACCCTTTTTAAATAACGGAACCACATGTGCAATGCGCCAATCCTCCGGCACTATCCCCATATCTAATGACATTTGGAAAATTACCGCCAGAGCCTCTGCTATTTCCTCCTTCACTTCTCTCAATGTCCTGGGGAAGATCCCATCTGGTCCCGGAGACTTATCCACCTTTATATTCTTCAAAAGCCCTAAAACTACATCTTTTGTAATCTCTATATTCCCCATATTTACCCAATTTGCTTTTTTTTATCTCACATCTCCCAATATCCTTCTCCTTAGTGAATACCGAAGAAAAGAAACTGTTCAGTATCTCCCCCATTTCTCTAGGCTCCACACACAGTTTTCCGCTCTGATTCTCTAAGGGACCAATTTTGTCTCTAGCTTTCCTTTTACCATTAACATATTTGTAGAACTCTTTTGGATTAGTTTTCACCCTGCTTGCCATAGTTTCCTCGTACCTTCTTTTAGCTTTCCTAATTCCTCTCTTAAGATTCCTCTTACATTCAATGTATCTTTCAAACATCCCCTTAACATCCATGCTTCTTATATCTAATGTATGCCTCCCTTTTTCTTCGAACCAAGTTTCCAATATTCCTTGAAAACCACGGCTCTCTCAAACCTTTTGCCCCTCCTTTTAACCTAACAAGAACATAAAGCTTTTGCACTCTCAAAATCTGATCTTTAAAAGACTTCCATCTCTCTACTACGTCCTGCCCATAAAACAAATTGTCCCAATCCACACCCTGCAAGTCCTTTCGCATCTCCTCAAATCTAGCTTTTCCCCAATCAAAAACCTCAACCCTTGGCCCTGACTTCTCTCTTTCCATAATGACATTGAAGCTGATGGCATTATGATCACTGGACCCGAAGTGCTCGCCAACACTAACCTCCGTCACTTGACCCATCCCATTTGCCAACAGTAGATCTAACACTGCTCCTTCTCTGGTTGGCACCTCTACATATTGTTGTAAAAAACTATCTTGCACACATTTCACAAACTCTAACCCATCCAGTCCTTTCACAGAATGTGTTTCCCAATCTATATGTGGAAAATTAAAATCTCCCATAATTACAACCCTGTGCTTATCACAAATATCTACTATCTCCCTACAGATTTGCTCCTCTAGGTCTCGGTCCCCTCCGGGTGGTCTATAATACACCCCTACAAGTGTAACCTCTCCTTTCCTACTCCTCAGTTCCACCAAAATAGCCTCCGTGGATGTGCCCTCTAATCTATCCTTCCTAGGCACCGCTGTAATATTTCCCTGACAAGCAATGCAACCCCACCTCCTCTTGCCCCTCCGACTCTATCACACCTAAAACAACGAAACCCAGGGATATTCAGCTGCCAATCACATCCCTCCTGCAACCATGTCTCACTAATCGCTACCAAATTTAAAAATTAATAGAAATTTTAAAAACAAAGAAAAACCTAAAAACTAAATCTAATCTACCCCCTCCCTCTAATCAACATTACCTTGTATTTAAAAAAAAAGGAAATTGTAGACCTGATGGCGACGTTCAGATATCGGATAGAGAATCTCCGGAATATTCAGAATTCTTAATTCTTCCAATCATGATAATACAGGTACACAATCCTTTCTCCAGACATCTAAATTCTGGAAAGCTCCAAACTCCAGCAAGTGGGGAAAGAGACAGCAGCGCAAGTCGGGCAGACGAGGGGGAGAGACAGGCAGCGTGAGTTGGGTGGGCGAGAGACTGGCAGCGCGAGTCGGGCGGGCGAGGGGGAGGGGAGATGACAGTGTGACTGTAAGGGGTTGGGGTGAATACGGCAGCACAATTCAGGTGAGCTTAAATCTGGCTTTCTGAAATCCAGAAAAATCTGAAATTCAGAACACACTGTCCCCCAGGGGTGCCAGATAAAGGATTGTGTACCTGTATTCTATGAATGAGTCCCACATCTTTATAAATTTAAACTTTCTATCTTTAATGTTGTATCTGATTTTCTCCAAGCTAAAATAGGACATTACATCATGGAAACACTATGTATGGGTAGGTGAAGACATATTTTTCCATTTCAATAAAGTTGCTCATCTGGCTGTCTATTACAATTCAAAGTGGTACATAGAGTGCATATGTCTAAGAATAAATTGTCTCGCTTTTATTCTGATATGACTCCCTGGTGTGACAGGTGTAAGATCAGAGAAGCATCATTAATTCATTTGTTCTCGACTTGTCCTAGTCAAGAAAAATAATTCTTTATCAAAAAATTTCAATATAAATTTAACACTGAATCTTCTGATGGCCTTTTTGATAAAATAGGAGGAAATGATTCTTCTATATCTTTGGTTCAGAGTCGCACATTTCTTTTACCTCTCTTGGCGAGGTGTACAATTTTACTTAAATAGAAGGATGCTGCCTCACCTACTCAAGATCAGTGGTTGCATGATATCATGTCCTGTTTGAACTTGGGAAAGATTGGTTATTCAATTAATAATTCAAATATAAGATTCCAGAAGTTATTCTGGTCATTTATGACTCAATATCTTACTTTATAATTTTACTCCCATGTAATTAAATCAATTTGTATCTTTTCCATGTTCCTTATATTAATTTTTTAACCATCTTTTTTTCTTTTAATACTGGTCATATATAACATCTGGAAATGCTGTTAGGTAAGGAGTTTGAGTTTTCTCCTCTACTATTTTTTTCTTTCCTCTTTTTATACTATTAGTTTTTTTCTAAAAAAGGTATATACTATTCAGAATATGAATTATGGATATGATTTACAATTTATGTATGTTTGAGATATACAAAATATATTATTTAGTTTGTGTAATTGTCCATACTTTTTTATTGAATTGTGCCCTTTTTGTTTGCATAAGTTCTTTATTAAAATCAATAAAAATATTTTAAAAATAAAGAAGAAAATTTTCATAAATTATTCTTGAAGTTAAAATATAACACTTTGCTCTTCAGATAACATACAATGACATAGGTGCTGGTGAATGCATCTCTCAAGTACACCTCATTCTAATATCCAATTTTATGAATTTTAATAAACTTTTTTTAATTGTTAGGATTTAATGCTTTTATTGGGAAATTTTAGAGGGGTTAAATCTAAATTAAAATTGAATATGTATCAAGTAAAATTTGTTCAAATTGCTAGAAAATATATCGCTATAACTTGGAAGTCAGATACTGACTCAAGAATGGATACATGGCCTGCAGCAGTTCAGAATTGTATTCCACTTGAGAAAATTACTTGTAATTTTAGAGATAAATATTATATATATTGGGAAATATGGTGCATATACATATATGTGTGTGTGTGTGTGTGTGTGTGTGTGTGTGTGTGTGTGTCTGTGTGTGTGATATATATATAAATCAAAAGATAGCAAAATGTGTAGTTCTGTTGTAGTTCTCTTATACTGTTCTTTTTCTTTTTTTTGCATTTGTAAGGAGTTGAGGGAGGAGGTTTCTTCTGTTTACACACACATACATACACCACATGTATTTGGATTGAATTTGAAATATTGTAAATGTTTATTTTGTGGTTTTAAATTTTTAAGAAAGTATATTAAAAATTGTTACTTCAATTATTGCGTTAAGCAATGTGTACATCCTCAATTTTAATCTCACTCTCAGTACAATGTTTCTTGTTTGTTCTTTGTCTGGAACTCTGCATCTCCCTCTGCAACTAGATTGTTGACGACCTCATCGGAAGAGCACAGTCAGTCCAGGTTGGTAATAACGTCTCCACCTCACTGACAATCAACACAGGTGTACCTCAAGGATATGTGCTTAGCCTACTACTTTACTCACTCTACACCATGACTGTGATTAGGCACAATTCAAATGCCATCTCTAACCCTAATGACACCGCAGTCATCAGCAGAATCACAGACGGCAATGAGGAAGCATAAAGGAGTGAGATAGATCAGCTCGTTGAGTGGTGTTACAATAACATCTTGCACTGAACATTAGCAAAACTAAGACACTAATTGTGGATTTCAGGAGGTCGAAACCAGGAGAACACAAACCAATCCTCCCTGAGGGGTCAGTGTAAATGGTTAAGAGCTTCAAATTCCTGGGTATTAATATCTCTGAAGATCTATCCTGTGGCCTTCATGTCGATGGAATAATGAAAAAGGTTCACGTGGCTGTAATTCGTGAGGACTTTAAGAAGATTTGATATGTCCCCAAAGGCTCTTGCAAATTTCTACAGGTGTACCATGGAGATTGTTGACTGGTTGCATTACTGTTTGGTATGAGGTGCCAATTCATAGGACAGAAAAAGGCTAGAAGTTGTTAACTCAGCCAACACCATCATGAGCATCAGTCTATTCTATAGTAAGCACATCTGCAAGAAACCAGCCTATATCATCAAGGACCCTCACCACCCAGGTCATGCCATCTCCTCACCGCTACCATCCAGAAGGAAATACAGGAGTCTGAAGAACACCCAATAGCTTCTTCCCCTCCACCATCAGGATTTGAACATGAATCAAAAATTATGAAAAATGGACTGCTGGAAGCATAAGTTATGCAGCACGTGTGGATGGTTAAAGTTTTGGGCCAAGACTCTGCATCGGCTACAACTTCTATTATCTGCAGTCTCTTGTCTCCAAATACAAAAAAAATGCTTGAATGATTCAATTATGTATTACATCTTGAAATATGATCTTAAAATGGATAATAGATCAAATTGGCTCCGTACTTTATAGGCAAGTTTTCACATCAATTTGAATTCAAAAGGTCCAAACTACAATTTATTGGAGTGTTAATAAGGATTCTCATCACTTACTAGCTGAGTGATTCTACCACAGGGAAAATTTAGTTTTTCAGCTTTATATACAGTCCAATTTTTTTTAACCAATACATCCACAAACCACTTTCAATGAAATTAGTATGAGACTTACTGAACCAATGTACCTGATGAATGAGGAAAACATGAAGACATGCAGCAATGAGTCAGAGAGCATTTCTGGGGGTGGGGGATAGAATTACAGGAAATGCTCAATTCAGCTTTGCAACCTATATTTGCCTATCAATATACTGTAATCAGTTTTCAGTGTTTCATCCCTACCACTTTCTTCTCACCCTTTTCTACCCACCTTTCTTGAAAGCACTGACTCACATGGGCATACATTTCCATGTCTACCTTCACTTGGCAGCCACTTTCCAGAAGTGATATTTATGAATGCAGATAAGCTATTTCACAGATAAAGCTAGAGTTGTGCTGAACCTTGCCTTCAACCTCAGGAAATAAAGCAAAAGTGTCAAGGAAGTTTCTTCAGGTGTAGGTGTGTGTGTGTGTGTGTGTGTGTGTGTGTGTGTGTGTGTGTGTGTGTGTGTGTGTGTGTGTGTGTGTGTGTGTGTGTGTGTGTGTGTGTGTGTGTGTGTGTGTGTGTGTGTGTGTGTGTGTCTGTGTGTGTGAGTGAGAGATTCAAAAAACTGCATTGCAATGCAAGTAAGCACAGTTCCTCTGAGGGAATGAAACATTTTAAATTTAACTTTTATATAAGAGGGCTCAGTATACATTAACGTGCTTTTAAAGTCTCCCAGAATCAGTGAGGTTAACAATTCAAAGACGATCACTATAGCCTGTGAGCGGTGGAATTTACGTCAAACCACAAACCAAAGTGGAAACCAAGAGTAGATCCCAACTTAATTTCAGAATAAAGATTATCCTCGTGATCTTTTTAATTTACTTGCAATATCTCACAAATTCATAGTGTTCAAAAAGCCAGTTAATCCACTTTTAACTTAAAAATCCTTTAAAGAACAGAATCTACCTTCAGAATAGTGGTAACACAAGTGGTAATAGATGTAAATCTTCTGAAAGCAGTGTTGAATAACAAATTAATAATACTACAGAATTTGAAATAAAGAGTAACACTTTTATTACACATATTAATTTCTATTATAATTTCCATATATTGTGGCATACAAGTCAACTGGTGTACAAGTCAACCCCCTTTTTCAGTCTCATTTTAACCGTTTAATGGTATATCTGGTGTATAAATCGACACTCATTTTCTGGCTGCCTGAAATGCCCTGTTGACCAATGTACAAGTCAACCCCAAAAGCTTGTGATGCTTGAGCTCGGCCATGGATCAGCATATATGTCAAACGTCACAGCTTGCGTGGATTGATCTGCTAGGTGCTTCGACTGGAGGTGATTGCTGTCATGGAGGGTCCATTGACACAACACAACACACGACAAAAATATGAAGCGAGCTTTAAGTTGAAAGTGATAGAAATGGCAAAGAAAACCAACAACTACGCGACTGAAAGAAAATTTGATGTGGACGAGAAGTTGGTAAGAGAGTGGAGAAAAAAGAGAATTTAAGAAAAATACCAAAAAGGCGATGTTCTTTGAGAAAAGGAATCACTCATTGGCCAGAGTTGGAAAATCACATTGCAGAATGGGTACGTGAACAGAGGGAAGATTGCAACATAATCACCTGAAATAAGAACATTTGCACTGCAGTGGGAAAGTTGCACCCAGACCTCATTGATGATTTTGAGGCTACAGTCGGCTGGTGCAATCGTTTCAGGAACAGGAAAAATCTGGTACAATGGCAAAAAATATGAATTGCACAAAAACTACCAACTTTTCACCAGTTTATTATGCAGAAACACCAGTTTGCATTGGCAAATTTCTGAAAAATGGATGAAACTGGCATGAATTTTGACATGATAGGCAATAGAACAGTGCATGGAAAGGTGTTAAAACTGTGCAAACCAGAAGGACAGTCCACGAAAGGACCAGATTTATCGTGAT
The DNA here is from genome assembly GCF_036971445.1 of Narcine bancroftii. NCBI lineage: Eukaryota > Metazoa > Chordata > Chondrichthyes > Torpediniformes > Narcinidae > Narcine > Narcine bancroftii. Next base: position 30,496,064 of record NC_091473.1, on the reverse strand, counting down.
GCTATCGTGCATGGTCAACAGGACAAAATTAAGACATATGGTAATCTTCAAATGCAAAATTAAACCAAAAATGAAATTCCTGCAGGTATTTTTGTACATTTTCATGAAAAAGGATGGATGGATGAAAATGGTGTAAAACTATGGATAAACAATGTGTGGAACAGGCAGCCAGGCAGTTTACACAATGAACAGAGTTTGTTGGTCTGGGATATATTTTGTAGTCACTTAACTGAGAACACTAAAAGTAAATTAGCATTACATAACACTTACATGGCGATTTTCCCGGGTGATTTAACATCTATATTGCAACTTCTCGATGTCTACTTGAACAAGCCATTCAAAGACCATGTGCACGAGGAATGGAATACATGGATGTCGATTGCAGAAAAGTTGCTTACAAAAGGTGGGCCAATGCTTGCTGCAACCCTTGATATGCTGTGTAACTTTGTGCTAAAGCATGGGACAAAGTTAAAGTAGAGACTGTAATAAAATCATTTAAAAAGTGTGGTATCTCTTGTGCAATTGATGTCACGGAAGATGATTTATTGTGGAATACTAATGATGAAGCTGAAACCGCCTCATCAGATACAGACTTTTTTTTCTTTGGCTTGGCTTCGCGGACGAAGATTTATGGAGGGGGTAAAAAGTCCACGTCAGCTGCAGGCTCGTTTGTGGCTGACCAGTCCGATGCGGGACAGGCAGACACGATTGCAGCGGTTGCAAGGGAAAATTGGTTGGTTGGGGTTGGGTGTTGGGTTTTTCCTCCTTTGCCTTTTGTCAGTGAGGTGGGCTCTGCGGTCTTCTTCAAAGGAGGCTGCTGCCCGCCAAACTGTGAGGCGCCAAGATGCACGGTTTGAGGCGTTATCAGCCCACTGGCGGTGGTCAATGTGGCAGGCACCAAGAGATTTCTTTAGGCAGTCCTTGTACCTTTTCTTTGGTGCACCTCTGTCACGGTGGCCAGTGGAGAGCTCGCCATATAATACGATCTTGGGAAGGCGATGGTCCTCCATTCTGGAGACGTGACCCATCCAGCGCAGCTGGATCTTCAGCAGCGTGGACTCGATGCTGTCGACCTCTGCCATCTCGAGTACCTCGACGTTAGGGGTGTGAGCACTCCAATGGATGTTGAGGATGGAGCGGAGACAACGCTGGTGGAAGCGTTCTAGGAGCCGTAGGTGGTGCCGGTAGAGGACCCATGATTCGGAGCCGAACAGGAGTGTGGGTATGACAACGGCTCTGTATACGCTTATCTTTGTGAGGTTTTTCAGTTGGTTGTTTTTCCAGACTCTTTTGTGTAGTCTTCCAAAGGCGCTATTTGCCTTGGCGAGTCTGTTGTCTATCTCATTGTCGATCCTTGCATCTGATGAAATGGTGCAGCCGAGATAGGTAAACTGGTTGACCGTTTTGAGTTTTGTGTGCCCGATGGAGATGTGGGGGGGCTGGTAGTCATGGTGGGGAGCTGGCTGATGGAGGACCTCAGTTTTCTTCAGGCTGACTTCCAGGCCAAACATTTTGGCAGTTTCCGCAAAGCAGGACGTCAAGCGCTGAAGAGCTGGCTCTGAATGGGCAACTAAAGCGGCTTCATCTGCAAAGAGTAGTTCACGGACAAGTTTCTCTTGTGTCTTGGTGTGAGCTTGCAGGCGCCTCAGATTGAAGAGACTGCCATCCGTGCGGTACCGGATGTAAACAGCGTCTTCATTGTTGGGGTCTTTCATGGCTTGGTTCAGCATCATGCTGAAAAAGATACAGACTGGGACCCATATAATGACAGTGAGAGTATGGATGTACTTGCTGCCAACTTTGTTTCAGATGATAACAGTTAGAGTGATTTTGAAGGATTCTAAATATGTTGTTGTTTTCAGAAAATGATAGTGAATTTTGAAGGGTGCTGATTGTCTTTTTGTTCTCATTAAAAATCTCAATGAAAATCTGTCACATTTGGGTTTTCTTGTTTTTTCAAGGTCAACTTATAAGCTGGACCAGTGTGGATTGGATTTTGAGCTGAATTTAAGGTCTCAAAAGTATATACAGCGTATAAATCAACCCCCATTTTTTGAGAATTTTTTTGGGGGTTTCATGGCAACATGTACACCAAAATATATGGCAATTTATCACAGTGTTCCAAAACATCAATCTTCCCATTTAACATTCCTATTTAATTTTGTACTGGTTGTATCATCATGGAGGTTGTGTTATGGCATTTTTTTTTTCTGAAATAAAACACTTCAGTCAAACTGAGCTAACTTAGATTCAATATCCAAATAGCCTGGGTGGAACCTTGAATAATATTACCCTTTGAATACCCCTTTATCTTTGAAATTAATCCTTTAATCCCTTTTCTCCTATTTTACAACATGCAATTAAACCTCTAATTATTGTATTTTCATTTAGTTTCAATACATCTTTTTTCACATTCGTTGATTTTTTTTAAATAATTGGATTTTTAGCTTTTCTCGATCATTCATCCAATGTTTATGCTACAATTCTTTAAAATCTGGACGATCAATTGAACATGATAGGTGTTAACTTGATTAAAATTCAGTGGTAACACTTCATTTAACTTGTATCTTTGAATCTGAATACTTTCAAAAGCTTTTGATGATAGAGGGCAAATAATTGAATTATCCTGTAGCCCCAGACTTAAATACTGCTCGCCTGCATAGGACTTGCTTTTTAGGTACCCGGTACAGATCAAGTAGCTTGAACAAAGAACTCAACCATCCAAAGCCTAGCAATAGGGTTCCAACTCAGTAATTAAGCCCCTACTCAAAAGATGGATATCAACTTTTGCAGAAACAGGACGAATATGTAGTCTCTGTGAAATGCATAGCAATACAGAAGAAATGATCCTTCACTTTCTAACAATATTCATTGGAGATCAAGGAAAGGCTGAAGAGCTGTCAAAATCTTATGAAAAACCCAAAGGGACAAGATTGACTGCAGGAAAACAGATCATCTGAGAAACCAGTATGCTCCAGTGTATCTGTGCTCCTGAATGCATAGTCACCTCACTAAATAAGTTCAATATTCAAGACTCCACTACTGTTATGTAATAGTGGAAACATGTAATATTGCAAGACCCGCCTGTCATAGTCAGAGTTGCCATTACTGTCGCCCCGTAGCCCTTAATTAAGAGAGAAAGAGAAGTAAATGAAAGTCCCTTCAGAGTCACTGAGTAACCATGGATTAACCTCCAGCATTCCCACAACCTTTGGAGTTGCACAAACTCCTGCTCGACTCATCAGCAATCAGAGCTCCCGATCCAAATTTCCAACACAATCAGGAAGCCTTCAGCACCCGAGGACCCCTTCAAGAGGCTTTCTTGCCCTAAGCTCCCTCTCGAAACACAGCTCTTATATTCTTATTCTAGGTAATATTAAATGTAAATTTAAATTTAGACATACAGCATGGCAACAGGCCATTTCGGCCCACAAGTCCACACCACCCAATTTACACCCAATTAATCTATACCCCTGGTACATTTCAAAGAGTGGGAGGAAACTGGAGCCCCTGTGGAGAACCCACGCAGACACGGGGAAAATGTACCAAAGTCCTGATTACAGTGCTAACCACTGTGACAACCGTGCTACATAATATGGCCACATATGACAGTGAACAATTGTAGCTGACTCCTGATTCCATCATATAACATTGTCCTGTAAAAGAAGGGAGTTCTCTATTGCCTGCTTCACCAACTTTCAGGCCTAATCTACAGAGGGAAGGTATGCCATGATCAAGACTTGAATTCATGAAACCATGATGGAAGTGCTTCCATTACACCTTGTTTAAAGCAAGGAACAATGGAACTCTCAATGGAACAACAACAGTATTTCAAACAACTAATCACTGTCCACCCAATATATATGGAGAGCCCTGAAATCAAAACAGAAGATGAGGCCATATTTTATAGCAATAGAAACATCAATCCAGACCAAGTTGTAATAACTGCAAAAAAAGTTAAACAATTGAACTCATCTCTTTTGAGGGAAGATGGATGAGAAGTGGCTTGAATAGAGTTAGAGAGGCAGAGATAAGGTAGACAGCCAGCGTCTTTGTCTCAGGACAGGAGTAGTGAAGGGAGGAAAGTTTAGACGAGACATCAGGGGTAAGTTTTTTTTTAAGTTGTGGATGCTTGGAATACCTCGCCAGGTGTGCTGGTGGAGGCTGAAACATAAGAGACATTTAAGAAACTCTTAGACAGGCACATGGATGAAATACAAAGAGAGTTACGATGTAGGAAGGTTTTAGGAATATATAGGTTGGCACAACATTGAGGGACAAAAGGCCTGTAATGTGCTGTAATGTTCTATCTCCATAGAGTGCGCTCTTTGATCATTTGCAAAGCCAAATAATCATAATGTGATACAAAATACCACATCTTGGCACAAAATCCTAGTTCCACATGTCTATGTTGCTATTATTGATATTCAGACAAAAGCCTTTTCAACCAAAATAACAGAAATGCTATCTATTAACAGTTTCCTTAATGCAGTATCCATACCAATTCTTGGGTGGAGTGGGAGCATTGTTTTGACATAAAAAATATAACTAATGTCATTAGCAAAATCTAAATGACAATTACTTACATTCATTCTAAATATTTTTATCCAGTAACTACCCACAAAGTTTTTATGGCAATTACATAATGCAGATGTCAATGTTTCCTAATGACTAAGCAGATAAATTAACTGTGTGATCCAATATGAAGTCACAAGGTCCCAGATTTAATTACCAATCTGTGCTGAGGTAGCAACTGGGACTCTACAATTGTCCTTAGTGATGGAGCATTTGAAATCAGACAGAAGCATTTCCTTCTTATTTATTCGGAAGTCGGAAAATATACAACTGTGAAAGTTAGATGAAAACAGGATCACACTCAAACATGATGCCTTCCATGGTGAGAATCCAAATGATACATGACCTAGTTCCAAAAGAACATTCTAGTGAGACACCAAGCTATAATTCCAATTGAACCATGCCCTAAAATATTGGCATAATTTGGAAAATAAATTGAAAACTCAAGAAAAAAAATTGTTCACAAAGAACAGCAATTATGCAGGAAGATAAAGTGGAAAATACAGGTAGTCCCCGACTTACGACAGTAATTGGGACCAAAACATTGGTCGTAACTCGGCTTGGATGTATGACTTAGCGAGGTCTTAAAGCAACTTTTAAAAAAGTTTTTTCCACAAATGAACCTTTAACGAAGAATGTCAACTGTACCTTTAATAAAGTTACTCAACATACTCAACAAATAATAAAGTAATTGGACTAGATTGCTGGGCTGTCATGGGGAGTGGGGACCACTGAATACAGTACTTTCAATACAAAATATGTACGTGTACAATAGCTTTAATAATTTTTTTTTAAATTTCGGACGCACATGCTGCTGGATGTAACTTGCATAGGTCAAATATTTCTTGCTCTGCTCCAACCAGACTAATATTTTAATATCTGCTAAAACATGGGACTTGGCCAATCTCACTACTTCATTCCTCAATGCTCCCTCGAGACCAGGTGCACTGTTCTCTGACTGATAAACCCAACTACAAACATCGATGCCAAATCACCACCCACAAGCTCACCACTAGGCCATTGGTAAAGCACGGTAGAGTAGTCCTCCAAAATCTCCATTCTTCAAAATTGGGACCATCGTCAGATCACAAGATCATCTGGTCAATGCCAGATCCTTATTAAACAACACTTTTATCCTTAATGATTTTTTTCACCACTCAAGGTTTGGACTTACTGTTGACAAAAACTTGGTTAAACACTAACAAGATTGCTCCAATGCATGAGCTTTGCCTGCAAAACTGTAACTTTCTTAGCATGCTCAGACCCTCTGGATGGGGTGGGGGTTTAGCTGTTATGTTCAAAGCAATACAAATGCTGTTCATTACATTCTGGTTATTTCTCTTGCTTTGAAGTCCAACTAATTAAAGTGGGCAGAGGACTGGATCTCTGGGCTCTCACAGTAGTCCAACAAGAGGACCAAGAGGTATAAGCTTTCCATACAGCTATTACAGACCTGCTTTTAGCTGATGTTCCTTTGGGCCCTATACATACATTGTGATATTTTAACCGGACACCTATGACCAATCATCCCACTGTCTTGACAGAGGAAACTTTTCGACCACATTCACAGTCTGTCCCATCAATCTGTCCACACAACTGTCAAGCTTATGTCCTCAAAATATATCAGGCATGGCTTAAGGAAGCAGGTCACTCACTGGGCACACCCAAGCACTGCTTCAACAATTTCCACCTATGACTCAAAGGTTTCAGCATGTACATAGACATTGTGGTCAATGGTATATACTAACAATGGTTGACCCCTTTATCTACTGGCCAGAAGCTACACCAAAGATGGACATCACTCCTGAAACGTGTGTTCTTACTTTTCTCTCGACTTGGGTTGCTTGATTCAGAGTACCAGTCCATCTAACCTCTGATAGGAGAACTCAGTTTACTTCAACCTTGTGGGCAAATCTGGTGAGGCTTTGCAGTACACAATTACACCATGCTATGGAATACCACCCGCAGTCAAATGGGCTAGTGGAACGTTTCCACCAGCATCTGAAACAAGCCTTGCAGGCATGACTTAACAGACCTTAGTGGACAGATGAGTTACCATGAGGGCTGTTGGGCATTAGAATGACACCTAAGGGTGACTTGGAGACTTCTTCAGCAGAATTAGTTGACGGCACTCCACTCCTAGTGTGGGCAGACATCACTCCTTCTCCAGCCAAAGATAGATCCTCAGTTATAGAGGAATTACAAAAATTAAAAAACAAAATGGATTCCAGCAACTCGTCATGGATCACCACCCACACACGTTCCTGCTGCTCTTGACTCTACTTCTTATGTCTTGAAGGAAACAGCTGAATCATTGCCCAGATTGCAGACCACCCTGGAAGATTACAGCATAATATCTGGACATAAGGTAAATTTGGGAAAAAAGTAGGATTATGCCCCTGACTGATTTGGACTATGAAAGTATAAACAGGGGAGTAGTTTCAAGTGGCAATCAGGTAGTTTTAAATACCTAGGGATAGCAACAGACAGAGATTTGGGAAACTGATATAAACTCAAATATACCCTAATCCTTGGAAAAACCAAAGACGATTTAAACATATGGAGAAGCCTACCCATCACTCTGATGGGCAGGGTAATCTGTATCAAAATTAAGGTGTTGCCAAGATTACAGTATTTATTTCAATCCATTTCTATTTATCTACCATGAATTTTTAAAAAATATTAAATGGCGGCATAAGAACTTTCTTGTGGAATGGCAAAGTCTCCAGGATCTCCATGGAAAAACTGATGTGGGATTATAAATTGGGGAGGCTTAAGAAGGTGAACCACCAAAATGGGTTAACATAGGATTGCATAGCACGGGGGAGGGGTGGCAAATGATTTCATTTACAAAACAAATACCAAATTAATAAATAAAAGAACAGATAACCCCATCCTAAAACATCTGGGAGGAAATTAATGATTGTATCAGAGAAGAGATTGTAATATCACCAAAAGTACCCTTAATAAATAACGAACTGATGCCTATGAATTTAGGTAACAAAATTATTGATTTTTGGCACTGAAAGGGGGTCCAAACTATTGAGAACTGCTACGAAAATAGACAGCTCATGTCCTTCAAACAACTGAAGGATAAATATGATTTACCGAATGGAACCTTTCACTACTTCCTACAGTTAAGATCCTTCCTGAGGGAAAAATGGGGCACTACCCAACCTGAAGGGAATGAGGTGGAAGGGATACTTCGACTGAGAGGTGCTCCCAAATTTATATGCAGAATCTACTTATATCCATAAGCATGGTACAAAGTTAGAGATTGTGATAAAATCATTTAAAATATGCAGCATCTCTTGTGTAATTGATAGCACAGAAAATGATTTATTGTGGGACAGTGGTGATGAAGCTGAAACCGCCTCATTAGATATAAACTGGGACCCATATAAAGACAGTGAGAGTATGGACGTACTTGCTGCCAACTTTGCTTCAGACGATGATAGCGCTAGTGATTTTGAAGGATTCCACCTCACTGACAAAAGGCAAAGGAGGAAAAACCCAACACCCAACCCCAACCAACCAATTTTCCCTTGCAACCGCTGCAATCGTGTCTGCCTGTCCCGCATCGGACTGGTCAGCCACAAACGAGCCTGCAGCTGACGTGGACTTTTTACCCCCTCCATAAATCTTCGTCCGCGAAGCCAAGCCAAAGAAAAAGAAAGAAGAATAGTGTTGTTGTTTTCGATAAAAATTGCAATGAAAATCTGCCGCAGTTAGGTTTTGTTTTCCAGGGTCGACTTCTACGAGATTGGATTTTGAGCTGAATTCAAGGTCTCAAAGGTATATCTGGCATATAAGTCAACCCCAATTTTTTTGAGAGACTTTTTGGGTTTCATGGCTTGACTTGTACACTAAAATCTATAGTAATTATGATCTGCATTGCACTTTGGTCAATGTGAGAGGTTTTAAATGTATTATATGAATAAAATTAAAATAAAATAAACTAAAACTGCAATTCAATTATATCATGCTTGTTTTATTCAATCAAATTAACATTTAAGGTGGGATTGGGTGGATGCTGGATTGGGGAGTCAGGGTTTTAGTCAAAGGATCAAATATTTGAAACATTTATTTTTCAAAGGGCCTATTTTGAAACTCCTCTTCCTGTACCTTAATTCTTCCTCATCTCCCAACATGGAGACTTACACACTGCTCCTTTTCTGACTTTAGCCAAAACAATTCTATTAATTTGTGGAGAACTGGTTCAATTTCATTCACCTCTGATTTTCATTCCTCCCAATGCAAGTGCTCTGTGACATAGTCTGACATGCCCTCAGTCTAGATGGCTGTCACTTTTGTGTAGATTTGTTAGAACACTGATGTGCTACATCACTTAACAATCGTGTAATAAATTAATATCTAATTTCATGTTATCTTGCTCTGTCAATCAGAATCTTATTATTTTCATTCCTTCTAGTATATCCCTCTAACCAATCCCTCTGCTCAGTTAATCATTGACATTGCTATTGCATGAGAGCTCGCTGTGTGTAAATTGGCCGTCACATTTCCAACATCGCCACTGTGACTATACTTCAAAGAAAATGTGCTTGATTAGCTGCAAAACGTTTTGGAATGAGTCGAAAGGTAAATGAAATTTGCAATATACTGCTAAAATAAAATTTCAAATGTGCCTGTAAATGTTTAAACTAATGCATGACAAATCAAATCATTATTGCCCTCACTCTGATACACTAGATCTGAAATTATTGCATCTAGTATTGTAATACTAATTTATTTTACCACATATCAATCAATTTGTCGTCTTTTTGCCTGGTTCTTCTCTATAATAATGCTACTAAAAATCACAATGCCATCTCCACTGATAATTGTTCTCACTTTGAAGGTGCTAACCTTCTGATCATTATCTATTTTTACACTAGTTTTCTTTGTGGTCTGAAGGATACCTAAATGAAACAATAACTATTTTCTCACTTCAGATGTGTAAAGTATCTTCGACAGTGCATTTCCATCCAAACCTGCATGGTTAAAGTAACAAAATGATTTTGGAACGAATGGTAAAATGTCACTGGGTAGAAATGTTAGTATAATGCCTCTCTAAATACCTCTTATGGTATGAAAATATGTACACTGATGTAATTGGCTCTCTGGTTTAAGCTCTTCAGACTATTTTAGTTATCCAGAGTGTTTTAATGCGTGAACTTAAGTTGAAATTCTAATATCTATTTCCATATATTCTAACCTGAGATCTGTAATACTCGTTCAGGTAGCAACAAAAGTGGGGTCTCAAGCTGGCATATAAAATCCAAAGCAATACAAACATCTGTATCAATTTTAGAAATATGAAAATGAGATAGGGGCCAAGTTACATATCATACTAAGGTATGAGGAATTGGGATTCAAACATATCCTGCACTCATAATAAAAGCTCCACATAAAATTCTATTATCTGCTTATGTTAATAATGGCAATGTTCAACAAAACTGTGTTTTTCATTTGGTGGACCCACCAACAGGGAGCCGATATCATGTATTTCCAACAGCAAATAAGTTGATCCTATATCACTTAAGCAGAAACCTACATTTGGAAAAAGGTGCATCTTATCGGAGGCAGATGTTGATACCTGTTGCATTAGCAAAGATAGCCTGGAATCTGTGAAGAATGCCACAACAGAGGAGAAGGCAGAGATATTTTTGGAGCAGATGAAAAGTGGGAGAAAGCCCTGATCCACAGGAGTCCTAGGGAAGGGGCTCCTGAAATTAAACATTAATCAATGTCTCTTTCCATAATTGCTGTTTTACAGGCTGATTTCTTCCAGCATTTTCAGTTCTTCTCCAACAAGTCTGGATGCCTTCTGGCCACAAATACAAACGGCACAGAAGATAGCTCAGAAAGTCAATGCCATTGACCATGAGATTGCTCCATTCACCACATACTTACCACTGGTCTTTCAAATAGGACAAATACCTAACATTTATTGGCAGCAAGGAGGCAAATCCTTAATCAATGAAGTCAAAGTGAATATTGTGCGAGAGTTGGGAGGGTGGGGCATGGTCATCTCCTTGAATTCCCTTCAGTGCACCTGCAGAACAAGCAGCGGATTGTCCTCCACCAGTCCCACTATTGCACCTAACATTTCCTAGTCATTTGGCCAATGAGTTGAACTGCCTCATCAATACAGCTGGATAATATGGCAATACCAACAGCAGATTGGATAGCACCTCCTGACACCTGATGGAAAGGATAAAAAATGCAAAGTTGTTTAATGTCTTCAGCGCCCTACAGAGGGTGCAAAACAGCAATTCACCTGGTGGAGATGGAGTATCTTAGTCTGGTCTCAGACAGACTTTCTCTTCATGTCAATGGCACGAATAATATGCAATCACTGACCACTGGCTTATTCCGGTTACCTACAGGAAGATCAGAAGGGAGCCAGCAGCTGATGGAAATTGTGTATAAAGCTGGTGAACTCCAAGAACATTGTGGAGACAGATCGGAACTATCGCATGCAAGTTGGAGAACTGTGATGCAACAATAAGAACCATCCAAGGAGAACATCAGTTGTGGGTACCAATTCCAAACTCATATTACAATGCTCCGATGAGAATGACATCATCACCCAATTCTTTGTGTACATTTGCAAAGAATATCAGGAAAAAAGATTCAAGGATCTTTGTCAAGGTTTACCCCAGAGGATTCTGATCTATGGGTTGTCCCCAGAAACACAAACCAATAAACATCAAGGACTGCTAGAATATCATCAACTCAGGGAAAAAACACACTTTGGTCTGCTCAAAACATATTGGTCATGATGCACTGAAATTTGCTAAAGCCAACTGAAAAAGTTTTGTGGGGAAGGATTGCAATCCAAGGACCTTCTGCCACTGGAATGTTGGGTGGGGGGCAGGGGGGGGGGGGGGGGAGTTGAGCCCTGAGTAAAACCCTCTCAAACACTTTTAAGTTGATATTATTCAAGGAGGCCACGTGAGTGCCAATGTTGTCTTGTATTCACCCAGTACACCATGGATGTAAAATAAACCAAACACTGCATACATCTCTCAAATACATTTTTTAAACTAACATTAATGCTTGAAATTTTTAAAAACTGGTTATCTATAATAGTGAACTACATGTGTTCAATTTCTTACACCTTTGCTCTCAACCCCACTCCACCGAACTTTTTGGATTGGGTATAGGACACAGTTGATGCATGGTACTGGAAAATCATGTCATCTACAGCACCCAGTATCAGCTTCCCATCCTGGCAAAACCAAATGTTCTCCCTACATGTGGGTCTCTGGCAAGTAAAGGCAATCAGCTATCTACAAATAGTGTCAGAAACAATAAGTACAGGTTTAAGAGAGATTGCACCCCCTTTCACACTGGCACCTTATCCTAGTAATTAACAGCCAACATCCGGGTTAAAGGGCCAGTGTGAGTGCTTGCGAATCGGCATGCAGGCAAAAAATCACCCAGGGGAGGGAATCGCTTAGGTAGGGTGTATCATCCCCAGGGTCATCTGATGCCTGCATGCCAATTAGCCCAGTGTGAAAAGGACATGGATAAAGTAGTGATATGCTGATGACATTTTTGCATGAGTGCAGGAACATGAAGGAAACTAAGATTAAAAAGGTATAAACTTTGTAATCAATTTGCTAAATCCTGATCAATGTGTTACGATCTTGTATTTCAACAAAATTAATCATGCCTAATTATTACATAATTAGCAAATATGAGCCCTTCAGCTCCTGTTGTTGTGCCAACCTATATAAACCTTTATAAATTTATAAAGGACCGTGGGAAACTGGAGCAGGAATAAAACACTGAGGCGCTCAATTTATAAAGACTGTGGGAAAGACGCAGCGGAGATTAAATACACGCTCAACACAACAATTAAGGATAGATAAATAGGCAGGCAGACAGATGTCTGTGAGAGAGAAAAAGAGACGGCAGATCTGCCCTCCCAGAATTCCACATAGCAGAGAAAGGGCTGTATGCACGGAGCACTCATGGAGGGATTTCTTTACTGCATGGATTCTGGGAGGGGTCTAAGTGTCACTCAGATTTCATTGGTGAAGGATAGGTGCCCCACTCCCTGAGGAAGTCTAGTGATGACTGTGAAAGGACACGGAGAATCCATTAACAGTAGTCCAGAGTGAATGGTAAAAAAATTGCTTCTTTAAGCAGTTCATTGAAAGGACAATTTACCGATTAGCTAGTGTAAAAAGGACTAGTGAGTTATTAATTTGCCCCAGGATGAAAGAACAAATATCAAAACAACATTAGATGGTTATTTACATTTTGAGGTGCCAATTCTAGGTTTTTACCTTGTATATATAGTGTAATGCTCTCACTAGTAAACTAAATGTTGCACATCCTACTTTTAATAATGTGTACTTTAAAAACCATTTGGTGAGCAATTGGCATCCACATACCTAAACAATGGTATAGAATTTTCAGTAGTAGCCCCAACCTAGATAACAAAGAACTTTTCTCAAAGTTGCAGCTGAATTTTATGACTTATCTATTGAAGATACTGAGGTGCTGGTCCATTGGCAGCTCAATGGTGCCTTGTTCCATTAGCCATGTAATGCTACAACCAATTTTTAGTCATAGGAGCCTCAGAACTGTGCTTAGTCATGCTCTTAGACACAATTAATACTCATGTACATTTCAAAATTTATAAACCAACAATTCTCTAATCAGAACTTCACTGTATGAACTCGAACTCTAGTATGAACCATCTAGTGGATGGGTGTAAACCAGTCCCAGAAAAATATGCACTTGTTGATAGTCCCTAAAAACTGGGACATGGAGTCCAAAGGGTTAAATAACAGACCTAGAAGAATTAAGATCCTATCATAAGTGAGAAGACATATTTTCTAATGGAGAATAAGGCAATGAAAAATATTCATAAAATTTCAGTACAAGATTAAACCAATTTTTGGAAGCACCATGCACTTTTTCAGATTTGTCAGAACAAATTTTGAACCTCTACTATGATGACAGGGCAGAAATTGATCCAGTATGGAGGCTGCTGAATTCTCGTGCATTCTTCTCATGTTTGGAAAAACCCATTTTAAGATCTGGAGGCAAGCAGTACATATTTGATAGGCCCAGAGCCATCGCTATTCATGACCGAGAAATCATGCGATTTCTCCTGCTTTTTTGTGGACCAAAGTAGCAGGGCCATTTTTTCATATAGGTAAAAACAGAATGCTGGAGAAACTCAGCGAGTCAAACTGTGTACGTTATATAGCAAAGATAAAGATGCAAAACCATCATTTGGGGCTTCAGCCTTCATCATTATTTAAGTATCTTTACCTTTACTATATAAAGTGCACTCTTTGTCCTGCTGAGTTTCTCCAGCATTGGGTTTTTACTTCACTCTTAATGTCAGCAGACTTTTGTGTTTTACTTCTATTTTTACATAGTTGGGTAGATATCAATGATGGAACGGCTTGGCTAAAGGATATAATCAGTCTTTGACATCAAAATCAACCTGGCTGAAGACAAATTCTGTGAAGGTGAGGATCTCAGGAGGTTACCAGGATAGAATATCCACTCAGCATTTCTGGTTGTAATGTAACTACAACCACTCAAGTTGTCAACCACTCTGCCATCATCAAGGATATTTAATTATCTTAGCTGTTTAATTTCTAACATGATTCATAATTGGGTATGATGGAACAGCAGGGTTTTGACTTGATCTCTGTTTACAGGAGAGCAAAGCTATCTACTTGCAAAATTCAAGACCTCACTGGGTTCTAAGACCACCCGCACCAGGATCTCATTTATGACCATGTCTGTATCTTAAATGCTTAATTCATTAGGTCTGAGTCAAAGTCTTCCCCCTCCCCCCCATCAACATTTTCCTTGTTTCAGGATCATTCCAGTCTGTTGCTAACTCCATTTGATGTACAATGATGCATTAGGGATGTCATCCAAACTCAGCACTCAAAGAGGACTTCAATTGTTATAAATAATTTTATTATTCAAATATAAAACTTAAAAATACCATCATAATTTTATCATCGTAAATTGTCACTCTGCTCATGTCAAGGGTTTTTGAAATATGAAAACAGAGTTCATAACTTCAAGGTGTATTTCATTAATTTAAAAGTTACTTTAAAAACTCCCACTAAGAAATTGCAATTCTTTGTACTAAATTTTAATGTCAAATGAAATTTTTTGCATAAATTCTATAACCTATAGCATTTATCATAAGTTTCCAACTGAGAAGCAATAACAAACTTTTTCGCTATTTAATCAGACTACGTGTAGTATTTCTGCTGGTAGTTCCTTTACATTTAGTCTTTGTGCGAGAGATCTGAGTGAAAGTGATACACAACTGCCCAGATGATTGCGACTCAGTTACATTCCCACACAAATAACATGGAAATATTTTTGCTAAATTCTGTATTTTAGCACATTTTAGCCTCTCTCAAAGTAACCAAAAAACTGAAACATCTCCCTACGTGCACTGAAACAGAAAATAAGTGCTTATTCTGCAGAATTTACAGATGAATTTCAGACCTAATTTGTATTTCTTGCATACTAGTTAGCATAAAAGGAAGTGGTTTGCATTTCTTTAAAAAAAATTTGAGTTGCGAGATGGAGTTTTTGTTCAAGAAACCATTTATTCAGTTTTTCATTTTGATGATGGGTTGTGACCATGGATTTTCAGCTTCAAAATAAACCTCTCTGACATAGCCGCAAAGGTTATGGTTTCTGGAAAAAAGAATATGCATCGGTCTTTGCTAGAATTACTGAAGTGAAACAACTGAAAGGAGAAAGGTGAACCAATGTAATGTGTTGTAAATAAGACAAATGATGTCCACATGAAGCTCATAATTGTTGCATCAATCTTTCCATTTTAAAGAGTGTCTGCCTTGCCTCATTATTGCACTCCTCTTCATTCCTGTTTGTGTCTTACCCTCTTTAACAGGCTTTGGCATTCTACATATACCAGAGAATAAAATGTGATGTCTCTCCTTTCCTTTCAATTACCTGAAATGGTCACTTCTGAATGAAGACCGGTACTTCCCTTGATACAGTCCGCGAATATAATCATGGTTCATGTGACAACATGTGAGGTACCTCACTATCTAACCCCCTGAGAATGACTTTTCTCAGTTTTTAACCAGAATGGCTGTTCCAACTGTGTTAAGGAATGGTGCAGCAGCAGGTCCCAGAAACATACATTTGCACTCAGGAGAGCAGATGGATTTATGTACTATCAGGAACATAGTAAATCAGACAGAACTGTACATTTATTATTTATCCCTTTACACTTCCCAACAGAGAAGGCAAGAATCCCTTGACAATGAAAACTCTCTTCAGAAAGCATTGGGTAGGCTGAAGGATACTACACAACTGACGGAAAGCAAGAAACAGCTGCAGTGAATATTTTATATAGAAGTTAGCATTTATGTTTTGCCGATTCTTATTTCTCTATACAAGATGGTGTTTTGAAAAAAGAAAGGCTAATGGGGTAGTTAACAGTTCAAAGGGCAGCTTCTTCTACCCAGAAATGTCAAATGTTTTGATTGTGTATATGGATACAGCAGATGTATTCAATACATGGGCTTTCCTTGCCCTTGGGCAGTGACAATATGTCCATTCTACTGTGTACAATTACAGAATCAATAAAACATCCCTTTGAAAGTCACTGGACTAGTGCCGACATGCAGGCTGCAGTCATACTGATATTTCAATGCTACTGTTATTACCAGCGTCAAACATATTTTGTAAAAAATATCAAAATATAGTTACACCCTGAGATTAAACCACAAAACCATGTTTGTTCACGGAAACAGCACAACTATGAAGTAAACAACCTGCTACATTTGCACTGTATTCGGGGAATGTTTTTCTTAAGACAAGCTTTACAACCAAGTTTTATTAGTAAGTAAAATTAATGTTCTGAGCCAAAAGACCAAAGGACAATGCCTACTTTTAAAGAGCTTTAAGCTCCATTTTGCCATCTTACATTTAAAAACTAATGTAGCACGTATGTAAGTAAACTGGTTCTACTCTAATCATGTAGATATTCCCGTGTCAATTTATTGTTAAAACACAATTCTGAGTTACAACCAACCATAGATGACGTACTCCATTAATTTTGAAGGACATAAAACATTTTTCCACAGGCGCATCTCATACACTAATGCATGCATTTTCAACATTAATTTGGACATATGAATTAATACTGCACATTCAATTGTTCACTTGACTTTGGACCTTTTCTTACACTTACCAAAACAAAAATTCAGTCGACAGATCATGGCAGCCTGAAGCAGTGTGTACCTTGCTATGTGCACTTCCGTCACAATTAACTGGACTTGGCAAACTATTTAAATTTGTTTTTATAAGGTAATAAGGGTGCAGTTTGCAACTCTCCAAAAACAATAACATCATGGAAAAACAGGTTGATCAAGTTTGTAACCGTGCTCACATAGTACTGACAGTAAAAGTGCCTTATCTATCAAGTTGTTTTAAATCAATGTTCCAAATATTTTTAAGATTCAAAAGGCTGGAAATATTTTCAGGTTTCCACGTGAACATGTTTACCTAATTATGACTAAATGTCCTCTGATGCATATACTCCAGTGAGAGAGAAAAATATCCAGATTTGAAAGTTTTCCTAGTCTTTATTAATTGATTCCCATTGTTAGAATAGATTTTATCGTAATAAAATGTTGTAACGCGGCAAAGTATCTCAAACTCAAACCATTGCAATAAAATACTATGACTTTTTAATTTACATTTTTGTTGTATTTTGTGAGTTCTTTGGTTACAGAGCTTCTGAGTTGCACTAATGTCTGTACTGTAAATACAAGCTAATAGTTGAAGAATGAGCCATGAAGAATTTCTTTTGCCAGCAAATGTTCTTTCTTAGCAAAAGTAGAAAGCTTGTAAACAAAAAAAATCTGGGGTTTTTTTTGCCAATGCCAAGAAAGTAAAATGTTTTGATAAACTGATTTTTTTTTTAATTATTTGGCTGCCCAATTGAAATTTATAGCTTTTTTTTTTGAGGGAGGGGATATTCCTGATTGGGGTCAAATTGGTCTGAACATGGCAGGTGAGAAGCTAGCAGAAGATTGCATTTACAAATGGAATATTAAATTATTGTCTGGAAAGCCAGATAAATCTATTCTTAAACACATAATTTGGATATGGCAACAAATTAATAAATGTATAGGTCTAAAAGTAAGGTTATCTTCAAAAACACCCTTGTATCAAAATGAGTTAATACCAATGACATCAGGAAATAAAATCCTGGAGATTTGGCACCATAAAGGGGTCAAGTGTATCGAGAATTGTTATGAACAAGGACATTTGAACAGCTAAGAGATACGATTTGTCAAATAGAACTTTCTTCTGCTTTCTTCAATTAAGATCTTTTTTTTAAGAGATAGTTTAAGACCAGCCATGACCCTGCCAATGTGCAGTGACATGGAGGCTCTTCTTCGAAAGGGGATCACAAGTAAATTTGTATCTAAGATGTATTTCGTATTGCAGAGCAATAGCCCAAAACTGGGCTTGCACAAATCAAGGGAAAGGTGGGAGTCGGACTTGGAGAAAAGGATTCAAGAACGATATTGGTCAAAATTGTGCTCTGATAATATGACATCATTTATTAATCTCAGATATAGATTGATACAATACAAATTTATACAGCAATTATACTTTACACCGCAAAAATTACACATTTTTAAAAATCTGTTTTAGGTGTGGTATAGAGGTTCAACCTGGCTATGCATGAAAGTAAGATTCTTTTGGTATGACTCAGCAAAAATTTTGACAAAAATTGTAGAAGTGGATTTTCTACTGGAACCAGAACTGTATTTATTGAGCAATCTTATGGTTATTGGCAAAAAACTATCAAATACAGTTCGTGAGGATTGCACTAGGGGTAGCCAGGAAATATATTGGTGTTACATGGAAGTCCAACACCACCCCCCCACCCCCCCCCCCCCCACCGACTTAATATGGAAATGCAAAGTTGTGCCCCCATGGAAAAGAGAACTTAAACTCTTAGGAAGAAATATGATGTGTTTGTTAAAATATGGCAACCTTATTTGAATCATACTGGCTTAAGGATATAATTAACTTCCCCAAAAAGGTTTAAATAATAGGTTAATAGCGATGAATTCCTGAAGATCAAGATATGGACTAATTAATGAAGGCAGCCTCAAAACCCTCTTTTGGACAATTTTTTTTAATGTTAGCACTTGGGTTGGGGGGGTGGGGGGTGCAGTGAGATTTTGGCAATCATTGAGGCTCTGTAATTTTAAAATTCTATTTATATGATGTATGTAAAAATGTTCTGTTTGACCAGTAAACACAAAGCTGCCCTGATCACAATGTACATAAACACCTTCCACCTGGGATCATGTGACAGTCAGCAGTAATGATCCAACTAATTTCCTCTTCTCCTGAACTTGTCGGAAGTACCACATTGTCATCCCATCTGAAATCATCCATTTTAGCACAGAGTGAAAGCTGTTTCTTATATTTCTTATAATTTATTAGTATATCTAGCTCATTACCAGGACAGTATTTACCTGCACATTACATTTACTACTTAACCATGAGTGCAGCTCAGTAAAGAAAATGTTGTTCAACATCTCACATAACCAATTGAAGAATATTGGGAAAACAATAATGGAAAAGATGAATGTTTAAAATTTATCCCAATTGCAAGCATTAACCCCTCCTTTGAAAAATTTACTTCTCCCCAGGCCAATCTTGCCAAAAAACTTTCATACCTCCATACCCTGAGAGAGAGAACAATGCAGAGTTTGGAAACTTCTGAAACAGAACATGGACAAGCCACACACCTGCAATAGAAATGGGTCAATAATAAAAGTAAAGAAAAATTATCTGAACAATGTACCCCATGTTAGAGACATGACGGAAAAGTGTACCTGTACCAGCAAAGGTTCAAAATATTTGAAAAGAGAATAGAAAGAAGATTTGGTGATTGAAATACGCTTTCCTGCAAAAAGATAGCATTAGAATCTACAGTGCCCTCCATAATGTTTGGAACAGACACATTTTTTTCCCTTAATTTTCCCCGTACTCCACACTCTTAAATTTGAAATCAAACAATTCACATGATTAAAGTGCACATTCCAGATTTTATGAAAGTTTATTTGTAAACATTTTGATTTGCCCATGTAGAAATTACAGCACTTTTTAAACATAGCCCCCACCACCATTTCAGGGCACCATAATGTTTGGGAAGTTTGGCTTCACAAGTGTTTATGATTATTCAGATATGTTTAATTGTTTCATCAGTGCAGGTATAAGAGAGCGAAGTGTGCTTCAAAGCTTTTGATCAGCTTTGGACTCTGTAGTTGCAATTTTTCAACATGATGACCAGAGTTGTGCCAATGAAGACATTGAAGACAAGAGACATTGCCCAAACTTTAGGATTAGAAAAATCAATTATTTGGAACATCATTAAGAAGAAAAAGCATACTGATGAGTTCAGTAATCGCAAAGGGACTGATATTCCAAGGAAGATCTCCACTGCTGATGACAGAAGAATTCTCATCATAAAGAAGAAAAATCCCTAAACATCTGTCCGAAAGATCAGAAACACGAAATACGGAGGATACACTAGTTAGCCACAGAAGCAGGATGGCCAGATTACAGTTAGCCACAGAAGTAGGATGGCCAGATTACAGTTAGCCACAGAAACAGGATGGCCAGATTTCAGTTTGCCAAGAACTTTTTAAAAGGGCCTACAGAATTCTGGAAAAAGGTCTTATGAACAGATGAGACCAAGATGAACCTGTATCAAAGTGATGGCAAGAGCAAAGTGTGGAGGCCCAAGATCTAAAGCATACCACCTCATCTATGAAACATGTATGGCTACCAGTACCAATATGAATTCTGAGGTGTATAGAAACATCTAACTGCTCAAGTTCAAGCAAATGCCTCCAAACTCATTGGACAGTGTTTCATCGTACAGCAAGACAAAGATCCCAAACATACTGCTAAAGCAAAAAAGAAAGTTTTCAAAGATTAAAAACTGGAAAATTCTTGAATGGCCAAGTCAGTCATCTGATCTAAATCCAATTGAGCATGACTTCCATATGCTGAAGAAAAAATTTAACAGGACAAGCTCCCGAAACAAGCAGGAGCAGAAGGTGGCTGCAATAGAGGCCTGGCAGAGCATCACCAGAGAAGATACTCAGCACCTGGTGATGTCTATGAATAACAGACTTCAAGCAATCATTGAATGCAAGAGATTTGCAACAAAGTACTAAACATGACTACTTTAATATACACCTGAACGTGCCTTTGCTATGTCCCAACTATTATGGTGCTCTGAGGAGACAATGTATAAAAAAGTGCTGTCAATTCTACATGTTCAAAACCAAAATGTATACAAATAGCCTTGAATAAAATCTGGAATGTGCACTTTAATCACATGTGAATTGTTTGACTACAAATTTAAAACTGTGGAGCACAGGGGCAAATAGAGGAAAAAAGTGTCTTTGTTCCAAATATTACGGAGAGCACTGTATATCAACAATGATAATAATTTTCAGGTTCATGCTTGGAGATTTTATTGTATTTATTCAAGGTAACTAATGGAAAACATGAGCTCACCAGAAGCAGTTACACAATTAATAAAGGTAGATCAAAAACTACTAATATTGGGTGAAGATCACAAGGGAGCAAAAACAAGTCAAACTTAAAGATGAATAACAATGTTTTATGTGACACAATTGACATTTTTTAATGCAAAGGATATACTTTTACAGAACTGCTTGCTCGGCGCATTTTAGTCCCACAATGAAAGTTATCAAAGTAAAATGTGTTTCTGGTTTCTTCTGAAACTGAGAATAAGCAAGTTCTGATTTTTTTTTTTAAACCGGATTACGCACCAACATGCTCAATGTGAAATCACTTTGCAAAATAGGGATATTAAGTTTTCGCAATGATAAAGCTCCAGTGTTGCCAGGTAACACTGCAAAATATTACAATTAAAACAAAATTATTTTCCTTTTTACCAATAATGATACTATTGGTTCTTTTTGGATCCAACCCAAGAACAAACCCTACAAATCACAGATAAATAAGATGATTAATTAATTCTTTGTCTTCTTAAAAAAATCAAAACTACTTCTATTTCTTTGACATGCAGTTGCCAAGTTTTATTTTAAAATCAATTAATGACCATTCTGAAATTATTCAATTTGAATTTTAAATTTTCTACCACTATTTTAATAATAGCCAACAGCAAAAGTAAGTTGCTCACTTCCCACTTTCAACGCCCAAGTGGTATTTTTGGCACATTTCACTCCTGAATCTGATGCTGCCTTGATCCTGCCCTTCCAACCCTATAAAGGAACTTCCTATGATGTTGCACTACAAGTGTATTTCAAGCAGACATATATTACACAATACTTTCTCCTGAAAGGCTATGGCCTTAGCAATCAAGTTGCTTTTTTTTAAAAGAAAATGATCAAACCAGGGGGTGGGGACAGCATATCCTGCGTGAAACCGCATCCTGCACAGCATCACCACGATTCACTGTAAATAAATACTCTTGTAGCAGAGCTTCCGTCAACTGTCACTGCATTGACTGTAATCACCTTCAAGTCCAAACAGGAAAGTACAGAAAAGCAAGTGAGATGGGAGATACGGGGTTTAATTTGCTTTTCACTGCAGTTTTCATTTGTGGTGTGTTTCCGATTCTCTTGGCTGCCAGCTGCCTGGAATCACTCCTGGATCTGGGTCTTTCCTGTTAACCTTCATAACTTCTCTGTCATAACAGTATTATTATGGGTGAGCCCAGGAAAGTGTGCTCCTATCCAAATGTGGACTCGCCCCTTTATTGTTCTCAGCTGCCAAAAGAAAAATCTGCTGAATGCTTTATCATAAGAAAACTGCTCATGAGCAAACTTTTATAATACTGCAAACATTAACTCTCCACTGACACTCTAGACCTGTTCAATTCTGCAATTCAATCAAAACACAATCTGAAAATCCTCTTGTCATCCAGCTCTGCATTCATATGCTCAAGCCTTGTCTAAGGATAACTGCATCCAATCTTTCCCCCGAGCGGTGCTTATATTGTTTTATTACAGCTCAATGAGTGTAGTTAAAATTGCATGCAGCTGCTGACTACTGCGGTCTATCTATGTTATGCATGGACACAAGTATTGCCCACCGGGCTTAAAAAATCATTCAGTTACTGGCCTGACAAAAGATTATGTAGAGCTCTTTGGAAGGAAGAACATCTTGTATACTACAGCAGGAGCGGGTGATGTTAATGGATCAGCCCCTTTATAAAAGGATTGTGAAAGTCCTATCAAATGTCACTTGAGAATGCTAAATGTTAAACATGTGGCCATACCACATAAATGCAAAAATAAACCTCAAGACCTGTGCAGTCTAAAGCAGCTTTAGAGAAGGAGATGATGAGGTATATTAAGATTCAGAAAAGTCCTTGTCAGACTCTGCTTTCAGCTACAAATAATATGAAGTTTTAAAATGGAAAAGGAGATTCTAAATGTTTTTCTCTTTGACAAACATAGGAGATAAGTTTATTTTTGAAGTGATTATACCAAATATATATATTCAAAAGGCACTGACATTTTTATAAATACCAATGATGGATCATTCTTAGCCGACCCCTCAGCCAGCCCTAACCCTTCATCACCACCTCCTATTCCTACCAACCACTCCACCTGGCCAGAGTATTGCTTACACTCTAAATATGCACAAAAACTTATTTTGGAATATCATTTCTTGAGAGGAGATTAATGTGCAAGCAAGACATGCAGACGAGGCAGAATTTGCCTAAACAAGTACAATACAATCAATAAGTGTGCATCATTTCCCTATTCTATTTAATGAATCAGGTATGACACATTTAATTTTGTTCTCTACCAATTCTATAAACTCAACTATATGCAACATAAAGAAACCTGGTTAAATTTATCCACATTTTTTTGATAAGAGACAGGAAAAGTTATCGATGGATTTTTTTTCTTTTAAAAAAATGAGGGATTATAATACTCCTAAATGTCAGCTGTTTGCTCAACTAAATACTACTTATTTAAATACAAAATATTATCAATGCTTTCAGAATCTCTGGATTATTTGAAAGGGAATGCTGTAAACATGCCTTGACTTGGATTTCAGTTTAGAATTGCAAGAAGGTTTTACAGTTTTAACTCCACACAATATAACAGACACAATAATATTTGCCATGTGTGAAAGCTTTCATTATAGCGGGATTCCAATTATACAGTATATCGGTAATGCTCTCCATGCTGTGTCGCACCAGTATACTATGCCACCTATTCTATCAGCATTCACATTCTGCTGTTTAACTCAACCCAGTTAAAAACATGAGCTGCAAGTGGTCGTCAGCAATTGATCTTTCTGCTCATTCCACAATTCCCACCACAAATTACCTATGTATAATTATTTTGACACCATAATGAAAAGGAAATGAGATTTGGTCACTGAAGGTTTATCTAATAATACTATTCCTTGCTAGACTTCATAAGGCTGACAATCAAAAAGCCTTTGCCCGTTTCAACACAAAAACATTTGATAATTTTTTTTTTAAGAAGAAACATTATTTATTTCGACAGAGTTGCCATTATCAGGAGGCAATGATAGCTGAATAATGAAAATGAAATCAAGGAATTTTGGTATTTCAAAGCTTTAATTTTTCCTGCTCTCACTTATGACATTTTCTTCCCCTGGAGAGACAAGATAAAGTGCTGTCATAAATGGGTGAATCTCTTGTCAAATGACAGACTTGATTCACCATGGCAACCACAAATCAAGGTGCTGGTGTGAATTAAAGCTTTGCTTAAAAAGCTTTTTGTATTTAAAAATGAATTTCAATCAAACAGATATTGGGTTAAGGCTTACCTTCTTTGTAGTTATTGACTATAAAAACTGCTTTGCTCTTGGTCAGTATTTGTACATCTAGATTGTCGATAACTGTGACAAACGTACCATTAGATATACAGGTAGGTTATTTGTAATTTGGTTATACATGAGCTGTAATGAATATAGATGATCAGCACTTATAGCATAAATAAATTTTAGTTCCCCAAAAAGTATGGTTTTTTTTCCCCAGATTTACTGATATTTTATTTAAACTGACTCAATTGTGTAAAAGTTTAATTTCTTACATTTAATTCATAATGGATCCTATTTTTTGGGTTTTTTTTCCCCCAATTGAAATTAGTTGCTACGTTAAGGTGAATTAAGGTTTTATAGTACATTATTACCATTTGTTCAATTTAATTATTAATTTTGTTTACTATTATCATCTTAAGGTTTATTCTGTTTAATTTGAAAACGTATTAATGTAATATTGACCAGAATACTAAAATGTTTACATTTTCTTTTAAAACAGTTTAAAGTTTTCTCCCCATTCACAATTTTCAAAACCTGCATTGAAATGGCAATGTGAAATTATGTGAAGGGCCATGCAAACATATGAAACGCAGCGCAAAGCCAGCATTAATCTTCTGTACCAAAATTTTAAAATATACATATTCATTTTCACTTTATACAATACCATTGTGGCCTGTGAGTTAAGCTTAATAGAATAACAAGACAGAAGAACTAACATCTGTCTTGGTTTATACAATGTATCAGATATAGTGAGAGTAAGGGGCTTCTCACTGCATGCCTTCTAACAAGTATGAACCAATTAATTACCAGCATTCCATTTTATGTACATCTTTTTACTGGTACAGTTTTACAATGCTTATTCTACAGTTGTTTGTTCGTACCACCTGAGGTGGTTTTACACGCCAATTGCAACTGGCTTTTCAACTTATCCATTCAATACTTAACTGCAACCAATGCTGCTATCACGTATCCATCATATACCTCATCATTTCATTCCTTTTTCCATCAAACTATCTACCCAACTTATTTTGAAACAATGACTGACCCAATGCTTCAAACAAGTTGATAATGTATTCCTCGTGATGCTGTGTGCATAAGTTTCTGTTATCTTCTAATTATTCTGCATAATTCGACTTCTATACATACACATACAATATATGTGGATGTGCATGGATATATGTATATATTGGATTAGACTGTTTGGGATCATTATCAATGCTTTAAAATTTCTGCACACTGATGGGAAAAGATTAGCTAATAGATGGTGAATGTACTGTATACCCATACTCCTTGTTACAAGGACATCACAATGATGCTCATTTTCACTAGCCAAGGTGTCATTATTACCCATTCCACAAGTTGAAACATATTGTACATCTCCCATAATAACTAGCGAGCCTCCATATATGACAGCCCTTATCAGATCGTGACAATTTACTGCTTCTACACAATGAACCTTCCATCCTCTTCTGTTTTCCAGTTGGTTGGATCTGTTATTGTTTGGGTCAATTCATAATGATCACATTAAATGCTTCTCTTCCCACTGCCACACAATTAACTCTGAAGTCTCATCGAGATCTGTTTTCATTTTCTTCTAATTCTCATCCTTGCCACTCAGGTTTCAAGTTCAACATTTATGCTGAGGACTTCATCTGAAACTTGTCAGTATTTATCTGGCGAATAACAGCGCATGAGCATAAATTTCCTATGGGGAAGACTAAAACAGTTGTCTTTTGTCCTTCCCACAAATTCAGTTTCCTGACCACGATTCTCAAACCAGGAAATTGAGCGAGACCTTTTGCAACTATCGTATTGTGTTTGGCACATGACAAGATTGTCAATCTGTTTGAAAACAAAGAATGCCGATTTCCACCTTCACAACACTGCCCATTCCCACTCCTGCCTTGGATCATCAAAGCTATTGTTACCTTTATTTTATTTCACTACTTTTTGACCAGCTTCACACCATCTACCCAACTAAAATATTTCTCATTCAAATCTCAGTCATCTGTGTCTAAGTTGCCCAATATTGATTCGCCTATGACTATTACATCTTCTGACCTAGTATCTATCTCCTGCACTAACAACTTCTCATTTTAAAATCTTCATCCTTCTTTCAAATCTCTCCATGATCTCTACCAGCTTTACAGGCTTTCCAGATTTCAGCGTTTCTAATTCTCATTTTATGTCTTTCTGTTTAAATCTCTCCCCCAAAAAGCTATAGTTTCAGCTACCTTAGTCCCTAGGTCATGTTCCCTTTCTATTGATTTAAAACACTGTTTCTTTTCCAGGTTCTCATATTTTGAGGTATTAAAGAACAAGCTTTTGATCACTTATTCTAATATCTCATTACAAATACTCCTTTTAAACATTTGGAATGCCTCACTATGTTACATATTGTATAAGTTGTCTTCAAGTAATTGTTGTACAGCTACAAATGCCCTAAATTTGTTAGTGTTTATCGGGCAAAGGGGGGGGATAGCTGACTGTCCAAATAGGTGCCAGTGGCCAGAGATGAATCTACCAAAGTAAATTCACTATTTTTAAAATTTCAGATCTAAACTTCAATCATAAAAAATATATTCAGGAATTGCAAAAACAGTACATGGCATTCTCTATTTAGGGTCAAGTCAGTGCATTTGTAGTGTCATTAATACAAACCACATGTTGAGGAACTTGGGGGGACATCCGAGGCGCTCTAGTATTTGGCGCCTCACAGTTCAGCGGGCAGCAACCTCCTTTGAAGAAGACCGCAGAGCCCACCTTACTGACAAAAGACAAAGGAGGAAAAACCCAACACCCAGCCCCAACCAACCAATTTTCCCTTGCAACCGCTGCAACCATGCCTGCCTGTCCCGCATCGGACTTGTCTGTCACAAACGAGCCTGCAACAGACGTGGACATACCCCTCCATAAATCTTCGTCCGCGAAGCCAAGCCAAAGAAAGAATACAAACCACATAAAAAGCAGCAATACCACTCATACATGACCCCTATGAACAACACACGTGTTTTCAGTTTTTACATAGGATCCCACAGCAACAGGACTTAAATTTGCAGTCCTTCCCTACAAAGCTTTTATGTTGGCTGCATGTACACTGCAAGCTGGAATGTGCCAGATGGCTGACCAAAGCATACCTTTTATCAAACTGATGGACTTTTAGCAGGATTTGCTGTGTTTGCCTTGGTAAGTGTCCCTAGAGAACAGTGCATAGATCAGAGAGTCCTCAGTTACAGACTTTCTTCGCAAACTCTCTGTCTACAAAGAGGTGGGCAATTATTTCATCCTGATTGCCTCCCTCTCATGGGCAGGGTGCATTTGGAGTGAGATTCTAATTATGCAGGGACAATCTAAAATGGAAGAACAGTTACTTGGTGCTTTTTGGTGATGAGACATTCTGCTTATTTGTTTTGACTATCTATTCAAGAAACTATTTCACAGAATCTATTGTGTTCTCTCACGCAGGATCTGCACTGTCTGATGGACTTGTGGTCAAAGGTGTTTAAAGGAAAATTTTCACAAGGACAGGCAATGTGACAAAGCCCAACTGAAAGGGACACTGCACAACAGTAAGGTCAGTCCAGTCTCAGTTGTTGTTTGCGTACTTCAGTTCCAAGCCTGGCTGTTTCCCACTCTGGACGTAGGGCCCACATGCTATAGTACCTCCTGCCAAATGGCAGAAGGGAGAACAGTTTACATGCAGGATGCATGTAATATTTATTGCTTTCCGCCTGCATCGAGTGCAGTGATCTGCTATTTGGATAAAATTTAACGTATCATCAGTATAGTGTTGCAGCCCAATGTGAATCATATTTCATTTAACTGCACCTCCTTAATGTAAGGGTGGAATCACAAGTATTATTAAATGATGTACACTCATTCAGATCTGGTGATCTAGAATTTGAGCAACACCCGAGTGATTCAGTGGGTGTATGCAAAATGTATTGTGTATAACACATACATAATAGAATAAATTAGCTCCATTCCATATAGGTCAGTAACATCCCTGGACTAATTCTCACTGACTTAATCATTACAGTGGACAGGGCATTATATTTAACTTCAAGATCTTTAGGCTGAGGATGGGAAAAACAGTCCAGAATTCACATTCCTTTTCATTGTGCGCTGCCTTGTGACTAAAAACACCTAGGCAAGGACAAAACTTGCAAAGTCAGGAGGATACCATGCCACAATTAATCTGTTTTGACCACATCACTTTCATCATTCACATGTGAATGCTGGCTTGAAGCACCATTAAGTTACTGGTACTGTACTGCTAGAATTAATGGCACCAGAAAATTTTCAAAATTTGAAGACACAAATAATAAGAATCTACAAATCCAGCACCAAACCTGGTCTTTTAAGTAATGCGAGCAAAAGTTTGAAGGTTTTTTACCTCTATTCTCATAGAGTTTCTGTGTAATGAACTACATTTTATCAGGGTTAATACTAATGATATGAAAAATGCAATGCTAGTGAAGATCCCATTGTATGAACTTTAATCGATTGTCCACTGTCATAATTGGAGGAAGGTGTAGCAAAACAATACATCAGTGAACACAAGGGCAAGCAATTATACAGATTAGAGTGCAGGGAGGGGCAATAATTCCTGGATGCACCAAAGGTGTCCAAAATGCATTTGAATCTATCAGCAGAATGGGAGGAAAGTGTTGGGGAAAATGAAGTCATAGAAACCAATATTGTGGAGGCATGAAACCAATATTGACAGCTAGTGGCAAAGTCACAGAAGAATCTCTCCACTATTCAATGCTGCTATATGAAGTGCGTAAAAGAGAAAGGCACTTTGTGCACTTCCCAAAATATCCTCCCTGAGGACAACCCTGCAGCCTCCTGGCACGAGATGTCTCTTTGAGACAATGGTTATTGCAGTACACCAGGGTCCAGAAATGTCGATTGAGAAGGCAACATACTTCAGGAATTTGGCACAACAGGATTATCGGACAGCTACTTGGAATTTGGTTTCCCCTCCCCACTCTCCCCTCTCCAAATCACATTGAACGGTGCTGAGTGTAGTGTCAAGAACATTTGTTCATGAAGCCAACATTCATTAATTCAATACTGAACAAAGTCCACTGCTGAACAGGTCTTGCAAGTGCTAAAACATTTCCTTGTTTAACATCACAAGTAGAAGACAGAAATGAAATCAGAAATGGCATTCTAGGTTTGCAAAGAAGGAAAGGCCAAAGACATGGAGGGAGCTGTGGTCTGCCTGTCAAGTACAAATGCTCCTCTACTTATAATGGCTCGACTTATGGTTTTTTGAAGTTACGATGGTAGTGTTAGTGTGACTCTCATTTTTGGTTATTGCACAACAGATGATAGATACTTTGGCAAGTGCTAAATTTTACGATTAAAAACAATTTCTTCCTCCCCCCCCCCACTCCCCCACCCCCCGTGTGGAATAAATGGTATTCACAGTTAATTAAAATAAGCTTTGTTTTATATAAATTTGCCCAGCTGTAGGCTATAAGTGGTCTGAGCACTTTTAAGGTAGACTGGACTATGATGTTAGGTAGGTGCGGTATTCTTTTTCGACTTACGATTTTTCCACTTACGTAACCCCATTGAAAGTAGAGGAGCAGCTGTAGTGGGGCTAGAGTTAGGATCAGCTATTGGCAACAGGTAGTAACAGAGATGGGATGCTGCATTCATTCATTATTTGGCATGTGGAAAACTAATTGAAGCTGGAGAAAATCAGGGGTCAAGCATGTAGACTTCAATCGAAAAGAGATTGGGTAAGTCAGATAGTCTTCTCTACATTCAACTCTAAAGCTAAGGGAGTGGCAATTTTATTCTAGAAAAATTTACCAGTTAAAATTCGAAGTGTGACTACAGACCCAGCAGGAAGCTATGTGGTGGTAAATCGCTAGATATTTTCTGAGAACTGCACTTTATTAAATCTTCATGCACCTAATACAGCTGATCAAAAATTTATACGAGATACTTTTCTAAATTTAGTCTATGAAAATATTTTTACAGGTGATGATTTTAATTTTTGTTTGGAACCAATGCTCGATAGATCATCAGGAACTATAATTAAATCAAAGGTAGCTAAAACATTGTTATCTTTAATGAAAGATTTTAATCTAATTAATATATGGAAAAGGATCCATCCCAAGGATAGGGATTATTTGATACATACTGTAGAATTTACTTTTTTTTTGCTTTCTGGTCAGAATCAATCTAGAGTTGTGAATGTTAATTATAAAACAAGAATATTGTCTGATCATTCTCCAATGTTGACTGAATTGGAATTTGCTGAAAAACAAATAGGTAGAGATTAAATTCTTCATTATTGAAAAGACCAGGTTTTTTATATTTTTAAAAGACAACATACACAACTATTTTGTGATACTAATTTGTATTCAACAGAAGATGTTTATAATTTGGGATGCATTGAAAGCTTATTTAAGCTGACATATTATGAGTTATTCTACAAAACTTAAAAAGGAATATATAAAGGATTTAGATAAATTGGAAAAGGAAATAACATTATTGGAAAAGGAAATTTAAAAATCATCCTCTGAGGATAAATATGGTTTAGTTAATTTTTAAAAACTACAATACAATACAATGTTAACATACAGAACAGAGAAAATGATATTACAGTCTAAGCAGAAATATGAATTAGATGAATGATCACATAGTTTTAGCTTGGCAATTAAAAGCGAAACAAACTTCTAGAACAATTAATGCAATACAATAGAATAATAAGGAAGTAACATATAAACCACAAAAAAATTAATTATGTCTTTAAGGAATTTTATGAAAATTTATATACATCTGAATCATTACGTGAAGAGGAGGCTATGGATGAATATTTGTCACAATTGTTATTACCAAACTTAACTCAAGAAGGTGAGGATGATTGGGATAGTCCTTTCACTGAACAATAGGTTTATGATGCACTTAGTAGTTTACAAAACAATAAATCTCCAGGAGAGGATGGGTCCTCAGTAGAATTCATAAAGAATTTTTTAAAATATCAATTCCATTATTTATAAAAGTAGTAGAACAAGCTTTTGAACAACACAGTTTTCCAGAAACTTTTTCGATGATAATAATTACCATCATAACAAAAAAGGTAGAGTTGCATTAGAACAAGCCTCATATAGACCTATATCTTTATTGAATGTTGATTAAAAATGGTAGCAAGCGTATTAGCGAATAGAATTATTGAGGTTCTTCCTGAAAGGGTTTTGCCAAAAATAAACAAGCTTTGGAAAATATTGTATAATCCATTTAGCTCAAAAGAAAGAGGATTTGTGTTATAGTAGCTTTAGATGCAGAAAAAGCCTTTGATAGGTTTGAATGGGATTTTCTGTTTAAGGTTCTAAGTAAATTCAGTTTTTGTGTAAATTTTATAAATAGGCAGTATATGGAAATCCAAAAGCTATGGTATTAACAAATGGACAGATTTCTCAGTCTTTTATTTTAACTAGATCTAATAGACAAGGATGTCTTTTATCACCAGTTTTGTTTGCTCTAGCTATAGAACCACTTGCACAAAAAGTTTGAGATGATTGCCTGATGAAAGAATTTGAGATAAATCAGATTGAACATAAAATTGCTTTATTTGCTGATTTGTTGAGTTTATTTAACTCAACTGTAATTATCATTACCAAGAATTTATAGTCAGTTGTTGGAATATGGGAAAGTTTCAGGGTATAAAATAAATTGTGATAAAAGTGAAGTTATGATATTATGTATTTTAGTTATGGGATTAGATTAGGGTTTGGGGGAGCTGGGAGGGTTAGGAGAGGCTTTTAGTTACTAGTTTTAGTTAGTTTTTAGTTTTTTTATATTTTGTTTCTATACTTCAGCATATATTTGTTAATATTGTATTATGGTTACTTATCAACCTTATTATGATCTTATATATGTTGATTAAATAAAATATTTAAAAAAGCGTGTAGACTGCAGTTGTACTGGAGAATGTAAAAGGATCAGTTGCTCCTCTGAATTCAGGTCTGAAGCGAGCCTAGGTAAATTACTTAAAGGGGGGGCCTATCTTAGTCATGTTCTTTTGAGCATCTTCCCTCTACTTAATTGGTCTCTTTTACATTAAGAAAAAAAGATCATTCATAAGTATTAAAAGCTTGCTTCAACACAAATGGTATCTGGACAACTTTGCACATGGGCATGCCAATGAAAATTACAGATGTAGCATCCAGACATGTACATTTGGACTTCTCCATTCATTGAGTATCAGATACAAAGAGGATTCCAGAATGAAAAATCAAAGATTTAGTGCTCCAAGCTAAAAGTTCCTAGTTTTTATTTGACATTTTATTTTCCATAGAAATTGGAGTGAAAACTGCCTTAAAATATGGCACCATGCAATCCAATTTCTCAACAAATGTAATTTACCAGGTTGCTCTCTCATTTCTACAGTCATAATATGCTACCAACTGTTTTGTTCTACATTTAATATTTGCCTAAGCCAACACGCAAATTTAAAAGTTGGTTCATTATGTCATATTCAGCAGGTAGTGTATAACTGAGCATTGCCATGAACTCATCTTGCAAGAGTTTCACCCTTTAATTGCACGCCACTTTGTAGGATCCAGGTTGGCCTGCAATTCTCCTTTTACCAGATGCTACATCCGCACTCTCTCTCTCTCTCTCTCTCTCTCTCTCCCTCCCTCTCCCTCTCCCTCTGAGGGCTAATTGCTTTTTAATTCGTTAGGAGGATACTTTTCTGGTTCTGTGATCGCACACACAAGAACATTTCGGGAACAGTGAACTTCAGTCAATTGACCAAACTGTAGTTTTTTTTAAAAAAGATCAAATTATTTTTCTACTATTTAAATAAATAGATTGACAATGCCTCCTGATTTTCTGTATCGCATTAGATAAAAACCTAAAACAACTCCTTCGAGGAAAAGCTTACACCTAATTCCAGTTTTTCTACTACAACGTCAAAGTTATCACCAGATCCCACCAGAAACATCCAACATTTAAAACATGATTTGACTATAATTCTGTCACCAGAATTATGTTCCATGAACATAAATCATTGACTTTTACATTTGTCCAAATTACATCATTCTAACTTCTCAATGGGGGGGGGGGGGGGGGGTGGCATAGCACATTTAAGTGGGCCACAAACTGAGATCAATTTTAAAAAAAAATTATGTAGTTGATAGGAGAGAAGTACAGAAGATACCAAGTGAACTTGACTGCTTCACAGGGAAGGGGGCCCTTTGAAGCAGTGTCCTCAAGGGAGCCATAGCCAAAAGAAAATTTGAGAATGATTGATTTAGACTATTTACTGTTGGAGCACTCAGAAAAAAGAGACTCAATGCAGAAATCTACAAGCCAGTTAGCTTAATGTCTGTCATAAGGATATCAGAAGTTTTTTTTATTAAAGATGTTATAGCAAGGTACTTAGAAATTTTCAAGTTAATCAAGTAAAGTCAACATGGTATTGTGAGAAAGAAATCGTGTTTGACCAAATAATTGAAGTTTATTGAAGAAGCAATTTATGATGTAGATAAAGAAGAACCAATGGGTGTGCTATTCTTTGATTTGTAGAAGGTATTTGATAATGTGCTGCATTAAAGATGATAGCAGAAACAAAAGCTCCTGGTGTAGGAGGTAATATACTGGCCTGGATAGAAAGTTAGCTGGCTAACAAGAAACAGAGTGGGCATAAATGGATCTTTTACTGGTGTTGTACAGGGTTCAGTGCAATGGCCTCAACATATTACAATTTATTAATGTACAAATGAGGCAAAGATGTTCCTACTAAATTCATTGATGACATCAAGATGGGGACCAAAGCAAGTTGTGAAAGGATATGGGTTGTTGAAAAGGAATTTAAATAGGATTAAATTTTCCAAAGAACTGTCAGATTTTTAAACAAATATTTTAGTTTTGATTTTCAAAGACTCATAAATCCAAATAAATAATACATTTTTTCCAAAAATAATGTATATCATACAGTATTTTATTCCCTTACACCCTCCCCTCCCTCCCGTACCCTAATACAAAAAAATTATATAAATTAAGCAAATGCAAAGAACAAAATATCATTAAAGTAAAAAAAAAATTAATGGAATTTAAGAAGATCCTAAATAAACCTAAAATAAAAGGATAAGGAAGAAAATACCAGAGCACATGGCCTAGAATTATTATCAAGCAGCTCAAATGAGATTCCTTACTTCTCTTTTTGAAGGAGTATAAAAACCAGTGTGGGTTAAAATAGAACTGGAAAAAATAGGAGAGAGATTGGTAGAGGGTTTTTTAAATATATATAAATGGGACCCAAAAATTGGTGTTAAAGAAACACCATTGTTGAAACACTTGATTATTGTTTGGAATAAGATAAATGACAACAAAAGGAAGTGTAT
This sequence comes from Narcine bancroftii, assembly GCF_036971445.1. Lineage (NCBI taxonomy): Eukaryota > Metazoa > Chordata > Chondrichthyes > Torpediniformes > Narcinidae > Narcine > Narcine bancroftii. The sequence goes on along the minus strand of NC_091473.1, from coordinate 30,461,229 downwards.
CAGCCAAGATGCCTTTGATTCAAAACCATTTTGTACCTTTTTCAAAGGACAATCAATTTTAAAATATCTGATTCAGTAAAGGGTATTAAAAATATTGAAGATTTTTATGAACAAGGCCAATTGATGTCATTTGAGCAACTAAGGAATAAATATGGAATATTTAGTAATTCTATTTTTTGTAATTTTCAACTGAGAGGATATTTAAGGGAAAGGTTAGGTGCAGAGATGTGGTTACCTATTTGTAGTGAGATGCAAACTCTTATTAGGAGAGGAAATACTAAGAAGTTTACTTCTGCAATATATCTTTTATTGCAAATAGGAACTATTAAACAAAGAGTGTGTAAATCTAAACAAAAATAGGAGTTAGATTTGAATATTACAATTGATGAGCAAAGATGGTCGGATCTCTATCGAGATTGTGTAAGAAATACTATTAATGTAAAACAGGGCTGCGTACTCGCTCCAGTTCTGTTTGGCATTTTCTTCTCTGCTCTTCTGTGCCGTGCCTTTCCAGAGGCTTCAGGCATAGCTCTGCACACAAGGAGCTCTGGAAAACTTTTTAATCTGTCACGGCTCCAGGTCAAAACCAAAATCAGAAGAGTTATGATTCGAGAACTGCTCTATGCAGATGATGCTGCCTTTGTAGCTCACTCCCAGCCAGAGCTGCAAGCATTGTGCGACACATTTGCATCTGCCTGCACTGAATTTGGTCTGAAAATCAGCCTGGGCTGATTTGGCCAACAAACCCAGGACATTCCATCAATTACCATCAATGGGTCAGTGCTCACCAGTGTAGAGAAATTCTGCTACTTGGGCTCCACCATGACCACAATGAGCTCACTCGATGCAGAACTGGACACACGCCTAGAAAAAGCATCCACTACCTTTGGATGCCTCCAGATGTGGGATAACTGCCACCTCTCCACCAAGTTGAAGATCCGAGTCTATGAGGCCTGCATGCTGAGAACTCTTCTCTATGTCTGTGAATCTTGGGTCACATACAGAATGCAAGAACACCGTCTTAACACATTCCATTTCCGCTGCCTCAGATCCATCTTTGACTACTCATGGCACGACAAAGTCACAAACGTCCAAGTCCTGGAGAAGGCTGGAAGTACAGTCCTCTACTCAATCATTCGCGCTCACTGCCTGCAGTGGACTGGCCAAATTGTCCATATGGAGGACGGTTGATTACCCAAAGATGCCTTCTACGATGGGCTATCAGATGTTCCCCGCCCCGTTGGCCGCCCACGTCTTCGCTACAAAGACGTAATCAAGCGCGATCTCCAGTCATTCCATGTCAACCATACTGACTGGGAGGGACTCGCAAAATATCACACTGCATGGCGTTCCACGATTTGCAGTGGCACATCACAATGTGCCAACAACTACAAAAGGTTCTGTGAGGGCAGAAGAGCTTCAAGGCACCATGTTCATCTTTGCCCGCAAAGGGATGGGCCATGATGAAGATATAGATTAGTTCGTTATAATTTTTTTTAACATCAGTTATACATGATGCCACAAAAATTGAATAGAATGAAATCATATTTACCAGATCAATGTTTTGGGTGTGGTGAAGAAATAGGTACTTTCTTGCATTCAATTTGGTTATGCCCCAAGGTAAGACCTTTTTGGGGGGATTTAGGGAACTTTTTAGAACAAGTTAAAAGCACTGTATTTCTACAAAATCCAGATTTATTCCTATTGGGGAATATAGAAGGGAGAAATTATTAATATATCAAATGAAATTTGTTAAAATAGGATTTGTAACGAAATGTATTGCAGTGATCTGGAAATCGGATTCATATTTAGGTATGGAAAGATGGAATTCAGAAATTCAAAGCTGTATCCCTTTAGAGAAAATTACATATAATTTGAGAAATAAATATGCTATATTTTTTGAAAATTTTGAGCCCATGTAACAAATTTTAGGTATATATTCATAGAAATATCCTTCCAGCCTCTTAAGTCTTGATGTTATCTTTATTTTTTTTCTTATATTATATTACTATTTTTTTTTTAAATATATTTTGCGGGGTGAGGAGTTGGGGAAGGAGAGCAGGGAGGGGTTTAATAACCATCATGTAATAAATGAAATTCTCTTAAATGTAAATATTTATTGTTCTGTATAATGGTTTATTAATTGCATGTATGGAAAATTTTTAAATAAAATATTCATAAAAAAGTATGTCACCTGCACCACGACCCACTTCACTGATCTCAAGCATTCCACTACTGGTACAGTTGTTGTGTTCAATTTGTCTAAAAGGAATGTAATTATATCTACACACCAATGTGTTGCAGATAGGGTTGCCACACCCTAATGAATGGAACATATTTCTTCCTCAAATTGTACATGATTTTTTTTCCAGGAAAATACAACTCTGCATTTCTGTATTCCATCATGTAATATTTAGCTGGGAGTCGGTCTTCCATGTGACCGACAAGGCAACTTTTACAAAGTGAATTTGGTATCTGGACAGTTTTAAACTCATATCCATAATATTTCCCAGAAGGTACAATTGCGGATCCTGTGGAAAATCCACCTTTGTAATTCTTTTTCAAAATGTCCCCCAGGTCTTCCCAGAAGGATCTAGAACTGACAGATTAATCATATGGTGGGGAAAATATGCAATTGTATATTTTGGCAGGAAATTAAAACACATTATCCAAACAGTGAATTAGTGCTAAACTCTAAGACCTATGTATCCTTGTACACGATTCATGAAAGGGCAGTATTCAGGTACAACAAGTAATTATTAAAGCTAACAGAATGCTATTATCATTAATTGCAAGGGGAATTGAATATGCAAAACCTTATAATTCAGTTAAATCGGGCAGTGGTGAGATTGCATATGGAATATTGTGTATTGAATAGGTCTCCCACCAGAAGGAATGCATTTAGAAGAATACAAGATTTTTACTGCACCAATATCTGGAAAGGGTATTGCCTTATGACAACAGGTTTGACAGGCTAGGCTTGTACCTCCTAAAGTTTTAGAAATTAAGAGGGACCTTGACTGAAACATGTCAGATCTTGCATCGTCTTGAAAGGGTGGATATGCAGAGGATGTTTTCTCTTTTAGTTAAATTTATGACAGGGTTTCAATGTTTCAATTTGAGGGAGAGGGAGAGGGATTTTTTTTCTTTCTCAGTGAGTGGTCAGTCTTTGGAACTTCCTCAAAGAGCAGTGTAAACAGTTATCTTTGAGTAGTTTTAAGGCAGAGGTATGTAGATTTTTAATAAACCATGTAATAAAAAGGTGACCACAGATTGATGGGAATGCAGATGCAAATTAATCATATCAGCAATAATCTTATTTAAAGGTGAAGCAGGCTTGAGGGATCATGGTCTTCTGTTCCTAATTAATGCCGTAGTGTGTAACATTTGCATTTGTGTGCAACATTTCTCAGGTGTTAATCTTCAGTTCCATTATCTGATAACGTACATTCTCTCTTCAGTTCTCAAACCATGCTGCATGTTCTAAGGCAAGGCAATTAACAAAAAAAAAGTAAGCTTTTCTCTTCAGGATGTAATCTCTGTCAACAATGTTAGCGTAGCGATTAGCACAGGATTCGAATCCAGCAGTGTCTATAAGGAGTTTGTTCATTCTCCCCACCAGCATGGTTTTCCTCAGTGTGCACTTGTTTCCTCCCATCATTCAAAACATACCATGGTTCTCGGTTATTTGGGTGTAATTGGGCCAGACAGGCTCGTGAGCCAAAGGGCCAGTTACCGTGCTGTATGTCTAAATTTAAATTTAACAAAAATGTGAAAAATGGAGGCTGCAAGCTATAATGGTAGAAAGCTGCACATTGAGATCATGCTAATTTATTTGGTTTAAATTTGGCAAATGTTGAACTTATAATTGACATATGGAAGTCATTTTTGATACTTCTGAATGGGATGATTCATCTACAATTACAAATATACAAATAACGATAGAGAGCTAAAAAGTTCCTAGTCTATCCAATCTGTCCTACACAACCCACACAATTATGTGGTGCCTTGTGTATCATAATAATAGTCTTAACTACACCTAAAACCATACAATTGTTATAAGTGTAAAATGACAGGTCAATTTGAAAGAAACAAAAATGTAGAAAATTGCATTTCTTCTCCTGTTGGTTCAAGAACTGTGCTCAAGATCACTCTGTGAGCAAATTTCACCAATCTCCTACATTTTGTTAGATATGCCCATCCACCTCAACCAGAAACAAGTCTGGCTTTAACCCAAAGCAATTCAGCAAACTACAGCCAGGGCTCACTACAACCAGATGAATAAAATTCACTGGGACAAGAACCTCTTCTTGACATCTAACCTGGTATTGCCCATTCACAGCTTACAATGACAACTTTGATCTCTCTACTTACCCATTGTTCCATTCAAATGGAGCATAATTCATTCCCTTTCTATTTTAAGTCTATGCCACAGCTACTTGTAGAGACACAACTCTGAGTTGATTTTTAGTAATCCAGAGCTCTTCAACCTTTCCAAAGATACAATAAGTCCCTCAATACAGTAAATCAAAACTGGGCAAAGTACTCATTGGCCCTGACTAAAGTCTGGTGCAGGTCTATATGATATGATTTATTCAATTATTTGACTTATGAACACCAGCAACATATTTGCTCGAAATGTGTTTTCAAAGTCTTGCTTCTGCAGCTTTAGGGTTGTATTGATTAGAGTATGCATGCCAGTCTTCCCCTATCTTTAATGCTTCACCTTGAAAGTTGCCACATTATATGCTAGTTGCCCTTCTGTTCCTGTTGGATTTACAAAAAGAGTAAACATTTGCTTTGAAAGAAATTAATGAACTATTAAGAAAATTGCAATGAAGTGCGATTCTGGAGAATATGATTTCAGTAAATAGTTACAAAAATAGCCACTATAATCCACCTGCATTAACGGGCCTTTTATATTTCTCAAGAGCTAATGAGCCACTTAACCAGAATTACTGCCAGAAAATTTGTTAATTGTGCCACTTGGAGTGTACAACTCTGATAAAAATTACAACAGAGAAAAAACTATTTTCCTAATCAGACCTCGTAGCTCCGAATTAGAAAATTTCAAGTGAATCTCAATTGAGGCAGCCCTCAGAATAAATGCGCAAAGGGTGGCACATAATTAATTGACCAGAAGTGAGATCCTTCTGGTGCTTACCTGTATATAAAGATCTCACAAAAAGCTAAAAAAAAAATGCTTGCTGACTCAGAGCAACATAGAAATGAGACACGAATACTGCTATTAAACAGCAGTATAAGACGTGTTTGGATAATGAACAATTCCATTCATTATAAAATGCTTCTTGAGAAGCCCATGAGCATACCACACTGTAAAGAGCATATAAATTTCAATGCATGCAATGACTGACAAAGAAATAAACTGCAAGCAAGAATCACCTATCACTGTGATTAACACCTCAGCCTCTGCCAGTATACACAACCATCTTTTTGTCCACACGCACTCTGCCTAACAGTTCATCACTAATAACATTTTGCAATGTTCACCTCTCCTCATAATATGCTAAATAAATGATATCCATAAGACACAGGTGAAGAATAGACTCTTCAGCCCACTGAGTCTACCTCACCATTCAATCATGAGCTGATCCATTTTCCTACTCAGCCCCACTGCCTGGCCTTCTCCCCATAACCTTCGATGCCCTGATTAACCAAGAACTTATCAATCACTCCCTTAAATATACCCATGACTTGGCCTCCACAACTGCCCCACCCTCTGGCGAAAGAAATTTATCCATATCTCTGTTCTGAGTGGCCACCCTTCAATCCTGAAGTTGTGACTCTACCACCATGGGGAGCAACCTTCCTACATCTACTCTGTCCATGCCTTTCCACATTCGAAATGCTTCAATGAGCTCTCCCCTCATTCTACTAAATTCCAATGAGTACAGGCCAGGAGGTGTTGTACGTTCCTCATATGATAACCCTTTCATTCACAGGATCATCCTTGTGAAGCTTCTCTGAACCCTCTCTGACATCAGCATTTCCTTTCTTAAATGAGGAACCCAAAACTGCTCACAATACTCCAAGCAAGGTCTCATCAGTGTCCTATAATACCTCAACATTACATCCCTACTCTTATATTCCATTCCTCTTGAAATGAATGTCAGCATTGCATTTGCCTTCTTCATCACCAACTCAACCTGCAAGTTTACCACAGAACATACTGCATGAGGGCTCCCAGGTCCCTTTGCATCTGGGAATGTTCTATCTTCTACCCATTTAGAAAATAGTCTGCCCATTTCTTTATTCTATATCCATCCATCTAACATATTCTCTCTTCCACCTTGGAGAAACCAACACAGAAAGCAAGGAGAAACAGGAGATGATAGCCTTTCTATTTCACAACTCATTCTGATGGAGCCTGAGGAGTTACAAACCCATGGTAACCCAATGTCTTTGGTTGTTAAAGATGGGGATCTGAGGGCCTGAAGCCATCTCACTTCTACAGAATTAAATGTCAGATAGTCATCATGCATTTAATAATCATTCACACAGACTTCATGTTGGCAGTTAATGCTTCTGTCTCACACCTCCTAAAGAACTAGGCTTGATGCTGACCTTGGGTGCTCTCTGTGCAGAGTGAGCATGTTTCAGTCCATGACCAAGTTTTCCAGTTTATCCCCAATTCCAAAGATATGCCAGGAGGTTAACAGTGATAATCCATTCCTTAATGTCATGAATGGCATATGTGGGAAAGTACTCATTGCACCATTACAGCAAGTGCAGCCGATCTCTGGGCAGGATGCTTCTGAAGCCTGAGGCACTGCATTGTTGTGAAGAAAATTACAAAAACGTAGTTACATTGAATTTCTAACATGATATCTGTTTAATATTGGTTTTATTTAGTGCTTTGTGTCAATATTACTTCTTTCCACTACATTCCCTTGCATTGTCAAGCTCAGCAGCAGATTACCATGCATGTATCTGCTACCAGTCACCTCATACAAATGACTTGACACTTTGTTGAATGAAATGATGCAGATCATCTTTGAAAGTGTCACTCGTCACTTCATAACCACCACCACTTTGTCCATCCTTACATCATTACCCAACACATCTGTTGGGAGCGAGGAATAAGTAATCTAGTCATCATTATTCATGTTGTGCCTGACCTACCACTATGGCTCCAAAGAAGTTTAGCTCTTTGCTGTTCCCTTCTGCAGATCTGCATCTCTGTGAAGACAAGGCTATTGCTGTTCCTGCCATCCATCAAACAACTTTCATGCAGCTAGTGTTCGCACTGTTGATACAGCTGGTTATCTTAGCTTTCATTTAATACACCACACAACACTAGCTGCAGATATGCAACTGACACAAATCAGAACTAAAAAGTGCAAATCTGGTTGCCATACCATCTCCATGCAGGTTAGGCTCTGAGCACAAATATTATAGTGTCCTGCAAGAAAGCAGCTGTAGTTTACTGAATATTTCCTTCATTCAATTGCCCCTTCATTTAACACTATATTCATGTCTTGCATTTTCTAGTTAGTTGCAGTAGGAGCCCAGGTAAACTGTAGACCTAGTTTTACAGTACCAAGACCATCTTATTGCTGTAATTGAACAACTGGCATACTCAAATTCACAACCTGTTTCTCCTGATGGGGTGCTCATGGTTGCCCAAAGTTAAATGTAGGTTCATGGAATGGAGCTAATCTTCTAGCCCATTCAAATTCTGTCAGATTTTTAATCACAATCCATCTCCCTGTCACAGGTCATTTTGCTTATTAAATGGCCCTCATCATCAAGCAAGAAGTTCACCTCCATCAGAATCTTAACAACAAGAACAATGATCATAAAGTTCTCCCAGTGGGAATGATCTTCAACCAAAAGGGCAACATATAAACTGGCAATAACACATTGCCAATAGTTTGTTCTCCATTGACTTTAAAGGAAAAACTCGCCAGTGTCTACAGCCACCAGCATCAACTTACTCATCCAAATTTCATTCCCATGACCACCCCCCGCGCACCCCCCCCCCCAACTTTGCAATCCTTAGTATATCATAAAATACAGGAGCACTTTTTAAATTGGGGCTAACAATGGACAAAGATGCTATTCAAGAGTCCCAGGTAATGAATAATAGAAACAAGATATTTCCAGAATTATAGCTTCACTTTGACAAACACAGAGTTAAGTTGCTTTTCATATGCAAAGTTTTGCACAAGGTACTCAAATTGGAATCATACAAACACAGTGAATCACAATTCAGCTGGAAATATTTTATGAACTTTTTTTTTCCTTCAGCCACATTTTCTTTTAAAGCATTCCATTTTGCTTATTTAATGACCTTGGTACAGGAGTCTGAATGTTTGAATGCTGGTCTACGCAATTAGAAAAAAAGCGAGCATTCAATTTAAAATGCTATCCATCAATGGATGGACAGCAAAGGGAGCCAATCAGCAAATCTTTCTCTACATTTGGCTGTTTAAAAACAGCAAAAGTATAAGATCATCCATTCTAGATTAAAACATTTTCAATATCAATAACTGATATTAATTCAATATGCAAGGCACAAATAAAAGCTTAACTGTTGTATCAGTTTGTTTTTTAGAAAAACAGGTCTATTATGCCAACTAATTGTTCAGATTTGGCATTTTCTTTCTGTCGTTTCTAGCTGCTATTTTTAAAAGTAAATCTTGTGAACTTAGGAACTAGAATGCAGTGTCTGAAAAGATAACAGAGGTAAATGCCATTGAAATTTCCAAAAAAATAAACAGAGATATCCTTGAAAAATATCAACCTCCAGAGGAGTGGAGAAATTATTAAATAGTTCTCTCAGGACCCAGCACAAAAAGGATGAATGATTTAATCTGAATGGAGTAAACCATAAACTTCAGGGAACTCTCAGTCATTCAGAACATAGTTATGCAGCTGATGCTTCCAAAAAGAAGGATGCCATGGATGACAATGTATGTACTGTGTTCCAACAAGGATTATATTTGCATCAGGACATGTGTATGACGGGAAGAAATATAAATGGCACTTTGGAATTCTACACATAGATCATGTGTGCATTTTACTAAACTTCAAATTATCCCCAAATGCTATACTGCCAAAACTAAGAAATTACATCCCACACCAAATAAGCTAATGTTGGCATATACAAGCACACATATGTACTTAGGCTGGAATAAACTCCCTGAATGAAATGGAATCAATGTACTCTGCAGATTTTCAGCTACTCTCAGAGATGATATCTACTAGTTTCCATCAATGTCAGATAAATATTATCCAAAGTTAATACAGGTAACTTCCAGATAATACATTTTCAGAAAACCACTCATATCGCACCTTTTCACAAGGGGATGCTGAATTGTCTATGCATGCACCAAGAAATGTGAAATAAAATTTACATACAAAATCTATGAGAGTTCATTTTTATTCTCTACCTTGCATGTTTTGGTAGTGGTTTTAGAAGTCCAGTACCCAAAGGATGAATTTCCATTTCCCAAACTTCTACTTATTTAGAATGTTTATGGCATAGAGGAATGCCATTCAGCTGATTCAATCCATGCCTACTCCTTGCAGGGCAATCTATCCCTCCATGTTTTCATCATAGCTTTCCAAATTATTTTCTTTCAAAGCTTATCCAATTCTCTTCCTGAATCACCCAGTTTACACCAGCCTGACAGGCAATGAGTCCAGATTGCAATGAGTCTCAACATAAACAACATTTTTTTTCATACAGCCATATGACTTTTTCCTATCACTTTGATCCAGTACCCCCATTTCCTTGACACACCTTTTGTCTCTCCTTCAACTAAACCATGAACAAAACACAGGAATGCAGAAGGCTGTAGAAGGCAGCATAAGTAGCCAAGTTCATCAAGGGACTTATCATCAAGAAGAAGGTCCATCAAGGACCTTCATTACCCTCGTCACAATCTCTTCTTGCTGTTACCTTCAGGAAGTAAGCACAGACTCCTGAAGACCAGTACCTCTAGTTTCAATTTAAAAAAACATTCCAACAGCTATCTTCCAAATTTTTTTCTTGCACTATGGAAACGGTGGATATTTATTATCTATTTTTTTTTAAATTTTTCCAATTTCATGTATATAATTGTAGCTATATTAAACAAAGTACCTGTTCAGCTGCAAGAAAGAGAAAATGTACAATGTGTATGACAATAAACTCATTATTCAAGAGCTTGTTCATCTCCACAATATCTTCTCTCAACTTCTTTGCTTCAAATAAAAAAGATAATCCCACCTTCAGTCCAATAAATCCCTCTCTGTGGAATATTTCTGCTCAATATTTTTCAGCATCCTCTCTATAGCATTCATATCCTTACTTACTTGAAACATAGAAAATAGATCCCTCAAGGCTGCTCCGCCATTTAATATTGTAGTTTCATATTCCAATTCAGAATCTTATTCTGACTTTCTCCTCCAACCCAACCCAATGAACCCTACAGCCAATCATCTAACTCTTACTTGAAAATACTTAATGATCGACTTAAGAGGTCAGGGTGTCTCTTATGTTAAATGGAAATAGTAAAAATATCTGCATCCCCTTCATCAATTTGGTGAAAATAAATTAGTGACGATTCCCAACTTAATAACTCAAACTTCCCAAAGTACCTGTATTTTTATTACCCTGATTTCCAAAAGTTTCTCCACCAACAATGTAGGGGTGTGACATGTTTCTCATTTCCAAGACTTCTGGTATTGTCTCAGTATCTGAGGGAATTTAATAACTAGTGTACTGAAAACTCTTCCTCAATCTCTATCCACACTTCAGCAACTTAGGATGCCTCAAAGATTTCTCATTTTCAAATAGCATTAATATTTCATACAGTGGACACCATCAGTAAACAGTAAAACCGAAACTAAGGTCCTGAATTTAAATAAAGGGAATTATGATGGCATGAGATGGGAGTTGAGTAAGATTGATTGGGTGGTGTTTATGGGGGAGGGAGGGGGGGGTTGACGGTGGATAGACAATGGAAAGCATTCAAAGATCTAATGGAAGAATTGCAGAAATCGTTTACACCGGTTTGGCATAAAAATAAACCAAAAAAGGTGACTCAACCATGGATAACAAGGGAAATTAGAGACAGCATTAGGTCCAAAGAGAGAGCATATCAATTGGCCCCAAAAAAGTAACAAATCCAAAGACTGGGAAAAGAGGAGAAAGGGATTAATCAAGAGGGCAAAAATAAATTACGAAAGTAAGCTTGCGGCAAACATAAAAACCAACTACAAAAGTTTTTATAGATATGTCAAGAGGAAAAGATTGGTGAAATCCAGAGTAGGTCCCTTGCAGTCAGAATCAGGGGAATATATAATGGGGAATAAGGAAATGGCAGACCAATTAAATTCTTACTTTAGTTCTGTTTTCACAATAGAGGATACAAATAACCTCCCAAGGATGTTGGGATAGAGGCTAATGCAAGGGAGAAGCTGAAAGAAATCAGTATCTCTAAGGACATGGTCTTGGCGAAATTGAAGGCCGATAAATCCAAAGGGCCTGATAATCTACATCCTAGGGTACTTAAAGAAGTGGACATTCAGATAGCAGATGCTTTAAAAATTATTTTCCAGAACTCGACAGACTCAGGATCAGTACCCATGGATTGGAGGGTAGCTAATGTTACCCCACTATTTAAAAAGGGGGGTAGAGAAAAAGCGGGGAATTATAGGCCGGTGAGCCTTACATCAGTAGTGGGCAAAATAATGGAATCCATTATTAAGGATGTAATAGCGGAGCATATGACTAGCAGAGAAGGGATCGGACAGAGTCATCATGGAGTTAAAAAAGGTAAATCGTGCTTGACAAATCTATTGGAATTCTTTGAGATGGTGACAGGTAAAATAGATGGGGGAGAGCCAGTGGATGTGGTGTACCTGGATATCCAAAAGGCCTTCGATAAGGTCCCACATAAATGACTGGCATGCAAAATCAAGGCTCATGGGATTGGGGGCAAGGTATTGATGTGGATTGAGAATTGGCTGGCAGATAGAAGACAGAGAGTTAGGATAAATGGCTTATTTTCTGAGTGGCAGGCGGTGACCAGTGGGGCGCCACAGGGATCTGTACTGGGTCGCCAGCTGTTCACAATTTACATTAATGATCTAGATGAGGGGATTGGATATAGTATCTCCAAATTTGCAGACGACACTAAGCTAGGAGGGGCTATGTGCACTGAAGAGGGGGTCAGGAAGCTCCATTGTGATTTGGATAAATTGGGAGACTGGGCAGATACATGGCAAATGTGGATAAATGTGAGGTTATCCACTTTGGTAATACAAACTGGAGGGCAGATTACTATTTGAACGGCAATAGATTTGGAGATGGGGAAGTGCAGAGAGACCTAGGGGTTCTTGTGCACGAGTCACTAAAGGCGAGCATGCAGGTACAGCAGGCAGTTAAAAAAGCAAATGGTATGTTGGTCTTCGTATCAAGAGGGTTTGAGTATAGGAATAAGGATACCTTAGTGCTGCTGTACAGAGCCTTGGTGAGACCACACCTGGAGCATTGTGCGCAGTTTTGGTCGCCTTGTCTGAGGAAGGATGCTCTTGCAATGGAGGGAGTGCAGAGGTGATTCACCAGGCTGATAACTGGAATGGCAGGAATAACTTATGAGGAAAGATTGTGCAATTTGGGATTGTACTCACTGGAGTTTAGAAGATTGAGGGGGATCTCATAGAGACATATAAAATTCTGGCAGGACTGGATAGAATGGATGCGGAAGGTATGTTTCCAATGGTGGGGGAGTCCAGAACCCGGGGCCATGGTTCGAGGATAATAGGCAAACCATTTAGAACTGAGATGAGGAGGAATTTCTTTTCCCAGAGGGTGGTGAATCTGTGGAATTCATTGCCACAGAGAGCAGTAGAGGCAGGTTCATTGAATATATTTAAGAGGGAATTAGATATATTTCTTCAGTATAAGGGAATTAGGGGTTACGGAGAGAAGGCAGGGACGGGATACTGAACTTTAAGATCAGCCATGATCTCACTGAATGGCAGAGCAGGCTCGAAGGGCCGAATGACCTACTCCTGCTCCTATCTTCTATGTTTCTATGATAATTAGAATAAAATGGTTGTGATTCATTGCAAAACAAATACAACATAATCCAGTATTAAAATTTAAATTTGTTGCCCTTATACTTGCTCTTCTGTTCAATGAAGTATTTATTTTTAAAAGTAGAACATCTTCAAATGATTCACATGGAAAGCAGGACAGAATACAAAAGATACATAATGCATTTCATCCAGATACTTCAGTGAAAATGCTTCCACTGACCAGGACTCTTGTTTTTCACCAATGAGTCTTAGCCAAATCCTCCACTAAGGTCCCAATATTATGCTGGCAGCAGCCCTGGGAGACACAAATTTCAACTGTCAGCAGATGAATAACAAGTACAGACAGCCTGCAAAATTGCCTTTACCCAAGAAGTAAAAGCCCATTCTTACTTTATATACACATTTTTAAATAGAACATTATTTGATAAGGAGTTTTGGACTGGGCTGTTAAAGTGAGTGAATATGGGGGAAATGTCTTAAAGACAAAAATTAAACAAATTGTGTCTGTCTTCATTGGAGTTTAGAAATCTAACAATTGAAACTTGAATATTGGGACCTTGTTGAAGTCTTTACTGAACTCCAAGGAAACCACATTTGCTGCACTGTCTTCAATACACTTTGTTAACTCCTCAAAAATAATCTGATTGCTCAGACAGAATTTGCCCTCAGGTAAGGCCTGAGGAAGTAATTGATGATACCCAACTAACTGTGTTAGCTGATAGCTAACAAAGGTTTCCTTACTTGGAGTTTTTTTAAAAATCTTATATATGAGGTTGTTTCTTGAAATATGCCTTTAACATGAACTGTTGCAATTTTGACAGTCAAAGCTGAGAAGCAAAACAATTTGTTGAGGAATGTATGCTCAATTTTATTAAATGCATTGGATAATAGTGGAAAAAATGTTAAGATTTTCCCACTCTTTTAATTATTTTTGTATCCAAGAAAATCCAAATTGTAAAACTATATACAAAATAATAAAGCAACAGAATTTTTTTTACATGACTATTAAATGAAATTCAAAGGAAACACTGGACAATTAAGATTTTGCTTCCTGAAGACTTTTAGGTGTAATTTATGGATTTTGGGCTGCTGATCACGAAAACCACCTTATAACATTCTTATCATATACCGTTTTTTTAGATATAACCTATCTTTTTGTGATTTCCAGTCATATTTTAAGTTTATTTCAAGCACTGAAAATTAATTTTCTTCATTTGCACTTGGACTTCCTCCTTGCTGATCTTGGCGACAAACCTGGTGAAAAGTTTCACCAGAGCATTGCAACCATGGGACGACATGGTAATGCTGTTAAAGCACCAGTGACTGGGAGTTTGTAAGGAGTTTGTACGCTGTCCCTGTGCTTTCGTGGGTGCTCCCCAGGGGTTCTGATTTCCTCACACCATTCAAAAACGTACCAGAGGTGTAGGTCAATTGGGTGTAATTAAGAAGCACAGGGTGATGGGACGGAATGGCCTGTTACTGTGCTGCATGTCTAAAAAATTAAATTTGAAATGTGCAGTATCAGGGCAACTGGAATCCATCAATGCTGACCAACTATTGTTGGACGCTAACAGAAGAGCCATCAGATGCTGACAATAAATTAAAATCAGCCACAAAACAGTTTTAGGTCAGTTCAACTAACGCAATATGTCAGCACCATTATGTGATTAAACATGCTCAATTCATAAAAGTTAATTTAATGTTTCTCCAGCGTGAAGTTATCTGTCATATTCCCCAATTTTTTTTCAGGAATGAAGCCTTTTGAAAAAAATTGTCCAGTGAAATCAATGAAAACATTATTGTCAAATCCAAAGCAAAAAAAAAAATTGCTGGAGGAATTAAGCCGGTGAGCAGAATCAGTGGGAGAGAAAGAACAGTCAATGTTTTGGGCCAGAAACCTTCATCAAGTCCCACTGATGCTGTTCAACCCAATGATTTCCACCAGCAGTTTGTTTTTTTTTACACTCCATATTCCAACACCTGTAGTCTCTCATGTGTCCGCTATTGTCAAACCCAAGGCAATTTTACCAGCCAGAGGAATAAATGAAAACCTGAAATGGAAATCATCATGTGCAAACTTCAACAATATCAGCATTGATTAGAACTAAATAGGGATACATGCCAGACTCTACTAACCCATATATGCATTTCTATAGGCCTTCCACATCACTAAGCAGAGTGACAAACACCTAGAAAAATTGAAGTAATAATCTGCGTCGTGAGATTTATGAATAGAAAGCAATAAAAACATTCTACATACTACTGAAGAGAAAGTCTAAAAGTACCTACAAATAGGTTAATTTAATATAGAGCAAAAATAACTCCTGTCACTAAAAATGTAACACTGTAACCAGAAAATTGTTCAAATTCTACAAATTAAAATTTTTGCAAAGGTCGAAAAACAAATTAAAATCTCATAAAAGAACCAAAAAATATAGGAATCAGAGTTTCATAATGAAGGATTAAAGGAACGTTGCTTACACTATTTCCACATTATTAAGGAAATTCATAAAAGTGCAATTTTACTATTTCCTTCAGGGCAATGTAATGGGCTATCTGAAAGAGCAAAACCAGAAATAATAACAGCCAATACCTTTTTACTATAATAAATGACCAATAAAATATTATACACATCAGCCAATCCCAATATTTTATCAGTGATTTTATTCAGTCAAATAAAGCACAACAAGTAAAGGAAATGCCATCTAGATGATCAAGTACTTAAAGCTCTTCTACAAAGCATGGGTGTTAGCAAGGTAAGTGAACAGTACAAATCCCATCTTCTTACCTACCTCATTGGTAACGTTTAGAAGGTAAAGGAAACAGAACATATCTCGGAAATGTAGGATGTAGCAAGCTGTTAAAAAAAAATCATCAAGAAATTTACCGATGCAAGATTTTAAATTCATGAAAATCAGGTAAGAAATTTGGACTTCTCTTCCATGAAAAAAGATAGATATAAAGTTATGCAGTTCACAAAGCTATCTGAAAACTAGTGCAATTAATTATTATGAGAAATTTGATGCATAAACTTTTGAATCTTGGCAAGCCTTGATGCAAAGTATTTTTTTCAACAAAATATTTAGTATTACATTTGGGGGGGGAGAAAATGTGTATTATATTAGAAAGGCTGTTAATTCAAAATAGTTTAAAAAATGCTAAGAATGTTCAAATTTGAATGATTGATCTTGGCACATCATTCAAACAAACTTACAACAACTTGAAAAATTATGAACATTGCATCAAATTATTCTGAAACGTTTTTTTTTTAAAGAATTTTGTGGTTTATTGCTCCTTATGTACAGATTTAAGGAGATCCACCATATTAGTTAAATCTCAGAAGTTTCTATTCCAGAAACTTTCAAACAATCCAAACCATGCACACATTATTTTATTTTAATAATGTCATATCAAATGATTATTGATGGAATCAGCCTTCTGGTTCAAAAAGGACACAATTATGTGAGAAAGGGCTTAATCAATATCATACATTTCTTGGGAAGTGTGCATGTTTCTGTGGAAACATCTCCCTGTTACATTAATGCTACTGGTAGCTGAGATTTTCTATCAGCCAAAAATTATTTCTCCCATTCTGTGGAGAGCAGCTGATAAAATAAACATGTGATTAATGGAGGCTTTAGATGGTGATAAAGGAATAATTTTCGATGATACATATTGAAAATGAAATAGATTGATCATATGGAGCAGATCATTTACAGCAAGGAACATGAAGATTTTTCAAAATAGTGTTAAGGAACAAATAAAATGGGAAAATATTTGACGGAGATGTATAAAATAATACAATGAATGTTAAATTATATTTATGCTCATTTTTTTAAAAAAGAGAAACAGAAAGATTTGGAAGAGATCTAAGACAAGAATCAAAAATTAGTTGGTGAATAACAAAAAAACAAATTTTGCAGATCAATCGATTCACAAGGAGAGAGTCACACACAGGTTGGGAAGAAGAGTTTGAAAAGGAATGTCAGCGGGCCTTAGCGCTTTCGCGAACCAATCGAATTGCGATTCATTAGCAGGAACAAATAAAGATAAAAGTAAGCACAAGCAGGGTTGCCATTATTGGAAGCAGCCTGTGAGGATCAGTGTTGAGGGGGTACCACAGGCAAGGTCAGATAGGATGTGGGAAATCTGGGATAGCACAAGTATCCCTAAATCCCTGATGACTACACCTGCAAGAAGTGCATCCAGCTGCAGTTCTTTACAGTCAGTGTTAAGGAACTGGAGCTGGATGAACTCTGGATCATTCAGGAAGCAGAGAGGGTGATAGACAGAAGCTATAAGGAGTCAGTCACATCCAAGATGGGAGACAGGAAACTAGGTGAAGGTAAGGAGAAAGAGAGGAATAGGTAGTCAGCATAGAACACCCCTGTGGCTGTTTCCATCAACAGTAAGTATACTGTTTGCATATTATCTACCAGGGACAAGTCATAATGGTCAGGTGTCTGGCACAGAGTCTGGCCCATCAACTCAGAAGGAAAGGGGAGAAGAGGAGAGCTATAGTGATTGGGGATTCTTATAGTTAGGGGAACAGATAAGAGGTTCCATACACAAGATTGAGACTTGTTGCCACCCAGGTGCTAGAGTCAGGACTCAGGGACACCTCAGATCAAGTCCATAGCATCTCAAGTGGGAGGGTGAGCAGCCAGATGTTGTGGTCCATGTTGGTACCAGAAGTTACTTTCAGGTGGCCAATTGCCCCCGCATGTAAAGCCACAAGTTTAGGCAATATGCAGCTGTTTTGAGGCCACCTGAATGCGCAGGAGGCACTCGAGGCAAGGTACGTAACCCTCCTCCGAGAGGGATAATCAGCTCAGCTCAGTGGCTCCCCCAGCCACCTGAATGCAGCTGGCTGAAAGCGGATGTTAAAGGGTCAGGCTGCTGATCACAGCTGACACTGGGCAGGAGCCGGAGTGTGCTCAGAGTCGCATCCTAAGCATCTGTGTCCTTCAGGTGGCCAGTGTTGCACTTTAAACACTGCCACCTGAACGACAATTTAAAGGGCCGTTTCTGCTTCTTCAGGCGGATTCTTAGCGAAGAATGCACCTGAAAAATCCTAATGACAGAGAGAAAAAGAGAGGAGGTCCTTAAGAAGGAATATATGGAGTTAGGAAGGAAGAGGAAAAGCAGGACCTCACGAGTGGTAATCTCCGGATCGCTGTCTGTCCTACACACCAGTGAGGGCAAGAACAGGAAGTGATGGCAGATGAATGTGCGGCTGAAGAGCTGGTGCAGCGGGCATGGGTTCAGATTCATGGATCATTGAAATCTCTTCTGGGAAAAGTATGATCTATCCAAAAAGAAGGGGTTGTACATAAACAGGAAGGGATCTAATATCCTTGTGGTCAAGTTTGCTAGAGGTGTTTGGGAGGATTTAAACTAATTTGACCAGGAAATGGGAACCAGAATCAGAGGGCAATGAATAAGGCAGAAAGTACATACGGAGATACACTGTGTAGCAAAATAGTGAGGAAAGATAGGTCGTCAAATAGGGAAAAATAGCAAGTGTAACATTCAGGATTTAACCGTGGGCATTTTGGAAACAAAATTGAAAAGGGTGATGAATACAGCACTGAAGACCTTGTATTTAAATGCCCACAGTATAAGAAATAAGGTTAATGATCAATTAACACAGCTGGAAGTTGGAAGGTATGACATTATGGCCATCACTGAGTCATGGCTGAAAGAAGACCACAGCTGGGAACTAAACAGTGAATCAGAAGGACAGAAAGGTGGGAAAAGCAAGTGAAGTAGTTCTGCAGGTAAAATATGGAATTAAATCTTTGGAGAGAAGAGACACTAGATTAGAAGACATAAAATCCCTGTGAGTAGAATTAAGAAACTGTAAGGGTAAAAACACCCTCATGGGAGTTGTATACAAGTCTCCAAACTGTAGCCAAGGATGTGGCATGCAAACTACAGAGGAAGATAGAGAATGCATTCAAAAAGGGCAATGTTGCAATAGTCATGGGGGATTTCAATATGCAGGTTGATTGGGAAAATATGTCGGTATTGGATCTCAAGAGAAAGAATTTATCAAATGCCTTTATATGGCTTCATAGAACAGCATGTGGCTGAGCCAATCAGGAAATGGCAATTCTGGATTGGGTTCTGCGTTGATAAAGGAGGTGAAGGTAAGGAAACCCTTAGGAGGCAGTGATCATAATAGGATAGAACCTGCCATACAGTTTGAGAGAAACTAAAATCAGAAGTGTCACTACATCAGTGGTGTAAAGGGGACAACAGAGGTATGAGGGAGAAAATGGCAAAATTTACTTGGAAAGGCACACCAGGAGTAAGGTCGATAGAACAGCAATGGCTAGAGTTTCTTTGAGAAAGAAAGAAGGTGCAGGACAGGTATATTTGGGAGTATAGGCCCTGCACCACCAAACAGAGGACAAATTAAGGGGCAGGGAGGGCACTTGCATGTTAAATGCAGTGCCCCGGGTTCCATAGGTCATGTGTGGTCGGCTGGCACATGCATGATGTTGGGGACATGTGACAGAGACGCTCGAAGTGCCAGTGGGCGCATGCATGATGGAGGGGGGGGAGGGCACACGAAGATTCATGACAGGTAAGCCTCCTCCATCACCATGCTGGACAGGGGAGTGGATGGTGTGGAGGCACTATTTTAAAATCGACTCTCCTCCCCCCCCCCCCCCACCGGTGTTATCAATCCCCTGGCATTTATCAATATCGGCCACTTTGGAGACCCTTAACCTATATCAATAACTTTTTTGAGAATGAAGTAGCAATTAAAGAAAAAGGAGAAAAATCAAAAAAGGCGTCGTTCAGTCACGAATAACTTTGTAATGTTTTCTTACCAAATTTTCACTTTAACCACAGAAGACTATGTAAATGTAAATACAATTAGGCTGTGTGTATAATATTGTAATTTAAAGATGTAATTTCAATTTTACTAGTTGTTTATCTCACTACTATTGCCATGACATTCAGTAATATACGGGAATTATGATTTACAAGTAACATTAGTACAAAAAACATTACTAAGGATTTTGTATGGTCTGGTATGAGAGGAGGTCCATGGTGGTGGGGGGAGGGGGGTGTGACAACCATGTGTTCCACACTGGGTGACACCAACCCTAGTGACACCTCTGCAAGAATCAATGGATTTTGGCATAATTCCAGGGTCTGGAAAATTGCAATTTTCACTCTGCTATTTAAAATAGGAAGGAGCCAGCAGGAAGAAAATTATAGAGTAGTTAGCCTAGCATCTGTGGTTGGGAAGCTGTTGGAGACAATTGCCAAGGATGCGGTTACTGAGTACCTGGAGATGCATAACAAGGTAGGCCAAAGACAGCATGGTTTCCTTATGGGAAAACATTGCCTGACAAACCTGTTGAATTTTTTTTAAGGAAATCACAAGCAGGCTAGACAAAGGAGATGTAGTAGATGTTATACATTTGGATTTTCAAAAGGTCTTTGACAAGATATTGCACACAAGATGCTGCTTAGCAAGATGAGAGTCCATGAAATTACTGGAAAGATACTAACATGTGTAGAGCATAGGCAGAAAACAAAGAATGGGAATAACGTTAACCTATTCTGATTAACTACCGGTTACCAGTGGTGTTCCCCAGGGGTCGTTGTTTGGGCAAATTAACTTTTTACATTTTGTGATAGTGATTTTAATTGTGGAATAAATGGTTTTGCAGCTAAGTTTGCAGATGAATCAAAGATAGGTGAAGGATCAGTTAGGGAGGAGGAAGCACAGAGACTTAGAAAGATTAGGAAAATGGGCAAAGAAGTGTCAAATGAAATAAAATGTTGGAAAGTGTATGGTCATGCACTTTGGTAAAAGGAATAAAAGGGCCGACTATGGAGAGAAAATTCAAAATACAAAAGTGCCAAGGGACTTGAAAGCCCACATGCAGGATATCCTAAAAGTTAACCTCCAGGTTGAGTCATAGAAACATAGAAACATAGAAGATAGGAGCAGGAGTAGGTCATTTGGCCCTTCAAGCCTGCTCCGCCATTCAACGAGATCATGGCTGATCTTAAAGTTCAGTACCCCGTCCCCGCCTTCTCTCCGTAACCTTTAATACCCTTATACTGAAGAAATAGATCTAATTCCCTCTTAAATATATTCAATGAACCTGCCTCTGCTGCCCTCTGTGGCAATGAATTCCACAATTCACCACCCTCTGGGTAAAGAAATTCCTCCTCATCTCGGTCCTAAATGGTTTGCCTATTATCCTCAAACCATGGCCCCAGGTTCTGGATTTTCCCATCATTGGAAACATCCCATCTGCATCCATTCTGTCCAGTCCTGCCAGAATTTTATATGTCTCTATGAAATTACCTCTCAATCTTCTAAACTCCAGCGAGTACAATCCCAATTTGCCCAATCTTTCCTCATAAGTCATTCCTGCCATTCCAGTTATCAGCCTGGTGAATAGCCTCTGCACTCCCTCCATTGCAAGAACATCCTTCCTTAGATAAGGTGGCCAAAACTGCACACAATACTCCAGGTGTGGTCTCACCAAGACCCTGTACAGCTGCAGTAAGGTATCCTTGTTCCTATACTCAAACCCTCTTGATATGAAGGCCAACATACCACTTGCCTTTTTAACCGCCTGCTGTACCTGCATGCTCGCCTTCAGAGACTGGAGTACAAGTACCCCTAGGTCTCTCTGCACTTCCCCATCTCTTAATCTATTGCCGTTCAAATAGTAATCTGCCCTCCAGTTTGTATTACCAAAGTGGATAACCTCACATTTATCCACATTGTAGTGCATTTGCCATGTATCTGCCCAGTCCCTCAATTTATCCAAATCACACTGGAGCTTCCTGACCCCCTCTTCCATGCACACAACCCCTCCTAGCTTAGTGTCATCTGCAAATTTGGAGATATTACATCCAATCCCCTCATCCAGATCATTAATGTAAATTGTGAACAGCTGGGGTCCCAGTACAGATCCCTGTGGTATCCCACTGGTCACCGCCTGCCACTCAGAAAACGAGCCATTTATCCCAACTCTCTGTCTTCTACCTGCCAGCCAGTTCTCAATCCACATCAATACTTTGCCCCCAATCCCATGAGCCTTGATTTTGGAAGCCAGTCATTTATGCGGGACCTTATCGAAGGCCTTTTGGAAGTCCAGGTACACCACATCCACTGGCTCTCCCCCATCTATTTTACCTGTCACCATCTCAAAGAATTCCAATAGATTTGTCAAGCACGATTTACCTTTTGTAAATCCATGTTGTCTCCGTCCAATCCCTTCTCTGATAGTCATATGCTCCGCTATTACATCCTTAATAATGGATTCCATCATTTTGCCCACTACTGATGTAAGGCTCACTGCTTTTTCTCTACCCCCCTTTTTAAATAGTGGGGTAACATTAGCTACCCTCCAATCCATGGGTACTGATTCTGAGTCTATCGAGTTCTGGAAAATAATTCTTAAAGCATTTGCTATCTGAATGGCCACTTCCTTGAGTACCCTAGGATGTAGATTATCAGGCCCTTGGGATTTATCTGCCTTCAATCCCATCAATTTCCCCAAGACCATGTCCTTAGAGATACTGATTTCTTTCAGTTCCTCCCTTGCATTAGTCTCTATGTTTCCCAACATCCTTGGGAGGTTATTTGTATCCTCTCTTGTAAAAACAGAACTAAAGTAAGAATTTAATTGGTCTGCCATTTCCTTATTCCCCAATATATATTCCCCTGATTCCGACTGCAAAGGACCTACTCTGGATTTCATCAATCTTTTCCTCTTGACATATTTATAAAAGCTTTTGCAGTCGGTTTTTATATTTGCCGCAAGCTTACTTTCGTAATTTATTTTTGTTCTCTTGATTAATCCCTTTGTCCTCCTTTGGTGCATCTTGAACTGCTCCCAGGCTTCGGTTGCGGTACTTTTTTTGGCCAATTGATATGCTCTCTCTTTGGACCCAATGCTGTCTCTAATTTCCCTTGTTATCCACGGTTGAGTCACCTTTTTTGGTTTATTTTTATGCCAAACCGGTATAAACGATTTTTGCAATTTCTCCATTAGATCTGTGAATGCTTTCCATTGTCTATCCACAGTCAACTCCCCCATAAACACCACCCAATCAATCTTACTCAACTCCCGTCTCATACCATCATAATTCCCTTTATTTAAATTCAGGACTTTAGTCTCGGTTTTAATTTCATCACTCTCCAAGTTGAGTGAGAATTCGATCATATTGTGATCGCTCCTACCCAAAGGGCCTCGCACAACAAGATTGCTGATTAGCCCCTTATCATTGCATAAGTGGTGAAGAAGGCAAATGTGATATTGACATTTATATCTCAAGGATAGGAAACAAGCAGGGATGTGATTTTGAGGCTTTCTTAGTCACTGGTGAGGCTTCACAGAGTGCAGGGTACAGTTTTGGGCTCATTTAAGAAAGGATGTGCTGGCATTGGAGAGGGTCAGAGAAAATTCACAAGAAGGATTCCTGGAATGAAGGGATTAGCATATGAGGAACATAGAACACTCTTGGACTGTACTCCTTGGAGTTAAGAAGAATGATGGGGACCTCATGGAAGCATTTCAAATGTTGAAAGGCCTGGACAGAGTAGATGAGGCAAAGTTGTTTCCCATGGACAAAGGGGCACAGAGATGCAGAGGAATTTCTTTAGCCAGAGAGTATTGCATCTCTGGAATCTGCTACCAAGGGCAGCCGTGGAGGCCAAATCATTGTGTTTATTTAAGGCAGAGATTGAGAGGTATCTGAATAGTCAAGGATATCAAAGGTTATGGGGAGGAGACAGGGGAGTGGGGCTGAATGGGAGAATGGATCAGCTCATGATGGAATGGTGAAGCAGATTCGATGAGCTGAATAGCTTTCTTCTGCTCCTATATCTTATGGTGTAAATGAGTGAATAGCACTGCACAATGGCTAATATTACTAGAAAAAGAAATAAGACATTCATTCATAATTCTCAATTATCAAACAATGCAATGCTATGGTTATTGAAGCAGGAATTGAGCATGAATTAAATATAGAATTGTTTGTAATCTTTTTAAAACTAAAGAATACAAGGATATAACTGTTTCAGTTAACAGTCACAAAGGATTAAATGGTCTTCTATTGCATCATATTTATATGATTTATCACAACAGTTATTTCCTAGTGTACAAGAATATTTCCACATTCTTGAAGTGACTGCCTATCAATAGTGCACTTGTAAATTCCAGGCACATGTGAAAAAGGTATTCAACCAAGATATCAAATTTTGTTCCAACAGAATTACTGTTGTGACACTGCAGCCATTGTCAAGAACTAAGCAAATCTGAGAAACATGGGGAAAGCATTGGGGTGAAGTTCAAATGTAACTATTTTTTAGCGAATTTCATTTTCCATTGCTGAAGATACAACAGTCTTCAATACATCCTTTGGTTTTTTTTCCTAAAACTGTAGCTGTAGGAAGAGGAAAACCAATGTCAATAATTGTTTCTCTATATTTACTAAGTCAACCAAGAAACCAAGCTGAGTCATTCAAATCCACTTAATGTTTATGAAAGTGAGAAGATTATTTCTCACAACTAGCCTTATAGTCATTCCACCTGCAGTCAAATGGATGAGAAGTACCACCAAGAAAATTTCTTTGTACCACAAGTTATATAATACATTCCACATTCTTATTTAAGTAAAACAATTTATTCAAATTTCACTTCAAAGTGCATGTACATTTGAGTGGATATTCTGATATCTTTACTCTGTATTAAATGGTCATGGATATCTTCTCAAATCTATTTGATTTATGCACTGGTTCCATATTCCGCATTATTCTTGCGGTAGGAAGAATAAATGATGATTTTTGTAAACCATATGAATTTTGTATAGTGGTTCCCCCCCCCCCCCCCCCCCCTTATCCGCGGTTTCACTTTCTGTGGTTTTAGTTGCCTGCGGTCATCCACGGACTGAAAATATTAAAATGAAAATTCGAGAAATAAACAATTCCTAAGTTTTAAATTGTGTGCTGTTCTGAGTAGCGTGATGAAATCTCACACTGTCCCATCTGGGATGTGAATCATCCATTTGCCCAGTGTATACACTACCTGCCCATTAGTCACTTAGTAGCCGTCTCGATTATCAGAGTGAGTGTTGCAGTATCACAGTGCTTGTGTTCAAGTAACTCTTTTTTTAAAAAAAATTCCACATTATTATTAGTTATTGTGGTTAATCTCTTATGGACATACTACCTATAGCTTGGAAACCAGTACAGCACACAATACTCCAAGTGCAGACTTATTAATGTCTTGTACTACTGTAACATGATGTCCCAAATCTTGTACTCATTGCCTTCTTAGCCATTCTATACCCCTTAGCTTCCAGTTGAGAAATGTTGCTCTCTTCAGACTTCAAACTGTTTTTTTAGTAAAGCTTTAAAGTCCTGAGCAATATGCTGTAACAATGTTAATTACAGAAATTTGGTGTTTTTCAATAATAAATGGCTTACCTTTCTAACTGCTGGTAAACAAATTTTGTGGTACATTTCTTGCAATTACCAATAATAGTTCATCCTTTCTCACAACAGCCAATCACAACATTTCTCCAGTGGAGAATATAAATATCCAATCATATAATTGCATTCATAATCAAAAGTAACTGGCAAATTAGATGCCTCATTCTCTACAAAGGCACATGTGGAGATTTTCATCTCCCCCATGCTTCATTATGTAACAACAGTGGATGAAGTGGCACTGAACTGTGCAGGTTAATAAACTGTTAAGCATCACCTTTAGTTTATACAACCGTAGACAAAACACCTGCCCCAACATAATTTACCAGCTTTACTAGGGAAAAGGGGTAAAACTATAAGCACTTTGAGAATGAATGCCAAGGGCCGGTCGGAAAACTGGGGAGAGAATAAACAATAAATAAAACAAAGGATTAAACAAACCAAACAAAAGCAGAAAAAAACATCTTGGCCATAAAGTCCTTGGAAGTCTCGAGCCTCGGTTAAAATGATTTGCATTATTTATTAAATATCCTTTGGAGTTTTTTTTTGGGGGGGGGAGGGAAGAGCAAGCACCCTGCCACTGAACTGTATGTAAGGACATGAAATCTTTCCATATTTTAGAATCCCTGCCTCAAACACATCTAATCATTGAATTTAAAATTGTTTGTAGAATCTATCTTCTTTCGTTCTTTTATTACTCATGAGTATGTGGTATATTGCTTGATATATCCAGAACATTCATTGAAGATGCTAAAAACAAATGGCAAATGATAATGAAGGTGGTGTTTGATCTTAGAGAAAAACTCAGGTCTGCAAAAAAATGTGAGCGTAATTGTCAATCTCTGAGCAGATGGATTAACTGTAGTTCCACTGATTATATAAACCTGCAGCTTTTAATGTCAGGTGAAATATTTTTCTCTCCGTTTAATATGGAAACAATTAATTCAGATAACAGAGAGAATCACTTGGCAGAATTTTTACAGACAAAAAAAATTCCCTTTTCAATGTGTCCCCTTCACCCAACAACCAGATATATAATCAGTAGAAATGAAACTACAATAGAAAAGAAAAAGATTTATAGCAATTGAATTGAAATTGTGTTGCAATAAAATTGAATGCTGTTGATCAAATTAGCACGGTATAAGCAATTCAAACAACTAGTGAACCAAACTGCACTGGCCTGAAATGCATTACCAAGTGCGTCTACTCACATCTTACCAGCACTGTTAAAATAAAATTGAGCCAAACAAACATGTTTTTTATTTGTATGTGGTGCAGAATCATCTGGTGCCTGTTAAATTCTTGCCAATAAAAAGCTTTGCTTTATTTCATTGCCATAAGTAGCTAAGCTGTTTTACTGCACTAAACTTGTGCAACTACTGTACCAGCACATTTCTTGGCACTTACTGTATAATGCATTTCAGGCTTTACTGGAATTCATACACAATTGGAAACATTTGGTTGGCCTTCCTGTTAGTGTGATCTCGCCTTTTACATGAAAGAACATTCAGTGGTATTCTTCTACAAATATTGGGAAGCCATCTGACATTCAGATTGTGAAAAGCTTAAGCTACTAGTGTGTGTGTGTGTGTGTGTGTGTGTGTGTGTGTGTGTGTGTGTGTGTGTGTGTGTGTGTGTGTGTGTGTGTGTTTATTATGTGCTGTCTGAGAAGAGTGTGTATGCGTGTATTATGTGCTGTCTGAGAGAGTATGTGTGTGTGTGTGTGTGTGTGTTTATTATGTGCTGTCTGAGAAGAGTGTGTATGCGTGTATTATGTGCTGTCTGAGAGAGTATGTGTGTGTGTTTATTATGTGCTGTCTGAGAAGAGTGTGTATGCGTGTATTATGTGCTGTCTGAGAGAGTGTGTGTGTGTGTGTGTGTGTGTGTTTATTATGTGCTGACTGAGTGTGTGTGTGTGAAACTTGACCTACAATCCCAATTTAATTCTGAAACTATTACCACCTGTTGTGCCACTATTAAAATTTCCCTGACTTATCCGACATCCCTCCGAAGCTGATAAAATTATCCATACATCAGAATTACTTTCTTTACACCCACTACCACTCAGCTACAAACTCACTGAGTAAAGGAAGTTTTTAAAGTTCTTTGAAATCCTAAACCTGAAGACTTGGAAATGCCATATCACAGACCAAAGATGCAAGGATCAAATCTATTGTGAAGTTTTAACCTAGTTTTGAAGATAAGATTCATAAGAATTAGGTTTGCAAATCCCAACATTTTATTAGTTCAAAGATCATATTCATTCAACATTAGCATCTCTGTCTTATGGCATCTAAAAAAAATGTCAGATTTGCTTTGATATTTTCAAACATGTCACATTTGATGACATTTCAGTGATATGGTACTCCAAATGCCAGAACTCAAGAATAACCAGGTAAACTACAAGGTTTTTCAAAAATCAATTTACATCTGCCTAGTACACTTCCACCTTGATAAGGCTTTTAGGCAGTTTATAGGTGAGGGGGGGATCAAAGAAATAATAAGAGTTTAAGTAGTGGCAACAAAAAGAGACTCCAAGCATGAGTTTTCAGAAGAAAAAAAGGTGCAGGACCAAGTATTTTAAAACATGATGGAGGGCAACAAAAAAAAAGAGGTGGTTTTGAGAGAGAACAAATGGAACAATTAATGATCAATATTCAGAGAATAAAGAAGATAAAGTTGCAGGGTGTGACTCCAGTAGGTTCAGGAAGATAAATACACATTTCAACTTAATCTTCTGGAGATCTGGGTATATCGAAGGTTGTGGAGGAAGAACGGACAGCTACTTTGGATTTTGTGTTAGAAAAAACTCAAGGCACAGGATGACTGGGTTTGAAATATGTCATGAAAAAGAGACAAAATTGGACAATGTTCAGGAGGTTTTTTTTCTTAAAATATAAAATGCTGCCAAAACATTTACTGACTTAAGCAAAGAGTGAGGGAATTTGATTGAACTGAAATTAACAGCACACAAGGCACTAGCTAGCAAGGTCTGACTGTGATGGGTTAAGTTTAAATTACAGCGAGAAGTAGAAAAAGACACCTCATCCAGGAGTTGCTAATGGGAAAATCTAATAGTATAACCACTGAAAAATTAAGTCAGTTCAGTGTGGTAAGTGTAGGCATTCACAAAAAATGTGGTGAATGGGAATAATACTGCCAAAGTACAGGGTGCCAATGGTGGTAAAAACAGCTAGGAGTTAGCTAATATAGAAGAAGGACCTTGAGAAGGTTGTCTGACCAGAAGGACCATGATAATATGTAGCGGAGGGTAATAGGTTGTTCCTGAAGCTGCTGAAGTCATGGAGACACAACAGGACTCAGTCACTGGTGTATCAAATACTAATGATGACTTGGTTAGAATTCTTCTGGTGCTTGGAGGGCATTAAAAAGCAGACTGTAGACAAATCTGAATAAGGATTAATGAGAGAAGCAAGTATCTGGATGGCAACAATGCATTTAAGGAGAAAGTACAGATTCGAAAGCAAGAGCACGACAAATAAAAGGCATTATTTTTCAGTATTAGAAGGGAGCCTTTCTTGTTTGTATATTTCTATTTGATGTTTTTTGTTTGCTTTGTATTTCTGGATCCAGAAATGTTTGGTTCTACTGTTACTTCAATTTTAATTTCCATGGAAATAAAATTTAACTAGTCTTTGTACTTGCAAAAAAAAACCACACAAGACTGAATATTTACCAAGATACTACAATATTTTTTAAATTTAAGTATGATGGTGCACTTCTCATATTTTCCAAACTCCAATCTTTATCACCAAATATATGATATCCCAGATATGGCTGTACAATAGTCTCTAAAATACAATGATAAACCATTTAGCACCAGCATAAATGTTAAGGAAAAAAAAACTGAAGGTATTTAGACAGCCAGAAACTGACTTGGGATAGTCAACATGGCTTTGTGCATGGAAGGTTGTGTTTAACCAAACTGATAGAGTTTTTCAAGGAGGTTACCAGGAAAGTTGATGAAGGGAAGGCTGTGGATGTTGGCTACATAGAATTTAGTAAGGCCGTTGAGAAGGTCCCACATTGTGAGGTAAGTGAGGACGGTTCAAACACTAGGTATTCATGGTGAAGAAGTAAACTGAATTTGGCAATGGCTGGATGGGAGAAGTCAGAGATGACTGCTTCTCAGACTGTGACCAATGGTGTGCATCAAGGATTGTTGCTGGGACCATTATTGTTTGTCATCTATATCAATGATCTGGATGATAATGTTGTCAATTGGATCAGCAGGTTTGCAAATGACACTAAGATTGGAGGTGTTGTGGACAGCGAAGAAGGTTTTCAAAGCCTGCAGAGGGATCTGGACCAGCTGAAAAATGGCAGACAGAATTTAATGCAGACAAGTTTGAGGAGTTGCATTTTGGAAGGACAAACCAAGAAAGGACATACACAATAAATGGTAGGGCAGTGAGGAGTGCAGTAAAACAGAGGGATCTGGGAATACAGATACATAATTCTCAGAAAGTAGTGTCACAGGTGCATAGGGTTGTAAAGAGAGCATATTAGTTTTCATAAATCAAAGTATTGAGTATAGAAGTTGGGATGTTATGATAAAGTAGGCAGAGAACATGAGGGTAAGGAGGCACATGGAATTAGTTAGATTGACACCATGATCAGTACAGACATGGTGGGCCAAAGGCCCTGTTCTTATGCAGACTGATCTGTATTTTATGTTTTCACGGTAGTTTTAGGAGGCTTCATTTAGTATCAACCATAGAATATTTCTGTTCTGTAAATCGTTTGTTGTTGATACTGGAAACGGTTTGATGTTGATACTGAAAATAAAATAAAATGGGACCCATATGACCACACCAACTAGTCACACTTTAATTTGTGGGAAATACAACTGAAAAATTGCAAAAAATAAAGGATATTTACTCCTTGTGCTTACATTAATTGTAGTCAATGAGAAAAATGTTGCTGCCAAGATTAGCAAGGCAAAGCACGATATATTTATCATGCCAAAAAGAGTACAGACGTACAAGCTAGCCAGTTAATGATTAATTAATTTATTCATATTATACAGAAAAGTAGTAAATTTCATGATTTGAGACTAAAATGCTTATCTGAAATTTATTAATATTAAATGGATTTACTTCTCAGAATTCATTTAAACCTGCATTATGTTACACTTGAGAGAATGCAAATGGCTTTATAGGTTAGCCGTAGTAACTGCCATCTTAAATTCAATTAGATTGAACCAGGATTTAAATGGGTTCGCCTTTTTATATGGATTTTTAAAAGAACACGTTAATTGCCATTCGAGAAAATGCATAAGTTAAAAATTAAATCAGATGACTCAGTTAAATATATATCATGCATCTTGTAATTTACGTTTATTATTGTTAAGATTACAGAATCATTCTACACTGACACTGCAAGTTTAGTCCAGAAACACTTTGAAATAGAGGTGCATGATTTAAATAATATATTGCTGAATTACCATTTCCAAATGTCATCATACTCAACTATTGCCAAAGCAGAAAGAATACAGTATAAATCTAATTTTGGGCATTAAAAAAAAATCATGATCCAGACTGGACACTATGAACTCTTTCGACATCTCTGTGTACTCTACCGTAGGCTTATTTGGACTGCAAGTTTTTGTCTTCAATCAGAGCTCTGAGTTAGTATAAAAAACTCATACCTCACTCAAGGCAAGAAATGTTTTAAATTACATTTGAGAATTAAAACTCCCAAATTCATAGTCTAAGGCTGCAGAGATCAGTGACACCTACTGTATTATATTGTTTACTTGGTCTCCCATTTTCAACAGGTTATTTTTCATTAATTAGAGATCTAGAGGATAATTTCTGGCCCATCAAAAGCATTAAACCCAAGAGATCATGTTGCATAATCCAGAAAAGCAGAAACAGACACCAAACCTCCCCCTTTGTGTTATTTCTATAAAACACAGCCAAGAGGCTCTCAATTTTCCAACATTTTTGCCCAAGTAAATTTTTTTACTTATTTAAGCACTTATTCTTTTACATTTTGTTGCTATTCCCCCCCAAATATTGTAAATTTTTTTACTTATTTAAGCACTTATTCTTTTACATTTTGTTGCTATTCCCCCCCAAATATTGTAAATTTTTTTACTTATTTAAGCACTTATTCTTTTACATTTTGTTGCTATTCCCCCCCAAATATTGTAAATTTTTTTACTTATTTAAGCACTTATTCTTTTACATTTTGTTGCTATTCCCCCCCAAATATTGTAAATTTTTTTACTTATTTAAGCACTTATTCTTTTACATTTTGTTGCTATTCCCCCCCAAATATTGTAAATTTTTTTACTTATTTAAGCACTTATTCTTTTACATTTTGTTGCTATTCCCCCCCAAATATTGTAATTTTTTAAACTTATTTAAGCACTTATTCTTTTACATTTTGTTGCTATTCCCCCCCAAATATTGTAATTTTTTTAACTTATTTAAGCACTTATTCTTTTACATTTTGTTGCTATTCCCCCCCAAATATTGTAAATTTTTTTACTTATTTAAGCACTTATTCTTTTACATTTTGTTGCTATTCCCCCCCAAATATTGTAATTTTTTTTACTTATTTAAGCACTTATTCTTTTACATTTTGTTGCTATTCCCCCCCAAATATTGTAATTTTTTTTACTTATTTAAGCACTTATTCTTTTACATTGTGTTGCTATTCCCCCCCAAATATTGTAATTTTTTTTACTTATTTAAGCACTTATTCTTTTACATTTTGTTGCTATTCCCCCCCAAATATTGTAAATGTTTTTACTTATTTAAGCACTTATTCTTTTACATTTTGTTGCTATTCCCCCCCAAATATTGTAAATTTTTTTACTTATTTAAGCAATTATTCTTTTACATTTTGTTGCTATTTCCCCCCCAAATATTGTAAATTTTTTTACTTATTTAAGCAATTATTCTTTTACATTTTGTTGCTATTCCCCCCCAAATATTGTAAATTTTTTTACTTATTTAAGCACTTATTCTTTTACATTTTGTTGCTATTCCCCCCCAAATATTGTAAATTTTTTTACTTATTTAAGCACTTATTCTTTTACATTTTGTTGCTATTCCCCCCCCAAATATTGTAAATTTTTTTACTTATTTAAGCAATTATTCTTTTACATTTTGTTGCTATTCCCCCCCAAATATTATAATTTTTTTTACTTATTTAAGCACTTATTCTTTTACATTTTGTTGCTATTCCCCCCCAAATATTGTAAATTTTTTTACTTATTTAAGCACTTATTCTTTTACATTTTGTTGCTATTCCCCCCCAAATATTGTAAATTTTTTTACTTATTTAAGCACTTATTCTTTTACATTTTGTTGCTATTCCCCCCCAAATATTGTAATTTTTTTTACTTATTTAAGCACTTATTCTTTTACATTTTGTTGCTATTCCCCCCCAAATATTGTAAATTTTTTTACTTATTTAAGCAATTATTCTTTTACATTTTGTTGCTATTCCCCCCCAAATATTGTAAATTTTTTTACTTATTTAAGCACTTATTCTTTTACATTTTGTTGCTATTCCCCCCCAAATATTGTAAATTTTTTTACTTATTTAAGCAATTATTCTTTTACATTTTGTTGCTATTCCCCCCCAAATATTGTAAATTTTTTTACTTATTTAAGCACTTATTCTTTTACATTTTGTTGCTATTCCCCCCCAAATATTGTAAATTTTTTTACTTATTTAAGCACTTATTCTTTTACATTTTGTTGCTATTCCCCCCCAAATATTGTAATTTTTTTTACTTATTTAAGCACTTATTCTTTTACATTTTGTTGCTATTCCCCCCCAAATATTGTAAATGTTTTTACTTATTTAAGCACTTATTCTTTTACATTTTGTTGCTATTCCCCCCCAAATATTGTAAATTTTTTTACTTATTTAAGCACTTATTCTTTTACATTTTGTTGCTATTCCCCCCCAAATATTGTAAATTTTTTTACTTATTTAAGCACTTATTCTTTTACATTTTGTTGCTATTTCCCCCCCCAAATATTGTAAATTTTTTTACTTATTTAAGCACTTATTCTTTTACATTTTGTTGCTATTCCCCCCCAAATATTGTAAATTTTTTTACTTATTTAAGCACTTATTCTTTTACATTTTGTTTCTATTCCCCCCCAAATATTGTAAATTTTTTTACTTATTTAAGCACTTATTCTTTTACATTTTGTTGCTATTCCCCCCCAAATATTGTAAATGTTTTTACTTATTTAAGCACTTATTCTTTTACATTTTGTTGCTATTCCCCCCCAAATATTGTAAATTTTTTTACTTATTTAAGCACTTATTTTTTTACATTTTGTTGCTATTCCCCCCCAAATATTGTAAATGTTTTTACTTATTTAAGCACTTATTCTTTTACATTTTGTTGCTATTCCCCCCCAAATATTGTTAACTGATGTATCCAGTTTTACTGCTGATTGCCATCGCATTCAAACTTATTTCAGTTACTCATCTCATCGTTCAGTTCAGGAATGTTCAAAATTATAACATAATGATGTGCGGTAACTGCTGATGAAGCAAATATTTCCTTCTTATACAAGTGGTTTTTGAGTTCTCAGCAGAGCCCCTACTAATCCAGTTTTGAATTTCAGGTAAATAATAACTAGTTTCTGGACAAGTACACTATATGTCCTATAATTTCTCCTGTCTATTTACCATATTTTGATAAACTTTGTTGGCCAATGGTTCTAATTAAACTAAAACACAAATGACAAGATGTTTATATACTCGCAGCCTTGCAGGTCCACTTCAAGTCAATAACAAGGTCTATCCACAAATGCAAATTTCAACTAACACAGTGTCATAGCAACTGCAGCGGATATATTCAAATGTTAATGCTTCACACTTGTACTCTGCACTGCCACATAAATTTAACTGAGAAATTTAGCTAACAGGTTTACAATTTTTACTAATGATGTTATTTTTGAACTGTGAAAACTTGTTCCATGTAGAAGCTTAAAAATAAGCGATAGTACCCCTTTCGCACTTGCAAGTGATCCCAGGAATTAACCGCCAATCGGCTTTTAATGCGTCTAGAGTGAAAGCAAAATCAGCGTCAGATGACATCTTTTCACGGCCATGATGGATTGATGGCCTTGACCCCTAGCGCAATCCCTGGCATCTGTAGACTCTGGCCTTGCAATCAGGCAAGTATGAAATGGGCAATTGCATTATAGGACTGAAATGACCCAAGTTTTTGCACGATTGCAGGAAAGTGAAGGAAGAAAAGATTAAAATGAAGGAAAAAAAGATTAAAATGAAGGTATAAACTTTGCCTTGGGAAGGTCACAGCGGGGAGAGAGAGAGAGAGAGAGGAAATAAATAGCAATAGCTAACAATTTTAAAACAGCGTGGGAAAGTTAGTAGCGCTATAGAGCCCAGTTTATAAAGACCATGGGAAAAAGCAATGGCGGACCTGACTTCCCAAAATGCCATGTGGCAGATAAACCCTTCCATGAATGCTCTGTGTATTTCTCTGCTGCAAGGCATTCTGGAATGGCAGATTCGTCATCGCTTTTCCCCATGGTATTTATAAATTGTATGCTGTATAAATTGTATGGGATAGTGCTACCAACTTTCCCACGCTGTATAAATGGTGCGCTATACAACCTTTCCCACGCTGTGTAAATTGTGTGATAGAGCACTACTAACTTTCCAACCCTGATTAAAAATTGTCTGCTATTGTTATTATTGCTTGCACTTTCCCACAGTCCCTTATAAAGGTTTATATAGGTTGGAGCAACAACCACAGGAGCTGATGGGCTCATACTGTGCTATACATAAAATGTTATTATGTTATAATTAGGCATGATTAATTTTGTTCAAATATAAGACCATAATACATTGATCAGGATTTAGGGGAGGCCCACCATCATGCATCATGACATCACCAGTAGAAGGTAGAATAGTCCTAACCCTAGGGTTGGCTCCTTCCTTGCAAGAGTGAAAGCATTCACTGTTCCAGTTAGGAGTGGTCAAGTGTGTAAAGCCAAACCCCCATTACTATCCCGGGACAATGAACAGCCAACTTAGTTGGGTGCAAGTGTGAAAATGACTTGAGAAAGGCCACTTCAAAAAAATGCTTTTAAGCTATAATATTAAATGGTTACAATCTGGCAGATTATTTCATTTAAACAGCAAGAAGCTGCTTGTTATTTTGGAAGTGAAAATCATGCGAGGAATTTTAATACGACTTCCAGTATTGCCCAAGATGAGAGAAAAGACCATGATGCCATCCACATGGTTGCCGTTTAAATTGGTACTTTACTGTAGCATTGTTGGGGAAAGCCCAGTGTCACTAGGCCTTTTCACTCCGCATTGTTAAATGGAGGCTCCCTGGAAATTTTCCCGGGAACCTTTGTGAAAAGGTTGGCCTGGGAATTTTAAACAAGTCCACAGTCCCACCTCGTAGGTAGGGCCGCGGCCCCAGGAAATTTTCCCGGACCACCTTCTCCCTGCAGTGTGAAGCAGGTAAGCCTTGTGGCATTAGCATTTGCGTGCTGCATCACATAGGCGATTAAAATTAAAAGCTACTTACCGCTTGATAACAGCGGGCTGCTTCAGCATGTCACAACGGCAGCATAATGTGGGATGAATGGCTGCCCTCATTAACCATAATCCCTCATGCAGCTGGATTTCCCAGAGAGGTTCCAGCTACATGAGGGATCATGGGAAACAAAGTTGGCCATTCATCCCACATTGTGCCACCGTCGTGATGTTCCGAAGCGTGGGGGGAGGGTGGGGGAGGGAATGACAGGACAGAGCAGGCAGACAATTGACGGACAGACAGACGGGGGGGGGGGGGGGAACACTTACTCTTACTCCTGTGAGTGCGTAACGAGTCATCGCCTGGTGGCGGGACTCCCCCTAAATTGCCAGGGATGTAAAATTCCCAGGAATTTGGACCACAGTGTGAAAGGCACAGAAGGTCTTGAATACCTGGGTATTTCTCCGGGACAAAGTAGGGTCACCGCTCACCTGCAGTGTGAAAACATCTACTAAGTGACTAACAGGTTGCTGAACAACTGGAGCAATAATGATTAATCTATTGAGCATGTTTATTAGTAAATATGGTACAATTTTTGCTCTTCAGTGATACCTTAGAGAGAAAAGAGGCAAAGAAGCAGCAAGCCGAACATTGAAAAGATCCAGAAAGGGGAAAAATTGGCTGTAATGCTGTACTGACAAAGCTCAAAATATGCCATCATTACCTCTAAATTAACACATTCCCATAATCCAACATAAATTTGTAAGAGGCCTCCAACAAAGGAATCACAATACATTCTTGTAGGCAATTAATCAATTCCAACAGCATGACACACTGTATTTTCAACATGATTCACTTAGAAGCTTCTCTGTCTGTGTTTGAAACACTATTTAAAGTTGAATTCTGCCTTCTTTGCAAAACTGGTGGAGTATTTGTTCAATTATTGTTCCTGCACTCCATAAGTCTGGTAGTGCTACATTATTTTTTATTTCAGTATTTGTTAATACAGTATATGCTTTTCTAACACTCAAGTAGCAATGAGTATTAAAAATAAAACAAATGTTAAATGACGAGGAGGAAACCCGCAACTATATTTGATCATCATTCATATGAAAACCTCTGGGTATGTCCTTCCTGTAGGTCAGTGCATTCAAAATTTCTGCACCTGTGCACTGCAGAGAATACTGAACATGCAGGAGGTCAGTTTCCAACTCAGGGACAGTCCTGGATCATCCTGAGCTGTGGGGCCACCTATACTTTACATCTGGCATATTTCATGCAACTCAATTTATTTGAAAAGAGTCAGCACTGTTTTGATTTGAAATAAGTGACAGAAAAAAAAATGCAGCTTTCTTTGATATGTTTTTTTTAAATTAGTTTACTAGTTTAATGTGATCTTCAGAGATATTTAGAAACAGTTGAAAAGACCTGGCAAGGCTCTCAAAGCAGCCAAGGACGGGAGCAGGACTTCACAAGGCACCACCCGAGGCCTGGTAAAACTGTTCATGCAGAAGCAACTCCTCAGGTTGGTTGGGAGTTGCATGTCCACACAAGGTATGTGCAACCATCACATTAATTTGACAGGAGGGACTTGAGGCTGTGGCTGCCTCAAATATGATTCTGGCCAATGTATCTCTTTTTCTAATCTTCATTTCAACCCTTTTCCTACTGCTTCTCTCTTCTTGCTTTTCATTACTTCTCTTTAGGTGATCATTAGTGTGTGGTGTAACATAAAAGGGGAAAAAAAAACATAGGTTGCAGAATAGATTTTCCATGGGACATTAGCAACAATATGGTACTCAGCAATTCCCTACCAGGTTTTCCATCATCACTTGTGCCTTATCCCATGTCATTGCTTCTACCTCGTGTTCTACTTCGCTTTCCCACTCATTACTTTACCAACTCACTCCAATTGTCACTTACTTCTTCCCTTTAAACCACTTGCTCAACCTTTGAATCCTCCCAACTCAACACTTCTTTCACCATTCTTCCTTCTGCTCCTTAACCAAATGTTTTCCTTCCCAATACCTTCATTTGGGCTTCCACCACTGCCCTCCCCCAAAAATGTACCACCTTTCAATTTTATTTTTTTTAAAGAAAAATTAAATCACCAAGAGGATTGTGACCAGGAGCTCTTCCTGCTTCATCCTCTAGTCCATACATGTGGTTTTCTCTTTTTCAGGAGTTAAAAATAAAAATGGTTGCATTTTGAAGTGTTTCTTAGACCTGTTGACAAATGTTGCCTGGTTATGTGCCTGTTAAATAACTTGGGATATTTTTTTCAGCTTTAAAGGCACCATTTCGACACTATTGATAGAAATTTGAGGAAAACTGGAACATGTCTACTAGATTATAGAGAAATAATTCAGGATTCTGTAACAAGGGATGGTATTTCTCATAGTTGAAAGAGAAGGTTTCGTGAGGAAAAAGTATGAAAATATTCAATATTTGGGTTAAATTTTGGGATTATTGTAAAATGTACCGCGCATTAATGATCAAAAATATATTTAGCGTAGCAGTTAGTCCAAAGCTCTTAGAGCACCAGTGACCTGGGTTTGAATCCAGCACTGTCTGCACATTCTCCCAGTGTCTGTGTGGGTTTCTTCCCACGTTTCAAAACATATAGGGTTGTAGTATAAATTGAACTTTTTGAGCAGCACCGACTCTGGAGTTGGCAGGTCCTGGTACCGTGCTGTATGTCTAAATTTTAAAAATCAAAATGAAAAACAGTATTGGATATAATTTCCACTTTTGCCATCTAGGTATTATATAGGTGAAGCAGTCTTATCAAAGTTGTTCAACTTAAATATCCATTCTACCTTTAGTGATTCCACTAGTAATATAGCAAAAGAAAAAAAACGTCAAAGATAATTTATTGCTGCACCATAGAAAGGCTCAGCACATCATCACTATTGAAGCATTAAAACATTGATTTACATTCATTTTCAGTGTTGTAATGCACCACCACATAACACTGTCTTTTGTGAAATGAGGAAAAATGAGAAAGTTCAGCAGCAGTGAGCCTGAA
The DNA here is from genome assembly GCF_036971445.1 of Narcine bancroftii. Classification (NCBI taxonomy): domain Eukaryota; kingdom Metazoa; phylum Chordata; class Chondrichthyes; order Torpediniformes; family Narcinidae; genus Narcine; species Narcine bancroftii. Next base: position 30,422,142 of record NC_091473.1, on the reverse strand, counting down.
GCTATTCTTGATTCTTTTCCAAATAACTCTCCATTCAAAAAAACACATACAAACATCACGCATATCACTTAGAATTATTCCCTACCAGGCCATGTTAAAAAAAAACTGTATAAGGTGACATTGTACATTTAAAATAGTATCATCTATGTTGTCCCATACCAGGACTGGTCAAAATCTGCAAAACACTAACTTGATTTCCCAAGTGTGAAGCAGACAATAATGCAAATGCAATCTACCGTTGAAAGACACTGCAACACTACAATGTTCACAAAACAAACAGTAATCTGCCTGGAATCTTTGTTCCTTTAAGAAGCATTATGATGGAATATGGAGTTGCTAATGCAATAATGTAAAATACGCTCAGTGACATGGCTTTATTGCAACATACATAGTCAATGAAATAACCTTCACTGCTTCTCTAATTTCTCAAAAAAGGTAAATGCTATGCTTGAACTTATTATTAAGGTTAATGTTTTACTTTAGCTACATTACACGATAGAAAGCAGCAGACTGTTTAAAAATAGATTAAATACAGTTACAAACATACATTCACCTACACAGCCAAATCACCCATTGCCTGTTTATCCACATACGGATATTCCGACCATCCTCATTTTCAAAAATTAATTAATTCAACTTAAAGAAAATTGACATTCACCCGCGTTGTGTAAAATAACTTCACACAGTAAGTTCCCTCACAATTTCTACAAAGGTGCTTCATAGTTATTAGTTATTGTAGGAAATCATGAATTATAAGTAATGAATTCAGAATCAGGAAATCTGATTACTGCACTCAGTGAACTATTTGGGATTGTAGGGGAAACTAATTCTTACAAATCTCATCATCTCCAAACAAAATTACAGCTTGCATAACAAAAACAAATATCCTATCTATATAGGTACATGAGTAATTTATGTGCCATTCAAATAACCTATCACCATACACTTAACAGAGCAGGTGAGCCATTTCCTTGTTATAATGCTGTTTTCTCCACACTCTGACTTTCCCTCTTTCACAACATCACTGTCATGTGCAGTTTCCATGTCACCAACCTCTCTGCTTTGGCCAGTGCTGCTCAATAACTGACCGCCACAACTCTACAAGTGATTCTCAATCAAGTGCTTTCATGTCCTTTGGTGACTGTCTTCCTCATAATCTGCATAGAACTAGGAATGCAAACTATTCCTTTAAGGATATTTAATTTTGTTATCATATCCAAAGAGTCCTTAAGATTGTACTTTGGAGTTTTACAAATCATACTATCATCATGCCAGGCAGCACAAATGGGGGGGGGGGGGGGGGGGAAATCAAAGATCAGTGCTTAATTTTACATGCAATGCAAATGGTTTCTGTGATTCACAAAACATATTCTAACGAGGGGATCAAAGGAAATTCGACATCATAACAACATTTTTGTGCAATATATGCTGTAATATTCTTTAAACTCCTGTACCTTTTGTACTGTCAGCACACACTGTGCTTTTTCATTTCAATGACATCCATATAACAGCCCTACACAATTCTTTGGCTTGGCTTCGCGGACGAAGATTTATGGAGGGGGTAAAAAGTCCACGTCAGCTGCAGGCTCGTTTGTGGCTGACAAGTCCGATGCGGGACAGGCAGACACGATTGCAGCGGTTGCAGGGGAAAATTGGTTGGTTGGGGTTGGGTGTTGGGTTTTTCCTCCTTTGCCTTTTGTCAGTGAGGTGGGCTCTGCGGTCTTCTTCAAAGGAGGTTGCTGCCCGCCAAACTGTGAGGCGCCAAGATGCACGGTTTGAGGCGTTATCAGCCCACTGGCGGTGGTCAATGTGGCAGGCACCAAGAGATTTCTTTAGGCAGTCCTTGTACCTTTTCTTTGGTGCACCTCTGTCACGGTGGCCAGTGGAGAGCTCGCCATATAACACGATCTTGGGAAGGCGATGGTCCTCCATTCTGGAGACGTGACCCATCCAGCGCAAATTAATTTGTATACAACTTTCATAGAACTTTCCCAAGGCCAGTGAAGCAGACCTAAATTGAAGACTGCCACTGACCTCCAGTCATGCCTCTAAGGCAGTCATTTTACTTAAGATGAAAACTTTAAACAGTACCTATCTTCACTGATCATCTCTACATGAACATTTTCAACATGGGCCCTGCACATTTTAAAAAAGCCTTGTTTTCTTTTCTCTTAAATGTTGAACAGAGATCTTGGGATGGGGAAGTGGGGGGGGGGGGAGAACCAAAAAAATAGTTGAGAATGTTTTTTTTTTAAATATTTTATTTAAAAGTTTTTCAGGTTGAGAATGGTTCATCTACAGTACCACCTCAATGTTCAATGGCTTCTGCCTCACCTGCCAATGAATCACTTCCAATTATCTTCATGGTCAAGTCCTCCTCAGCAACCTTCTCACTGATGATATCCAGTAAAATTCACTAAACTTTCCTCCAGCCACCTTGTTCTTCTGTCTCAAGCAATTCAACCATTCCCTGCTGCACACACCAATCCTCAAAATAATTCTTCAGCAACCTCACTCTCTGCAAGGACATTACAGAATATCACAACTCAGGCAGCTGCACACAAAACTGCTGCAAGCCTTTCATGCAGCTTAATTTTAACCTATTGTTTAATGCACATTGCAAGTTAATGGTCAATCATTTTTTGATCGCTCTGAGTAATTCATCTGATGTTCACATAATTCACTTAGGAACATTTTTTTTTTCATTCATTCACTGGCATAAAGGTCAAAAATTGGCCTTACTCAGTGGCAGTACAAAAAAAGATAATAACTAAGTGCTATCTTATTTTATGCCCTATTCAAATTTCTTTAATAGACAAGAAATTCAAACAACTTTTAAAGCAGACGGCCAATTCATTATGGTGTACTTGCTGCTACTGTCAAAGGCAAATTCCAATCTCCCTGTACTGTCATCAGATGACTTTGAAATTGGTAGGTACTTGATTCATGGATATCTCATTTTGCAGTAGATTATGTCCAGTTATACCTAAAAGGAAACATTGACTATGCTTTTAGAATTAAATCATATTCAATATTTGAAGACAGTTTCAAGACATTTGACAGCACAGATGCCACTTAGACCACTACAGTGTAAATGCCACATTGGCTTTACTGAACTGTTAAGCCAACTACATTTTGTAAGGTTTCCTTCAAAGGGCAGCAAATTTTGCAGTATAATGGAATGTCAGTAATTAATTTCATGACTCTGAAGAAGGTTCGATCAACTACCACCTCTAATCGGCAGGAGGGAAGAGGAGATGATGGAATGTTTTAATGATTCCAATCTTGTTCATGTCTACCCTTCTAATTTTTATCAGTACATCTTGGGCACATTATTATATAAACACATGTTGAGTGACACCTGTTGTAATAAATTATCGATTGTTTTAGCTTGTTTGGAATATTTCAAAACCAAATATGACATAGAACGGATAACCACTGTAATGGGAAGTCTGCTGGAAGCATTCCATCATCTCCTCTTCCCTCCTGCTGATTAGAGGTGGTAGATGATAGAATCTTCCTCAGAGTCATGAAATTAATTACTAACATATTCCATTACTCCTACACAAATGTCATGCTAATTTCAATCAGCAACAAATTTGACAATAGTTTCACATTGGCGGCTGGCCAACAAAATTGAGGAGAAAAACTGAACCAATTATTGACTTGAACTGGGAAGAAGACCCAAGAGTAAAGGAAGTGAATGTTAAATGTTAAAATACATTTACAGATCATGCTACAACTGAGAAATTTTGGGAACTACAGGGGAGTTTAGGAATCTTAAGTGTCAGCTTTATGAAACACATGCCAGTTTAGTAAATAAGACAACTTTCTGGAAGGTCTCAACAGATTCTAACTTTGATGGGTTTAATTTTGTTTCGTGAAACTGCAATTGTAAACTATTTTAATAAAAATAAGTTACAAGAAAAAATGTTCAGAATATGCTCATAAAGACTGCTACAATTTATCACTTATGTCAACATCTGTAAAACTAGCCTTTAACAGTGATTGAGATTTTTTTTTTGGTTTTGTCATTTTTAGACCACTCTAGAAATAATAAGTGATTTGTGAACAAAGACCTTAGCTTAATGTGATGCAATAGTTCTATGCATCAAATGTATTATTCAAAGACTTCTCACATTTTTTTGTCGCTATGATATCCAACAAAGAAATCACCCTGCAAAAGTAAAATGATGTCCAGATCTCATGGTAAATTTTATGACCATTTTATATCTTTGTCTGGTGAAGCTACCATAAACTTGCTAGAATGCAGCCATAATTTGTATCCTATTTTGAGCTAAGTACAATGATGAAAACATTCCTCTCCCCCAATACCAATCTAAAATGTTCTCAATACGGTCATCTTAGGAGAGACACAAGTGAATGATGTTTCTGATATATAAATGCGAGTTAGCATTTAGCACCTAACTCTATTTGCATTCCTGAACATAAAGTAACTAAAATTCCCCACAAACTCCAAAAGCCAAACACACAGATTTTAAATTTTAATTGCATTCTCTGAAGAAGTAGTAAACAACCATTGAGCAGAAGCAGAGGAGACGACCTTATAGGTCGGTGACCATGGTAATGGACCAGCGAGGAGCTCAGTGGCTGTAGGACCCTACAGGATTATGACCACGGCTACAAACCAGCTAAGGACACAAGGTCTGAGGGAGCCAAACATGTTGCGGTTGATGCAGCCAGGGGACCCGCATGGCTGCGGGCTGCTGGACAGTGGCTCATGGGAATAAGGTATCAGAAGTGGGATTCGAGAGGGTGCGGAGGGCAAGAAGGAATCCCAAAGAGCCTCAAGCACTAAAGTCTTCTTTATCATATCAGAAGTTTGGACCTGAAGCTTAGGCTACCAATGAATCGAACAGGAGACTGTGTGGCTGCAGAAGAGCGAGAGGTGAATCCACGGATACTCAAAGGGACTCTCTTTGCTTCTCAATCTTCATGCCGTAAGGGGCGCTGGACAATGCTCATGGCAGCTCTTTACCTGCCTTATGCCAGGCAAAAGTTAAAGTATTTCATTTATGTTACATTTTAATGTATTATTGCGTGACAATAAAAGGAACTCTTAACCTTGTACTTGCAGGATTTATTTTTTTATTGCATGTCTTCAATATTTCTAACTTTGTTTTAATTAATGAGGTAAAGCCATTTTGGAGATCAAACATTTAAAAATTAAAGTTTTGAAATGATTTCCTGTTTAAAAATAGTTAATATTCTTGATGTCAGCATCTGCAAAAAAAGTTTCAGTGTACAGTGCAGTGAAATTCCCGGAATACTCATTTCTGTTAAAAATGTCAAACTATAAAGGGAGTGCTGTGGTGACACAAACTGCTTGGTTTGTTGCTCTACTGCACTATCTAGTGGATCATCCCACAGATCTTTCTTAGATGATTATTTACTCATTTAAGTTTACGCACGGGGATGGGGGGGGTGTAAAGTCAGATATTTCCCAACAAGAAAGTCAAATAAACCATACAGCTAGTTACTTTAGGCTCACAAGTTGTCCTTCCTTATCATGCCTTTGCCTCAGGAACAGACCATGTTGGAGTGCCATAATTCTCATAATTCTAGGCAAAATGTAATTTAAACTGGTGATATGCTGAACTGAAGGGTTAGAAAGAAAATGCCTTAACCTGTGTAGGACTTGCTCTCTTTTCTCTCTCTGACTGCATTGCTACAAAGAGAAGATGCTGCTGAGGGAGGGATGAGGAGGGTTGGAAGGAGGGAGGCACTGGAAGAAATCCATGCAGGTGGCTCCCAATGGTTGTTGGCAATTGAACTGAAGGATATTATATTTGGAGAATTCAGGATTATAGGATGGTCAATCCCAGCCTTGCTACTTACTATTTAACTTCATTCATATTGCTGCTTTTGGGTTTCAGTCGGTGGTGAAATTAACTTTGATTTCTTACAGGAATGATTTTGTACACGATTTTATTTCATTCATTTTTACCAAATGCTTTTGCCACTTCCTTGTCTGTATATTCTCCCATCCCACACTGGCTTACTTTCACCTCTGCTCTCCTTCCTCCCCATTCACGACATATATAGATTTTGGAGATAACCATTTCATTACCAATTTATTTTTTCAGTCCTTACCCCTTTATTTTCACCTCTGTCTCTTTCTGCTCAGATCAAAACAGAAGACACTGGTGTTCTGGTAAAACTATAAGTGCTTAAAGTAAGTGTTCAGGTGCATCAAATTGTAGCGGGAAGGCAAAAGAAAAGTTCCTTGTTACTACTGAATTAGCTTTCAGTAGAAGAGAAATCTTGTGGCTCCATAGGGCTGTGGTAACATCTCATTTGGAGTTTTGTGTACAGTATTAAATGGACAAACATTTGGAAATAGGAGCAGGAGTAGAACACTTGGCTCCTGAAGCCTCCCAGAAGGTTGTGAACTTGTGGAATTCTCTATGCTCGAGTGTTGTGTACGTAACAGAGAGCTAATAATTAAATAAAGTTGCGAAGGAGGTTGATATAATTCTTATTGTTATATGGATTGATAGATTTGTGGGGTGGAGCATGAACATGGTCCAAAGGAGTGAATGGCCTGCTCCTGTGATTATTTTTTCTGACTCTATGCCAGCCTAAAGTTCACAAATGAAGTCAATGAACCATCCCAAGAAGAACTGGTCCGCCTTGGGCCATATGATATGAACTGAACAATGGATGAAGAACTCCAAAATACAGTAAACGTAGTAGTATGCTCCCATCCATTGAAGACATGAATATGAGGCGCTGCCTCAAAAGGGCAGTCAACATCGTAAAGGACACCCATCATCCTGATCACAACCTCTTCTCGCTGCTACCCTCAGATAAAAGTTACAGAAGCCTGAAGACCAGCACCTCCACTTTAAAGAACAGTTTCTTTCCAAAGGCTATCAGGCTCATGAATCTCCCCTCGTTACACTAATTATGGTTTGTTCTGACACCACAAAAAAATCAACACTATTGCAACACAACTTAACTGTGAATAAGTTTATCTATCTTTTGCATTTATTGTCTTTTTTAATTGACTGTATTACCATAGTAATTGGTTTTGTTTAAATGAAGTGCCTGCTCAACAGCAGCAGTTAAGAATTTTGGTGCATATTTATATCGTGTATGTCAATAAATGTTAGCATCATTATTGGTTCTCTTGACGTTGCACCCCTCCAATATGACAGACACCCACTCCCATTGCATTACGCTTCTGCGGATGCCTGAACTGCTTCTATTTCTCACTCATGACCATTTTTTATGAATGAGTTTTTTATGACAGTGAACAGTGCTCTGTAACTTAACCGTGCAGAGTATCAACTAATCTGATCCTGTTGTTATGTGATTTACACTGCAATCTGTATCCTTACGAACTCTTCTTTCTTCATCAAACATATTTTATCTTGTTTATGTTCTATAGAGCAGCAATCAAGAGTGAAGATATGAGTAATCTAGTAATTAAGAATGAAAACATTGCATATTTTCATCCTCCTGTGCTACCTCAATCAATGGATTATATTTAACCCGAAACATCAGTCAGTTGTCTTTCTATTATAAATTCTCATCAAGGAGGAGAAAGTCTTTGAAAAGTCTTTATTTGATCCATCAAGCAAAGTTAGACCTTCCACTGAGCTGAGGTGCATCTTTGAGATTGCTGGTTTGTCCTCCTTCAGTTAAAAGTAACAATCAGTTACAAAATGTACATGTAACATTGGAAATGATGGACTAGAGCAGCCACTTATTGTGAGATCACGAGAAATATATTTTAATTGTCATTTGGAGAAGTTTTTTTCAATTCCAGAAAACCAGATCATCTTCCACCCTTCCCATATGCAGCCATTTATTATTCAGCTTACCTTTTCTCCCCTCGACAGATGACAAATTTCAATTCCATAAAAATCAAAACTTGGGTTCCGACTCTTTTGATAATGTTACCATTATAAATGACTCAAGCTGCAAGTTCTCAGTCAGGACACTGAAACAAAACAAAATCACAGGTTATTGATAAGACTCAGTGGGAAATATTTTGAAAACCACAACTTCCTTGTGATATATGTAACGAACTAAAAAAAAACGCAAGTAGTCTGAGGTGGGGGAAACACCTAAATCAGACCTAAAGAAATAAGTATTTACAATTTGGAATATGTGAAACATTTTTTTTCCCTGATGATAAAACTAAAACTTAAAATGCAAATAAACATGATGTGTGGGTGCCAAAAAAATATTACTTCTTTCATTTCCAAAATGTCATTCTACTCATCACTTATACATGAATTTAAACTTTAGGTTTGGACATCTATTCCAGACAGATGACTGACAATGAAAGAGAAAAGGTATTTTATTCAAATCTCTCATGTCGACCAAACTATAAATAACTAGAGCAACTGTCTGTAATCTGGAATTGCACATCATTCTGCAGTATGATTGTGCTCTGCGATGATGTACCTCACTGAAAATTAATCCTTTTGTGTATTCACTTGTCTGAATGCAGTAAACATGGACTATTTATCCATCTCTTCAAGCTTTCAATAAAACTTGATTCTATAGTTAATACAGTATATAAACAGGTCAGATCTACGGAGTTCATTCACAAAATTTAAATACTCTGCTAAATTAGTGTGAGCATTTCTCATACCACTTCTATTATTAAATTTAAAAATTTTAAATGTTAAATTTAAATTTAAATTTAGACATACAGCACGGTAACAGGTCCTTTCAGACCACCAACCGTGCCAGCCAATTACACCCAAATGACCTACAACTCCCAGTACGTTTCGGAGGGTGGTGGAAACCCATGCAGGCACAAGAAGGAACATACAGACTCCTTACAGACTATGTGGGATTCGAACCTCAGTCCCAGTCGCTGGTGCTGTTACAGTGTTGCACTAAATGCAATACTAACCATGCTGTATTAGCTGTAACTTCTTGATGGGCTCCACGCAGAGCTAAATTTACTCTATAATGTATCCTTACCAATAGTTATTTCTTCCTAAGCCTATTTTATCTTGTTTATTTTACTTCTCAAAATCATCCCGTTTTAAGGAATGGTAGAGGGAAGTTTCAATATCAATGCCACAGGTCCAAATAAAGGGTACATTTTAATTGTGATTTCCTATATAGTCTTACCACTGTGAAGTAGAAGTAACAGCTGCAATATGAAGTACATATTTTACCATTATTTGTTAATAAAACATGTTCAGCTGTTCATGGCTTTAACTTGACTTTGTTCCCCTGCGGTGCATGGGATCCTGCTGGTATGGCCAGACTGTGAAAACAAGCCTCAAATGACCAAGTGCAACGGCAACTTTCAAAGTAGGAACCAAACCAGACACAACAAACCACAGAACAGCCAACCCAAGTTATCATAATTTCTGTGGAATTCAACTGTGACACCACTTACTGAAAGCTAACTTTCCACGAGTGGCATGTTGCTACCAGGACATTTGGTTTAGAAAACATCAGATTAAGACATTACTGATGGTTCACCTGGATCTGCCTGAATTCAGCCAATTGCTTCACAGGGTTTACAATTCCACACAATACGTGAAAATACCTCTCAAGATCTATGAATTAATTTAGATCCCTAAGTGCCTACTTCAAGTCATTAAGAACCCAAATTAACTTTAGTTAACACACATTACAGTAACTTTAAGGATTTCTTCACTCTCAAACATCCATGCAACTGAAGCTAAATTTGACTTCTTAGTGTTAATATAAATTCTTTGTTTTTATCTAAAAAGGAGGTGGGTGGTTTTGTTATTCCACTTGCTGGTGCATTCTGGACAGCGCTGGGAAGATGGAGCAGTGAGAAAATGAATACGGGAAATATAATTAGAGTGATTAAACCAACATAATTTAAATCAATTTGTTTATGTGCTCATTTTACAAACTGATGTCTCAGCACTGCAGAGTTTACACTAATTAAAGACTATTGTTTCTTATTTTGCAAATTTTACACAAATTAATTGTAATTTCAAGATTAAATTCCTTCCAAATATGTAAACTAGCCTTCTTGGTAACCTTGATAGTGACCTAACCTGTACAAAGGTCACAGCCATAATTAGTCATAGAACCATTTTATACCACATCTGACTTTAATTCCCTGGCAACTTTAATTTCACATGTGTGCAAATCAGATCAGGGGTAAAAGAGATAATAGAGTCAAACCTACCCCATCTCTGCTAAGCAAACACAGTTCCAATTTAGCCTTTTTTAAACAAAAGGAAACATTTGCTTTTAAAGGTCCCTTTAAAATGAACAAATTCTTGCATTGGCAAAAAATTGCAAGTAAAAAGGTGAATTTCCTGATTGAACTTGTACTCCAAATTCCACTGCAACCTTCAAGGAAATCTTAGTTCTACAAAAATAACAGACATGGTTCATGACTATAATATCACAACTATAAAGCAAAGGCTGCTGCAAAAGAGAGATATTTTTGAACTTTGATTAGTTTGGCAAGTTGAAAAGAAAGGAGGAGCTAGTCTACGTAAGCATCAAATATGGATGCTCATAACAAGGGAAGTGGTTTATTACAGAAAGAAAACAATTTACTGTGCAAAGAAATGATGTAAGATTTTGGAAAAAAAACAGTGGAATCTACCTGGCAGAACTTAGTGCTAATATCTACAACATCTGACAATCTATCTAAATTTCTTTGGCATTTCATTGCCTGAGGCTTCATGCTTGCTGTTCCTCTTGGTTTGGTATCATGAATAACGTGGATAGCCAGTTGTCTGGATCGAGATAGCGATCTCCACAACAAGGTAAATGGCCAATTGAAACTCATAATGATGGAAAGCAGAAAATGCCAATCAAATTAGTAAAATTATCACATTTCCAGCAAGGTTTTATATCCCTTTTATTCCGAACGTTGCACAAAATAAAAATGGAACAAGGGCATAGATGCCAACAATTTGCCATGTCAATGACCTGTTGCTTGTGCAAAATTTTTCCTTGCATTTGAGTCTACGAACCCTACAGGCCACTCACCCTTACTTAATAAGAGACACCAGGCCAACTCTGACATAAGTTAGGAACATACTCATCTTCTATGCTGCAGTGGGAGAGTCCGGCATTTATCATCTGGCATACTTTTAGCATTTTCTCAGATATTCATTCACCCCACCCACTTCTCACCATCCCTACTACTTCAGATCCTAGGGTTCCAAGCATCTAACCTAATTGAACATGCAAAACTCACATCACCTCCTCCCCACCAACTGGATTCCCAATTTCCTAATCACCAGGGTTACCCCTCCACAACAAGCTCCTCTTTCTCATTAAGTGTTTCAATGTCATAGATGTAAATGATAGCTGCAAATGACTGATACTAATGAATATAGATAACCAGTTGGAGATGATGGAAATGAAACAACCCCACAAGAAGAAACAAATCTAGAGAATTGAAACTGAGAAGAGGCTAATGAAAGGCTGAAAACAAGAAAAGCAGACATTAGGGTTAAATTTCTTACATTTGCAGCCATATTCCTCCGAAATGTACCTTCAGCAAGGAGTCCTTCAAATGTCCTATCACAATATAACCAGCACTGACAGCTCCTGGGTTATATTGGCAAGGAACATCTGCATTCTGCTTCAATGGTGGGAGTTAGAAAGTTGAAGTGGGGGGAGAGGGGGGCGTGGGGGGGGGATGCTGCAGCAGTCCTCCTCCTGAGAAGAAGCAACTCAGAATACCTGTACTAACGACGATGTGCAGCAGCCTGAAAGGAAATAGGTTTCTAAGGGGGACTTGGACTTTCATTTTGAAAACTATGTTTCTTTACTGTTTGAGGATTCCCCAGCTCTTGCCTCGAAGATATGCCACACATGACACTTTACTGGGAAGGATTATTGTCAAGTGGGGAACAGCTGATTATTGATAAATGTAACTTTTGCATTCACATCTGGAAGTGGCATTTGACTGCAGGGCACGGACCCCAAATGTGAAATCATAGGGGCCTCTCACAAAAAGACCTCCCAGCAGAAATAAACAAGTTTATTCCATTAGAAAAAAATTACATACAATCTAAAAACAAGTATACATTATTTGAACAAATTTGGGAACCAGACATAAAATATGATAGAAAATGGCACCTCTCAAACCTCCATCTCTTAAAGTGACATGAATATAAACACAATAAGATTTAAATATGTAAAAGTGGACAATAAAACTTATTTGCTTTTTGTTGTTTTCTTTGTTTTATGTGTTTTATTATTTATTGGTTTTTGAAGAGGGGTGGGGAGGGGGAAAAAGGGGGGGAAAGGAAATGTCACTGTGTATATTTTAATGATGAACATTTGTAAATATTGTTATTGATATGATTCATGGTGGAATAAATTAAAAAAAAAATTAAAAACAAAAAGACCTGCCAGCAAGTTCTTTACCCAAGTGTAACTTCAATTCATGGATGCTTTTGCCCAAGTATTTTTAATCGTTGCTGATCTGAAAATGGAATCACTTCTCTTTTGCACAATTTCTTTTGCAATTTCCATCCTCAAATTATTATAAAACAAAATTAGAATGGAAGTTATTATGGTTATAAACTGGTGCAGATTAAGCAATGGCTAATGAACAGAAAACAGAGCGTTCAAATCAACAGGTCATTCTCAAGTTGGGAGGATATTAAAGACATAATATCTTTAAATAATACGTTTCAAACCTATCATCTGGTTTTGAATACCCCGACAACATTGATTTTAATCTAGGTACAGCAGGTGGCATTGTGTGATCTTTTTCTTTGTGAGGATGTGAGTCAGCTTGGCTTCTACCGCAAGGATTGCTTGTGATAGTTTCATCATTTTGACACAGGATCCAATGGAAAATTTCTGGAAATCTTCACAACAGGCTGTTCATCAGTGTGCTAGAGGCTTAATGCAGAGCCATACAGATTTTAAAAGTTCTACCAGATTTCAAAATCCTCTGAATCCACCTGGAAGTGTTTCTGAGTAAAACAACTTTATTGTTTCTAATTAGGGAGTGGAAAATTTTTCACATACTTCTTCCTAGTCTTCATATTTCTCCTGACAATAGCATTAGACTCAAAAATTGTGTCACTCAGTGGGTCAGGCAGCATATATAGAGGGATTTCATGAAGCGTCTTGATCGTAAACATTTAATTTAGTTCAGAGATACAGCACACTGCCACCCAAATACACCCAATCTTATACGTCTGTGGAAAGTAGGAGGAAATTGGAGAACCCAGAGGAAACGCTCGCAGATATGGGGAGAACATATCCTAAGTGATTGAAGCAGATTCGAACCCAGTGCACTGGCACTGTAATAGCGTTGTTCTAAGAACTACATTAATCATGCCACTCTAAATGGAAGTGACCCTCCACAGATACTGTCTGACCTACTACATCCTTCAAGCAACCCTTTTATTTTGCTTTAGCAGCTCAAAATATAGCAGTGAAAATGTATTTGTCCAGTTGTTTATTCATGAGTCAATCCCTTGCAGATATTATTGAAATACACTACACAGATATTCACAAAAATGCTGTCAAACTCTTTAGCCATTAATAAAACTAAGTTTTGTGCATATATGTAATTTCAACAAAACAATATACTTTAAATAATGGCAAATATATTCTTCCATTTGTCATGCTGCTTCAGTTTCTACCACAACCTGCTGTACCATAATCTGCAGCAAATGTTCCAATGCAATGCAAAATATTAAAGATTGCTTTAATCTCGATGAGAGTTCACAATCAACATGTCAATTCCATTCCTGGATGCCAAGAACTAATGCCAGACACCAACCAATGTCTTTAAAAATCTCATAACATAAAGATTGCCAAAACTATGTCAACAGCTTTCTGGGAGATCACCAGTGAGAATGGTTACTTCACAAATGACTGCAAGACCCATGCTGATGAATTTCTTTAATGATTTTAATGAAATTTTGGTTACAAATCAGCATCATGAAGTAGCAGCATAAACTTTGCTGAAGCTATTCTACTTTGATGTTTAGATGGAGGCTATATTCACCTTACTGAAAGTGAAGCTCTATGAAAGCATTGTTTATTGCCATACAATTGAACATAACTCCCCTCAAAACTACATCTTTTTCATCTGACAATTTTCACTCATGAACCTTCATGACAATGTTCAGATCAAGGTGGTGATGGAATATTCTCCATTGCCAGGATGAGTGCAGCTTCAACAACCCTCAAGAAACTCAAAACCATGCAGGACCTAGCAGCATGCTGGATAGACACTCCAACACCGAAGCACAGTAGTGACAGTTAATACCTTCTACAAGATGCACTGCAGCGACTCACCAACACTCCTTGGACTCCAAGCTCACAGAAACAACAAAAGCATGGGAAGATAGCCATCTGGAAGTGGTCCTCCCAATGACACAACATCCTGACTTGGAAATATAACAATGTTCCTTGACCATTATTAGGTCAATATCCTGGAACTAATTGGCTTGGCTTGTGGTGTCTACTGCAGAAAGGAGACCATGGTCTGTTGTTGAATGGGCAGAGGCAAACCCTTCAAGCAGAAGGCCAGTGACCACTGAGTAGCTGAGAGGGAAACCAAGGACAAGGGGAATAGGAGGAGCAGGTTAGATCGTCTAAAATCAGCAAAGGGTTGTTCAGAAACTGAAAGAGATATCACCCCGCTGTGTCTAGTTCATCCTTAAAGATAGTCAGAGAGATTGAAATGGTGAATTAATAACAACTTCTCACGCAATGTCAACAAGATCAAGGAACCGATTGTAGACTTCAGGAGAGGAAAACTAGAGATATATGATCCAGAAATCATTGGAAGAATCTGAGGTGGAGAGGGTCAACAACTTCAAATTCTTGGCTGCCACTTTCTCAGGTTTGAGTCCTGGATCCACCATATAAATAGTATTGTGAAGAAAGAACGACAACCCCTCAGGAGTCTACAGAGGTTGGTTATGTTTTCAAAACACTTGGCAAACTTCTGCAGATGTGTGGTGGAAAGTAGGCTGACTGGGTGCATCACGACATGATATGGGAGCACCAAGACTCTGAGCGGCAAAGCTCTCCCAACCATTGAGCATATCTATATGAAACATTGTCGTTGGGGAGCACCATCAATAACAAGGATCCTCATCATTCAGGCCATGATCTTTTCTTGTTGCTGCCAACAGGAAGGAGGTTCAGATGCCTCAGGACTCGTACCACCAGATTCAAGAATAATTACTACTGTGACAGATTATATTATATTTTATATTGTATATAGATATGTTTTAAAGGAGATAAATTGTGGCAGTTTTTTTTAGTTTAGGTCACATAACAAATGTGACTTCAAAACAGATCTCATTTAGAATGCTGGAGTTCTCCTCAAGCCAGACAGTTCATGCTCCGAATGCCTTTGCAAAAACTTTGAAGGATGCCTATAAGGACTTCACAAGTAGGTGTTAACTGGACATGCTATGGAGTAATGGATTATTGTTTTGGAAAACAACAGATGAACAACTCAGAAGATTAGGTCCAGAGCTGCAATCTGTCTGAGTGCACTTGGCTGTTCTAAGAGGGTCATGTGGTTTTCTCTGAGAGAGAGAGAGAGAGAGAGAGAGAGAGAGAGAGATAGAGAGAGAATTCATTTCTACAGTTCAGCAGCAGCTGGGACTGGAACAGGACAAGCTAGAAAGCTTGTGGAAAAACCCTATTTTGAAGACGGGTTGTGAGTTCTTATTTCAGCCTGGTCAAAGCCCTGGTGGTCGATACGAGGAGATGGCTGGCTGTATAACGTTTCACTTGAAATAAGGGAAACAGAAAAGGAACTCTGTGATGAGGTTCTGAAAACTCTGATGGAGCAAGTTTCTTCGGCAAGACACTAAAGTGGCTGATCAGAAGGGATCAGTTGTGGGTGTCCCACGAGCAACAAATCTCTCTCTGAAAACTGGCAAGAACCTTCCTGAGCAGTAACCATTTATCTTTCAAGCACCAAAGCCTGCTGAAATTCATAAATGTTAAACTCTGTGCATAGTATAAGAATTGCCTGATACCAGTGAACTTGGAGGAGTGAGAAGTGAGATTGGACTGTGAATCAAAGAACTTTTTTGAACATATATACAATACATACCTGTGCGCTTGGAATTAGAAGGGGGTTAAGTTAAGTTTATAGTAATAAGTTAAAGTTTGATCCTGTTTTCGGTTTAAAGATAAATTAAAAGCAACTTTTATTTAAGTAACCATTTGTCTTGGTGAATATCTATTGCTGCTGGGTTTCGGGGTCCTCTGGGCTCGTAACACTACCCTTCAGCTATCAGAGTCTTGAACAATAGGGGATAACTGTACTCATTTAGAGACTCATTTAAGAATTATGCTTGTTATTTATTACTGTATTTTATATCTGCATTTGCACAGTTTGTTTGCAGTTGATAGATCGTGATGACACAGCTTAAAATTACTGGCCTATAGATTTGCTATGCGTGGCTCACAGAAAAAGAATATCAGGGTTGTATCTCATGTCATGTATGTACTCTGATAATTAAATTTAACTTTGAACTTTGAAGATAATGCAGGTAAACAACCAAAAACTGGACAGTAGCCATAACTTCTTCCACTTATGAAGTTCTACTATGCCCATTATTTTTCGGTCAACCTATCAATCCAAACTGTAGTTACTTTGGGTAAAGAGCATTTTCACAAAATGTTAAAAATAGTCACTTTAAGCCCCCATCCCCCCCATACAGGGGTGTAGCCAGGTTGTAAAGTTAGGGGGAGCAAGCACATAAAAAAAGGTACCACAACATATACCAGATGGTGAGTCAGTGGATGAATGATGGGTCGCACTGATTTTTTTGGCAGCATCAGACTTCCTCCAGAACTGTAAGCTTTTTGAACTAAGTATGGGAATCTCTGAGTCTCACTGTGTCATGTTGTGCCAGTGGCCCTAAGCTTCTTGCTGACTTGTTATAGTTTGCTTTTTGTCTCCATTGCAGATGCTTTTGTTTCCTTCGACATCTCTGTTTTTGCTTGGGTCTGCAGAATTGGGAAGCATGGTGTGTAGTCTACGTCTCATCAGATGCTCAGCAGGTGACATGCCATGTTCAAGTGGTGAAGCTCTGTAACTAGAGTTAGATACAAATTTGAGCCACTATCTAATGCTTTCTTGAGCAATGTTTAACTATGTGAACTCCTTTCTCTGCTTTACTGTTTGACTGTGGATGCAGAGGACCTGAAGTCACATGTCGCAAAATCATACTCTTCTACAAGTTTCTGGAATTCTCTACAGCTGTAGGCATCGACCGTGGTCACTGTAGACAATTTGAGGAATTCCATGTCTTGCAAAGATTGATTTCATATATTTGATCACACATGCAGCAGATATATTAGGAAGCAACGCAAATCTGGATAGTTCGATAGATAATCAATAATGAGCAAGTAATTCTTTCCATCCATGTGGAACAGATCAGTCCCAACTTTCTGCCATGGTTTTACTGGTATGTCAGTTATTCACAGAAGTTCCTGTGACTGCTTGGATGATGTTTCAAACAGGACTCACAACTGGAACCATCCTGTCAATGTCAGAATTTATCCCAATAAACAGAAGTTCTGGCCCTCCTCTTGCATTTTTCAATTCCAAGGTCCCCTCATGCACCCTTTTCAGCATCTCTTGTTGCAGTGATTCTCCTCTGTCTGAGTAGAAGCCCATTGACAACACTCAGCTCAGCTCTGATATTGTAGTATGGCTGACATTCACCTTGAGGCATCCTTCATTCAAATTCTTGATGACCTTCTGTAGAACTGTGTCCTTTTCTGTTTCAGCTGTGATCTCCTTGGATTTCAAGTCAGATACAGGAAGAGATTCAGTGATCAAGTTCACGCGAAGATTCACATCTCTCTCTCCCTCTGTGGAACTGTCATTGTATGCTTCACAATGTGTCGTTGCCCTGGATAATGTATCAGCTAATGCAATAGGTTTCCCTGACGTGTACACCCTCTCGACTAGGCTTAAGTTTTCACCTGCTTTGTTTCCAAGCAATGATTCGTGTCTATCTGGGATTACTGCAAACCTGAGATGGCGCTCTTTATCTTTAGCTTTCACCTTGAGGTCACATGCACCTTTCGTGTCAATGTTCTGTCCATTGTGGGCTTTGAGCTGTACAGGATTTGCATGGATTTATGGCTTTATCTTCATTGCCCTGATGTCGCACTCTCAGATCAAATTGACCATTGCCCCTGTGACCAGCTTGAAAGGAATATTTGTTCCAGTTGCATGTAATAACAGTCCACTTGTCCTTCTCGACTCTGTTCATGCTTGGCTGTTCAATGTGTGTGGGTTTAAAATCTTTCTGCACTACCATGCCCACAAAGAGTGTATCACGGAGGGCACCTTCTTCTATAATGTGTACAGTGTGCATGCTTTCACTTCTGTTTTGTTTCCCTTTAGAAAATCAATACTTTGCATAGCAATTCTTCCCTCTGCACTTATTACAGACTTTTCCATAGGCGGGGGAATTGCTTTGGTGCATGTTGAGTGCCACATCATCTATACTTGAATGTCTCTCCATCTTTTTGTTGTTTCCTATGTCTCATTTTTTTTGTTTATGTCTGTGGACACACACTATGGCTATGCTTTTGTTTTCACTCATTTTTGCACTCTCACTAAACATTTTTTTCATGTGCTGCAGAGCTAATTCATTGGCGTGCCATATCATCATAACTCCAGCTAAGGTAAGCTCTGTCTCTCACAGAAACCTCTCTCTCACTTTCTTATCAATAATCCTGAACACAATTTGATCACGGATCATTGAATAAGTGCAGCCACCTGAAACTGTATGTTCTTGCTTTTAATTTCATGTCCATTAAAAGAAGTATCAAAGCTCTCTCCCTGCAGCTGCGTACATGAGCAAAACAAGTATCTCTTCAATGTTTCATTTATCTTTGGTGAAACAATGTTCATCAAACATCTCAATAACCTTATCAAACTTTTCCTGGTCTTCTGCCCCTGCAAAATAAATGTGTTGAAAACCTCTAGTGCTTGACGTCCCACCATGGTAAGTAGCAGTGCAATCTTCCATGCATCCAGTTTGCTATTTAGTCCAATGGCTTACAAGTACAGCAAGAATTGTTGTTTAAACAAACTCCACTCATGGTCAACATTTCCAGTTCAATTTACAGCATCAGGAATCGTTACACTTCCCATATCTCTGCTGTTTGTCAACTGATACACACTCCCAGTGTTTCTTCCACTCCTGGTACCATGCACACTTCTGATCCCACATGACGTTTCTTCCATTGTAATAAAGAAACTTGAGTTCTTCTAAAATAACTATATTTTATTAGCTATAGAACTCACTCAAGAACGTGTAGAGACATCCACCTTGAATCCACTGAGCTGCCACAAACTAGTCTCTGATTTCCTCTTGTGGTCAGGAGGATCAGTAACACTCTTCACTACAGATAAATGATGAACACAGAACTGCTTCCTTAAGTAATGGTCCCATTGCCAAAGTCACTTGCAAAATGTTACACAGTAGTGTAAAACAGATGTCCAACAAAACATGATACCCCACTGAATTTGCACAAGCTCACAATTATATAGACTTAGCCCTTTTCAACTACTTTTGAGGAAAAGGTGATGGAGCAGAAGTATAAAAAACAAGGCGGAGGAAGATGAAAAAATACACAAAATGCTAGAGAAACTCAGCAGGTCAAACAGTGCCTTTATGTAACAAAGATGAAGATACATCACCAACATTTTGGGCTTGAGCCCTTCATCAAGGTGTGGGGGAACCACGAAAGAAGTTTTCAATTAACTACAGTGTCAACAGAATCCTGTGTTTTACCCATAAAAAGGAGGATGTTCGACAGAAAGATCTGACTGACAGTATTATAATTTAAATAAAGAAAAGCCAGAATGGAATTCTTATTCCTCCTTCTACTATTTGATTATGGACTAGGAGAGATTGCTAAGCCTCTGAGGGTCAAGAACCTATCCTTCTTCTCCATGTTGACCAAGCCATAGAGATAGGCATCTGAAAATCAGGTGTCACCATCTGAATGTCTCTGAAGCCATGAATTGTGGTGACTTGATGCTGAACTCATTATAAATAAGATGGGAAAATAATTGTCCATGCATTATGCCTAGGATTAAACAGGCATGGGTAAAATAATTTATTCATCCTGATGCACATTGTTCAATGCTATTAATGCATCCCCTCAAAGATTAAGCTCATCCCTCAATTAGGTTCAGCACACTGTGTACCCATTTACTCTTCATGTTCTCTTCAAGGAAAATGTCACATGAACAATGTCAATAGCAGAAACTCAGCTGGGAAAATATAGGTCTCGTAACTAACCACTCTGGACATTATTTGGCTTTACCATCCCGATCTGTGTGATCTGTGTAACTACAATATATGCTTTCTCAGCACATTGGGATAATTGTCTTTTACATTTGATTTGCAATTTTTTTCTCATCCTCTTTAATGGAGAATGTCAGTGATTTTATTTGTCCTCACAAGTAACAAGTGCCTTCTAGTAGCTGATCCACAAGTCCATTCTTCATGTGTAAGACTACATAATGTCAGCAAGCTATTCATCCATGAAGCACAAAGTCTACTACATATCCAAATACATCTATCAGGAATCATCAGCCAATGGTTGGGTGTGGAAACCATGGTTGATTTATTTCTGTTCCACTCATCTAGATAATATCGTGTTGCCCTCTCATAACTTTACAGCCTTTATGTGAGATAAGCTGATAGGGAACTGAAAACTGAGTATTGTGGTTTAAAGGATTGCTTGTATCATTTAAGACATTATGCTGGAATTTTATTTGGGAGGAAGTTACTTCATAAAGTGTATTGCAAACTCAGAGCCTATTTCCTTCTGGGTTAGAAATCTCTTGGCCAGCATTTTTTTTTGTTGATGAAAAAGCACAATTCATTATTGTGCTCAGTTATGGTAAAATATTAACAAACATTTATGATTTTCAAATCTGTTTCATTATATATTTGCTGCGACTAGAAACCTACAGTCATGTCAACTATACCAATTAAAAACAAGCACAGTCCAATGTCAATGGTGCTGCTATTTATCTCTGTCCCTCCCTGATGCTATATTTTAATTTGTAATACATCTTGTCAAATGGGAAAGGGAGATGCAAAGTACAAAATAGTAAACCCAGACTTCTATACTACAAAATCCTATGTAAAACAAAAATACTGTTTGATCTCTAATTGCTACTGTGTCCCACTATATTGTACCCTGCGAAATTAAAATAAATACATTTTGCTTCATCATTAGTAAATGATGTTATCGTAAGTCTTTGCAGTTTTGTTCATAGAATACTACCATATGAAATTTTGATCTTTTATATCTCACTTCCCTACCAGTGGCATTGGTTCTTGGTGGATTATGACCCCACAGGCACTGCCAGGCCATGATTCATTGTAAATAAAAGAGAAAGACTGGAGTTGGTAGTTTATGTGCAGTTTTAATTGACTTGGTTGCAAATATTCCCAGAAAGTTGTAGCAAGAGAAGTTCAAAGGAAATGAGCAGCTTTATAAGAATAAACAGATTGTGTCAGATGGTGACTTTGAATGGATGGGCATGGTTATGTAAGAAACATTTTCTGAAGGGACAGCTGATGAGAAATCAATTCAGAGGCGAGTGGGGAAAGGAACTGAGGTAGAGATTAAACCATTGAAGATGAGACCAATGCAAAAGGGAAAAGGAGCAAGGGCAAAAAGGGAAGCAGAGGTTTTGGAGAGAATAATTATTTTTTTAAAAGGAGATGGAACACAGGGAGATAATTGAGAAAAAATTAACAATAGATGCAAAGGGAAAAGGGACACACCCATCATAATGGAAATTGGTTGGGGCACAAAATTGAAAGTCCAGTCATACACCCAAACTTTTGGCAAGTTTCAGTTAAAATTAGGATAACAATACATTAACATTGTAGATAACATGGGCATTTTTTTAAAGAGTAAATCAGATTTCATTTTTTCTTCCGTGGTGCTCCTGGATTTTAATCCGTGATTAAGTTGTCTGATTTTTCTTCATTGTTCTATGAAAGTTCCTTTAACCATTATTATATTTCCATATACCGGTAGTTTTGGAACAATATGAAGCAAGAAAACATGCAGCTGTAGTCTAACCATGCTGGCTATGAGAGCTAAACACACCAGATTCATCTTGTACCTTCGTAGTATAAAGGGACTGATAATCTTGCTGTCTGATAGAAACAGCAGGTTCCCAAGAATTTATCAACACTCCAGCAGGACTGCAGAAGTAGGTTCATGGTGGAGGACACTATGAAGTACCATTACAGTGGACCAGAATGTGGATTCCTGAGATTATTGCAATCTCCATCTTATTTCCTTTGACCACTGCTTTCTAAATTTATATCCCATCATAGAGCATAGAGCATGATAGTGTAGTACAGGTCCTTCAACCCTCCATGTTGTGCCAATATACAGTATATACTCCTATCAAAATATACTATATCTTTCCTACTTCGTAACCCTCTATTTTCCTTTCATCCATGTGCCTGTCTAAGAGTTTCTTAACTGCCCCTAATGTTTCAGCCTCCACCACCTCCCCTAACAAAGCATTCCAGGTACCAACAGCTCTCTGTGAAAAATCTTCCTTCTAATGTCTCCCCTAAACTTCCTTCCTTAGCTTTGTACATGTGTCCTCTGGTGTTTGCTATTCCTGTCCTGGGGAAAAGGCATTGGCCGGCCATCTTATGTATGCCTCTCAGAATCTTGTAGACTATTAAGTCTCCTCTCATCCTTCTGCACTCCAAAGAGAAAAGTCCTAGCTCTGTTGATCTTGCCTCATAAGACTTATTTTCCAATCCAGGCAAAATCTTGGTAAATCTCCCATGCACCCTCTTCATAGCTTCCACATCCTTCTGATATTGAGTTGATCGGAGTTGAACACATTACTCTGTGTGGTTTCACCAGAGGTTTGTAGATTTGCAACATGACCTCTCAACTCTTGAACTCAATCCCCCGATTAATGAAGCCCAGCCTCCCATAGGCCTTCTTAACTATCCTATCAACCTGCACAGCAACCTTAAGAGATGTATGAATTTGGACCCCAAAGTCTTTCTGTTCCTCCACACTGTTAAGTATCCAACCATTAACCCTATATTCAGTCATCTGGTTTGACCTTCCAAAATGCATCACCTCACACTTTTCCAGATTGAACTCCATTGGCCACTTTCCTGCCCACCTCTACATCCTGTCTATATCCTTTTGTAACATACAACAACCTTCAGCACTATACACAACTCCTCCAACCTTCATATCATCTGCAAATTTACTTAACCATCCTTCTGTTTCTTCATTTAGGTCATTTTAAAAAATTATAAAGAGCAGTGTCACTGAACAGATCCCTGCGGAAGTTCACTAGTCACTGACCTCTAGGCAGAATACTTTCCATCTATTACTAATGCAAACCAATTTTAATCCACACAGCCAAGGTTCTATGCCTCATGACTTTTTGTTGGGAGACCTTATCAAATGCCTTACTAAAATCCATATAGACCACATCTACTGCCCTACATTCATCAATTTATTTTGTTAATTCCTCAAAAAACTTAATTACATTTGTGAGGCACGACTTTCCCCTCACAAAGCCAAGCTGACCATCCCTGAGTAGACTGTACTTCTCCAAATGCTCATAGATCCCATCCTTAAAAATTCTCTCCAGCCCCTTTTTCACTGGTACCCTGTCACAGGAATTAACTGGAAATTTACCGGGACAGGGTCCAGAGGAAAAGGAACACTGTCCGAAAGTCTACCCCACTCATATTCCTGACATTTGCTGAGATTGGCGTGGTGATAATACCAATGGAAAAGGGACAGCAGAAATTCACCCTTTTCCAGTTGAAGGTAGAACACTCCAATCCCAGGGATGAGTTGTGTTCAGTGGAAAAGCAATTAGAGTCCCAGTTAAGGGTGGCCCAGTGGAAATGGCACAAAGGGCTTCCTATCTCGGGACATTGCACAGCCAATTAACTGGGATGCCAGTGGAAAGGGACTTTCAATAGTTTTCACCCCCTACCTCGAGACTCATGGTCTATAATTCCCAAGATTATCCCTATTACATTATTTTTAAAACAAGGGAACCACATTTGCCATTCTCCAATACTCCATAACCTCCCTGTGGCCAAAAACTCAAAGATCAAAGCCACTGTCCCTGCTCCCTTTTCCTTCACTTCCCACAGCAATCTGGGGTATATCGTGTCAGGCCCCAGGGACTTATTAACCTTAATGTTTTTAAGAAGATCCAAAACTTCTTCTTCCTTAATCATAACATTATCCAGTACACAAGCCTGTTCTATTCTGACCTCACCTTGATCAAGGTCCTTTTCTCTCGTAAATACTGAAACAAAGTATTCATTTAGGACCTTCCCCAACCTCCTCTGCCTCCAGGCACATGGCTCCTCCTTTATCCTTATGTGGCCCCTTCTTCATTCTCATCATCCTTCTGTTTTTCCACATATGAATAGAATGGCTTGGGGTTCTCCTTAATCCGACATGCCAAGGCCTTCTCATGCCCCCTTCCACCTCTACAAAATTCTTTCTTAATTTCAACCCTGACTACCATATAATGTTCATGAGCCTTTCCTGTTTCCTAAATCTAACGTATGATTCCTTTTTCCTATTAAAGACCCTCCTCAGCTGTTTTGTCAACCATAATTCTCTTTTCCTTCCATCTTTTCCCTATCTCAGGGGGACAAAGCTATCCTGGGCCTGGTGCAAGTGGTTCCTAAACATCCTGCACGTTATTTCTGTCCTTTCTCCCATGAACATCTGTTCTCAATTTATTCTCCCTGGTTGCTGTCTCATCCCATTCCGCCCTCCCTGAAACACTTTACCATTTTGTCTGCTTTTATCCTTGTCCATAGCTATGCTAAAGGTCAAGGAGTTGTGGTCACTCACATTGAAATGGTCTGCCACTGAGAGGCCTGCCACCTGTCCAGGTTCATTAGCCAGTATTAGATCCAGTGTTGCCTCTCCTCTAGTCAGCTGGCCCACATACTGTGTCAGGAAAACCTTGGACACATGAAAAATTCAGCCCCATCTATCCCACTTGCAGTCAGGAGGTGTCAGTCAATATTAGGGAACCTTACGTCTCCCCTAACAACAACCCTGTAATTTCTGCACCATTCTAAAATCTGCCTAGTTTACCTTCCCCCTCCAAAGAACCGGACTGTAGAATCTCAGAATGTTAATGACTACATGTGGTAGGAGGAAAGAGAAGAACACTAAAAAAAATCAAACCCAGACCCATCCAGTGATATGCCAAGACCAGCAGCAAGTTCATCAAAAAACAAGTACATTTTGTCAACAACTAAGAATGAAACATTTTATCATTAGGTCAGGTACATTTACAGTCATATCCTGGGAAAGTCTGCACTGTACTTATTCCCAAATGAAGAATGTTTCTTCAACTATCAGCCCCCATTCTAGGATGTGCCAAGCAAGCGAAGATGGGGGTGGGGTAGTGTGTTGCAAGCTTTAAGTATAAGCTAAGGGAAACTTCCTGGAATCCATTTTAAAAGAGTACAATGGTAAACAAGAATGTTATTCTGACCTTTGCTTCATTGCAATTGAGAAAAATATGATGGGCAATTAACAAAGTTTAAGTGATTCCATTGATTCATTGAACACCCTGCAAATGGATATTTACAAAGTTGCAAAATATTAAAGAAATGTTGATACAGATAATTTCAATGTTAAATGTTGACATATAAAAGTATTGCACAAAACCATCTCGTAGGAAGGAAGATTTGTGGATGGAATATTGTGGCATTATATGCAAATTACTGATGTTGAAATAGTTAAGGGAGCAATTATAACTCAGAAATATCTACAGATAACATTAGCGGACAGATGCTTAAAATATTAGAATGACATATATTTCTCCACCATTTAGAGGAAGTATTCATTTATTTACTTTAGATGGTTTAAGGTCTCTATTAAAATAGCAGACAGAAATGTCATACAGGTGCATCAAATATGTTTACAATAATATTTCCAGAGTAGCACAAGAAAACAGAGAAACACCATGAAAATACGTTAAGAAAACCTAAGAACTGAAATTTATAGGCATATATGACTGTAATGCCTTGATCCCATCACAGAAAAATCCAAGTGCCTTTCAAGTCAAACCAATAATCTCAAGATACAATTTGATGCTCCAAAAACACAACATATATAATAGAAATATGAGCAGACTTTCATGGACAGTTTCATCCATTTGAAGATTAACACCAGTTGATTCTGAAACCTGAAATTATTGTTGGAAATATTTTTAAATAAACAAAAATCGATTTGCCAATTAATTCATAATAAGAAATATTTAAAGTCGATGTCTTGTGAAAATTTCAGTATTCTAACCACAAATGGAAAATGACCCCAAATGGAAATAAACTGCTGTGCATTAAAGCCAAAATGATTGCATCACAGATGATTTTTAAAGGATTCCATAAAAACTCAACTTGATAACTGCATCATGTGTTTTCGCTCCTCTCAGACTGTGACAGTCCAAGTGATTTAAAATTGCTGTGTCCTTGACTGAGCTGGAAAAAAATGTAGAAGAAAACTGAGTTTGTCAGATTTGACTTCATCAAACCTATAGGGTTCTGACTGCTCATAGAAGATTCTACAAACCATCAATGGTTTAGTATATGCAATTAAACAATAAATTTATATGATGTGATTCTTCTACATTTAACATATATTTCATGCAGCTGAACCCCGCTGTTACTTTTATATTTTTATTTAGGGAATTATTTAATTGAGCATTCCACAGGTACCATTGTTTATTACTTAAACTATCTGCAGTAAACAGTAAGGAACCTCACATTTATCAATTAGTCAAGTTGTCCAGTTGTGACAATCTTTGTCCAAGTATGTTTTTGCAAAGTCATTGCAATGAACTACAATAGATCAATTTCAAAAGTTTTATTGGCGAGTAGTAAGAAAGGGATCGGAAATACAGTGTTCAAGTTGTAATACAGCTGTTTAAGATCACCACTGGGATATTGACATTTTTGACAATATTGACAATATATTGACATTTTTGCTGACTTGAAAGTTTATGGGTTTTTTTTAAGTTTCAAACTGACTCATATTTGAACCTTTATGATCAAGATAAGAATGTTCCTCAAAGTCCAAAGTTAAAATTTATTGTCTGAGTACATATATGACATCACACACAAGCCTTAGATCCTTTTTTCCTGCAGGAGAGGCAGAATTTCTAATTACCGGTAACTGTAAGTACTCAAGGAGAAAGAAATGTGTGCAAAATAGACAAATGTAAACAAACTGACTACAAATACATAAAATAAATATGCAGTAATAAATAATGAGCAAAGTAAGAGTAATTAAATGGATCTCTAGCCCCTTTTCCACTGGCATACCAGTTAATTAGCCATGCAATATCACAGATAGGAAGCCGGTTGTGCTGTTTCCACTGGGCTACCTTTAACTGGGACAGTGACTGCTCTTCCACTGAACACAACTCATCCCCAGGGATTGGAGAGTCTATCTTCAACTGGAAACAGGTGACTTTCTGCTGTCCTTTTTCCACCGGTTTAATCGGCACGTTGGTGTCAGTTGACGCTGGGATTATGTGTAGGGGTAGAGGTTGTCAATTCCCGGAGTGCTGACGATTTTCTTCTTTTATACTGGACCCTGTCCCAGTTAATTCCCCGTCAGTGGAAAAAATGGACTTCTGAATGAGTCAGTTGTAATGAAGATGCTGTTTAGGAAATATTGTGTGTTTTTACAGGTTTTGTAAAACTATAGTCAATATACAAAGTAACCAACCCCCAAATATTCAATGAGATATTGTTTAAATAATGCAATGAAGCCTGCAAAGAAACTGTTGTCATTCACTGTAGATTTGTTCATGCAGGGAAACTTACCAAGTGACCCCTTATTTTCAAATAGTTGTTCCATGTTCTCCCACTGAGAAGAAACATCATTTCCACATTCACCCTGCCATGATCCCTCCAAATTTTATGTTTCCATCAAGTTGCCTTTCACTCTTCTGAACTCCTGCCGGTACAAGACGAGCTTTTCCTCCTGAGACATCTCATCCACTCCTGAGGTATCAGCTTTGTAAACTTTCTCTGAACTCTTTGAATCCATTACCTTCCTTAAATAAGAAGGCAAATAATATGCATGGCCTCCTTACTTTTGCATTCAATTCCCTTTACAATAAATGATAACTTTCTGTTAGCTTTCCTAACTACCTATCTACTAGCCTTTTGCGAATAACCCAAATCCCACTGCATCTCAGTGCTCTGCCATCATTTAAATAATAAGCATCTTTTTAAAAAAAAATTATGTGCTAAATCAGTCAATCTATTACATAATGGACATATGTAAATAACCATTCTGACCATTTAACAGAGAAAATGACCAGAGTTCATTTATAATGTCTTAATAGATTTAGGATTTTTTTTATACCTTCTTAAGTACTATAATATTTCAGATCTATTATCAGAGATGATTGAACTAACTTTTAATTCAAAATTTTGATGAACAACTGGAGGCTTCCCAAAACCATTAATGAAAAAATATTATGCTGCATTTATTTGTGTGGACTACTTCACATGAGTAAAAACAAATCGTGCAAACTATTTAAAAAAAATTCTCAGCCCCACTGAAAGTATTCAGTGCTGTACATCTTACTCCAATCAAAAACATTTAATATTTTTCACAGATACTATCCGATAAGACCAGTGGAATTACTCAATAAAAACAGATGTTTTTTATGTTTCACAATCAAACTTACTTCAGAAATAACTACCAGAATTTTGGAGTTCCTTTTTAAATTCAACAGTTAATGGATCAGAAGTTTCCAATTTCCATGCTAAAAATGTCTTCAAGTTTTGTGACAAATAATACAAATGCCTTTTTAAAAAAAACAATGAAGTTTTCCTTAAAACAGTTTCACTTGAGAATTATTTTCCTGAAATGTTTTTTCAATCAAAACTTACAAAATGGTTCAAAAACAAGGCCTTTGTTGCTGCAAATTCTGCTTAAATGATTGGTAATATTGTATATATTCAAAATACTAACAGTAATGCAGGATCTTGCCATTCGCAAGCAAAGAATTCCTGGTCATTTCATTCTCCAAATGTTGGTAAATTGATCAAAGTAGCATTTATTGCCCATTCTTGGTTTGTCCTGATATTAACAGTCAACAGATGAGGGACTAGGCTTCCATTTTTATTTATTAATTTTTCAGGATTTGTGTCTCCCTCCCAATGCCAACTCCCTTTAACTGCCTCAGAGACAGTAATGGTAAGGTGTCTTCTTGAACCATTGCACTCTTCTGGAAAATGTCTCCCACAAATCTGCTTGTGAGGGAGTCCAGGACTAGGATCCAATGACCATCACAAAATTTACAAAGCAGAAGCCAATGGAACTGAGGATAGTTGGGCCTACAACAATGCTGCAGATGTTTCTCGGAACAATGTCCAGGCAATGAGATGATCAACTTTGACCAACGAAAAATATTATATCCACTGAAGCTTCTCTCCTTGATGTCCACTGACTTCAGTTTCTCTAAGGCTCCTTGATGTTACACACAGTCAACCACTGCCTTGATGTTAAGTGTTCACTCTCACATCGCCTTAGGAAATCAGTTCTATTAGCCAAGGCTACAATGAGATCTGGAGTTGACGGTTTCTGATAAAACCCAAATGGAATTTGTGAACAGATGAATGGCAAGTTTGACAGCAATAATGACATTTTACTGATAAAAGAGAATAATCTGATTGATAACTGCATTGGACTTGTCTTGTAGCTTGTAAACAGGACATACCTGAGCAATTTTTCATGTTGGTGAGCTCCCAGTATTGTAACTGTAATGGAATGGCTTAGTGTTTTATTTTGAATATTTTAGGGTTTTTTTTTCAAAAATTATACATAGTAACATTTTAAATATATAATAAACATTTTCTCACTAATACACCAAAAACAAAATAGTCCCTCCACCCCTCCTCCCCCTCCATACATACAGATCCGTTCACCGTCAGAGCTTACATACATTTTACGTATGTACAGTTGGGGAAACGTTTTTCTATACATATTTACTTTTATACCCTTTTTTGTTCCTTTTCATTACTGTATCCAGGTCCAGGAATGGCTGCCAGACCTTTAAAAAATGTGTCAATATTTATTCTTTATGTGATATTTTTCCCCATAGGTATACAATTGTTGGAGACACATATTTTTGCTACTGCCAGTGCTATTTTTATAAATGAGATTTAATATTTGGTCAATTTGTCGCTTATTTCCATGAAATTACCTAATAGGTATAGCTCCAGGTCACCCATGAAGGCCACTCCTGTTATCCTGGTTAATGTTTCTGCAATTTTTTGCCAAAATGGCCTCATTTTCGCAGATGACCATGTGGGATATAGAAAGGTTTCTGTCTCAATCCCACATTTAAAACACATCTCTGAAATTTTGGGTTTTGATCTGTGTAACTTTTGTGGGGTAAGATATAATTGGTGTAAAAATTATACTGAATCAGTCCACATCTTGCATTTATAATTGATGTCATGCTGTTCAATCTGGCCAGCTTCTTTCTGAAATCACCACACCCAAGCCTGACTCCTATCTTACCCTTGTCCTCATGGAATGGACTAGTTGAAGATGCAGCTAGCTATGGTGTACAGGTCCTTTAGAACAGAATCAACATCCAATACTCAGCCGTCCCTTGATATTACATGGATTTAATTGAATTTGGCTGAAGACTAGCTTTTGTGATGGCAAAGATCTCAATGGGAAATCCATTTGCATCATCCATTTATCATTGTTTACTTGATCATGATTGCAGTGTGGACCCTGTACCTTCCCCACCCCCTTAGCACCTGACATTTGTCTTACGTTTGGCAGAGCTTTGACAGGATTCATTGGTTCTAGGATCCAACAGCTCTGTCTACCTCACATATATTGTATGTACTACTTACAGAAGCAGGATTGATGCCCCAGCTTGATGGTAGAGTAAGAGATATTGCCAGGCTATGTGATCAAGAATTGCACTGGAGAACAAAAGTGAAAACAGAATAATATGTCCTGCTGATGGACTAGAGTTGCTCATTAATGTTGAGGTGCCAAGTTCTATGCAATCCAGAGTTTCTCCCATTTAGCGTGATAAAAGGACACTTGAGATGATGCACATTATCTCACAATGATGGTGAGATTTATCTCCCAAAAGGCAGCAGCAGGTCACTTGGTATTGTGGGCTGATGCATCCACTACATAGATTGGAGATGAAGAAATCAAATAGGTTTATCTAACCCCCCCTCCCCCCCCCCCCAACACTACCTCACCCCCTATTGATTCACTTAATTCCAGCTGCAGATGTCAGCTGGCAGGCATATTATGCAGGAGTCAGCCAACTTTCTCATTGCTGTTGATACAAGTCACTTTCAGTGATAATACCTTGCAGGCCTCCACTCAGAGTAATTCCAATGCTTTCCCCCCCCCCCCCCCCAAAATATACTCTTATTTCTCTGGCATTATCCTTGCATTTCTTCTCTGCATACTCTCCATTGTCTTTGTCCTTTTCTTAATATGGCGACTAGAGCTATAAACAGAGCTGCAAAATACAAGCTAACCAAAATTTTGATAGAGCTTCAGCAAACCTTAGTTTAATTTTAATTCTATCATTCCTGAAATAAACCCAATTGTTTTATTTATGGCCTTGTTAACCCCAGATTGTTTTTTAGTGCATTTGTATTCTGAGATCCCATTGTTTCTCTACCCCACTTGGACTTGCATCTGCATGGTAATAAGAGATTTTTTTTTCTTTCCTAAATACATCACCTTGCATGAACCAGCCCAAAATGCTTATGTCAAGAGCTTTCCCCCTATTCTTTTCTTTCCTTTCTGTTCACAGATCCATCCTTCCCACCTCGACCTCGAATACAGTTCCCTGCCCTTGGGGCTGTGCTCCTACCCCTGCATCTCTCACCCACCATTGCATTCAGGTGCCTGTCCACATTTTGTCCATACCTTCATGAAGGGCTCAACACAAAACATTCCTTATGTATCTTTATCTTTGCTAAATAAAGTATGTTGTTAGACGTACTGAGTTTCTCCAGCATTCCACCACGGACTTTTGTGATTTACTTCCATATGGTCTATTGACGAGAGCAGTGTAATGCCTATGCCATAAACACTCTGTGATTAGTAAGAGATTGCTTCAGGTGGTATGTGGGTGGAAAGAAAAAGGTTGAAAACCATTGTTTTAATCATACCTAATTGACACGTTATGTGCACTGTTTCATAACTCCAAAGGAAGTGGGCCAATGACAATGACAATTTTTCTCAAGCAAAATATTTCAGTAACAATTGTGTACAGAGCAGTGATTCTCAACCTTCCCTTCCGACCACCTTTACCAATCACAGAGCACTTAAGGCACAGGAATTGCTTTAGGTAGAATGAGAGTTTGGGGGCCAGGTTGAAAACCACTGGACAAGAGTAAAGCAAAAGAACAACTTTTGGTATGATTTCTTCTGGGGAAAGCATGACTTTTCACAAGACCAGGAATGAGGAGACACAAGAGATGGAAAAACTCATCAGGTGAATCAGCATACTGTATATTGAAGCAAGGGGAGAGTCGACATTTCAAGTCGGGTCCCTGCAACCAGGAACAATCCAGGTTTGTATGTTTTTAATCACTTTTATTGCAAAACAATTTCAGAGAGCATATACCATCAAAAGTCTCAATGGCAGTTTTGTGCTGAAGAACAGAAATATTTTTGAATTTTTCCATCTGGCTCCCTTAAAGTCTTGATGATGAATTACATCTTGTAATATATACTAAACTATTCCTGATCAACAGGATACAAGATTTAATCCATCTCTGCTGAGTTAGCTAGTCTCAGACATACAACAAAAACATTAATATTGTTTCTCACTCCCAAAGCTGTAGGAGGAAGTTGATGGACAGAGCTATGCATCTTTCAATTATCCTTTAATAGTATACTGGAGAGAGATAGCTAGTGTGAATCAGTTAGGTCCAGGGCCACTAGTTTACACTGATGAAGTCCAAGTCAGCTTTTAATCCATGAAATTCCAAAATATTGAGCAGTGTTTTGGGATCACATTCTGAAAGTACATCTGTTCATAATTAGGCATGGTGGTTTACAGTGACCAAATAAGTCAAATTCTATTTTTATTGCACGGGATTCCAAATATGAGAGTCTGGGATTTTTGCCAGTGTTCTGGGGTTTGACTTGCATAATTTTATCCATTTTCCCGTGTAAACTACAAAGCCATGGCCTTGGTTGAGATTTTTTGGTGATTGTTGCTACAGCTGAATAGTCTATTTACAACAATTATGGTCTTCTTTATAGGCATTCCCCCAGGGAAGAGGATGGCTTATTTCATGCCAATAAGAGAGGAGAAAAAGGATGAGTGTGACTTCTTTAACGTGGAATGCCAGTTGCAATCCAGCTATCCCACTTTCTGTTGAGATTTTTGTCAAAAGCATCAGAGAATGCTCTTGGAAATACATGACATGATTTACCTTACGGAGAGGTTGACGGCAGATATTATATGGGCGTCATCGGCAATGGCTCAACTATAGATCTTATCAACCAGAAAGATGGCATATCTAATTAGCAGCTCACCTCTACCAGTACTTTGAGTGCAACATCTTTATACTCTAGAGATTTGTTATCCTGGGCTTCATACTCTTAATTATTCTCACCCGTGCAGTGAAATGCCTGAACAGACAAGTGTAAGTACTCAATTTCCTTTGAGTGAGACTCAGAAGTCAACAACAAATCATGCTTTAGGCCACTTTAACTGAGGAGTTGAGAACTACAGGTGCTGATCAACAGTAATCCTGTATGTCACTATTTCTGGGAGAAGAAAGATTTCTTTTATTCTTCAGAAGGGATCCAGATATTCATGGTAACCTTCATCTCATCCATTTTTAAGATATTTAAAAGTATTTAATGTCCCAGCAGCTTGATTATTTTTATGACAAAAAAAATATTATTTCTAATTCCTTCTAACTCCAATTATCTAAAAATGTAGGAAATGAAGAAAATCCTATCAGTTTAAAATATCTATTCAATGAACAAGGACATCATTAATTTTACTAAGGATAAATATGTGTTAATAAATATTACACTCCCTGCTGATGTGTTTATCAGTTGCCCTAGCTAATTTGCTAGCTAAATGCAAAAAGAGCATTCCTAGCCTTCTACAAAAGAGCCTCGTATATTTTTGAATTGCTTTTCTCTTAGTTCTCTTTTATAGAATGCTCGTGAATGTCAGAATACGTTTCTCAAATTGAACCTTTGCTTTTCATTTTTTTCTTGCCTCATTATCAACAAGGTCCAAAAAATTCTTTCAATTATTTGGTCTAATACAAGTTCTTTAATCCCTCAAGATGTGTGTCAAATTAGAAAGACTAACAAATTATCTTGCAGATATATCTGCAAAATTTATTTGCATATTTATCTGAAGAATTTGAAAAAGAACACAAGCATTCAGGGAGAAAGAACTCAAATAGTTAACAGAAACTGATCAGGTTATAGTGGTTTCAGGTATGTCCTATTTTTGGTTTAATGGAATGTGATTATTTGCAGTTTCAAAAGCTAATGGCAAACTTCTAACTACATTTAGTATTCATAAAATGACAGCACAAAAGTGCTTTTGTACACCAAACATGGGCTCATCTTAAACAATTTATGAAAAATGTATGCCATATTCACATGCCAAATCTACAATAATATTTATGAGCTTACATACTAGACTCATAATTCTGAACATGGTTAGAATGTCAGTTTTTCTTAAAAATCATAGCAAATTTATCCAGTTTGCAAGAGGAATATGCAAATATGTAGAAAGTACCATAGACCCAAAATGAAACAAACCACAGAAAGTTCACATTATGAAGTTTATTCACAGTACGAAAGAAAAATATTCAAAGAAAATACAGGAAATTGAACTACATAACTTTTACTTCAAATAAGTAATATTCCATTCACGGTCAATGCAAATATTCTTTGCATACCAACGGTACACTGCCCCCCCCCCCCCCCCCAAAAAACCAAGTAATTTAATTTTTGTATTTTTTTAGGTTAAACCATAAAATTGTTGGGCCCTTTCTCACCTGTGTGATAATACTGAACAAAGCATACCAAGCACCATCAGCCACAGTTCTAATGTGTTCCTAAATTAAGCATCCTATCTACTCCATTGTTTTCAATCTTACACATATAGTAAAAGCAAGTCCTTCATAATTTCCCTGACATTCAAATCTTACTTAAAATCATAATGCATTTCTTATGTGGGTATAATAGCTTACACATTAAACTGCTAGAAAGAATGAGCTGAGCAGATAATGGGAAACATTTACTGAATCAGTCAATACAACAGTTATTCGTTCTTCTCATTTGATACTGAATTTTAAAACATATCTTTTATGTTTCAAAATTTCCACTTTTTGTAATTTATCAGCACAAACTATAAATAACACATTCACACACTTTTAAATGCTGAATCTTCAGAGACCCTGAATGATCTGAAGTTCACTGGTGTGCTATTACAATAGTGAATGAGAAAAGTGGTTATATGAGCAATTGGCTGAAATATATTGAAATATATAAAGCAAAAATTGTTTGAACCCAACTGCAGGTTAACTGGTTTTATATTTCAATCTGAAAATCATACGTGGAAAAAGCTGAAATATGAACAAGTCAAAAAAATTTAAAAACTCTACCAAAGAAAAATCTGTTAAGTGTTCCTCTAATCAAAGAATAGCAACATTCAGAAATGTGACATCAAAACACTCAGATAAAATGTGATACATTCAGAATTCTGCTCAAAATGGAATGCAAGTTTTAGATGCTTTATTAAAGTTTCAAAGTGAAAATTTGTATTCAGTAAAAACTGAGCATGATGCAATAGGTTCCTGTACAAATCTGTTAAATGTGGGGAATGACAAAGCATACTGGACCACTTGATCTCAGACCTCATTCTCCTTCCTTAAAAATCATTTCCACATTGCAGTTTCCATCAGACTGTTGCAGCAGATGTGGACTGTTAAACACCAAAGACGACACAGTTCACAACTTCCCTGAGACGGCTGCTAGCCGCATCTGTAGATGATGAGACGGGGAGTGCAGAAGTGTGGCAGGCACACAGGCAGCCTGAATAAAATATTGCTTTTCACTCTACCCTGCATAGAATCATTTTATGCAAACTTCTACTGCTAATCCACTGTGTCTCAGCCATTTAGAAGTAGCCTATCAAAGTAACTTCCTCAATGCAACTATGAGCTGCGTGCATGCATGGGGACAGAAAATGAGAGCATCCAGGAAGCAATGTGTTTGCACTGAGAAAGCAAGCTGTGGCAGTATTTCACAAACCACAACACCTCCACCAACTCCTCATTAACTGGGCTACATTCCAAATTCATTTGCAGCCCCTGGAGAAAGAAGCTTCTTGTATTTATTAAAATGACAAAACAGACAGTTTTATATATGCAAAAAAACCGAAACAACAGGCATCCCCCCCAATTGACCTACAACATGTAGTAGATGTTATGGCAGCACAGCGATTCCCTCACAGATTCTGTAAAAATTAGAGGCGTAAGAATACCATCTGGGTACCACTTATTTAAATTGGGCACTTTGCCTGCAGCAGGCTGGAATGGTAATGTAAAATAAACTGTGTCATTTACTCAACATTCACCTACTGCACCAAAGAAGAGGTACAAGGACTGCCTGAAGAAAGCTCTTGATGCCTGCCACATTGACCACCGCCAGTGGGCTGATACCGCCTCCAACCGCGCATCTTGGCGCCTCACAGTTCGGCGGGCAGCAACCTCCTTTGAAGAAGACCGCAGAGCCCACCTCACTGACAAAGGAGGAAAAACCCCAACCCACCAATTTTCCCCTGCAACCGTGCCTGCCTGTCCCGCATCGGTCTTGTCAGCCACCAACGAGCCTGAAGTTGACGTGGACTTTACCCCTCCATAAATCTTCGTCCATGAAGCCAAGCCAAAGAAAATAACCTTACTATTGTGCCTGTAAAGCACTAAAACACAATCAGTTTCATTATTTCTATTGTGTTATCCAAGTAACCTTTTGGAGGTTGAACATAAATAGCAATATAGCATGACAATGCAGTCATGGTAAAGTGATAGCAATGATTTCACTCTAATCACGTCACTCACTCATTTGTAAAAAGCACAGACGTCTTGCAGACCACTATGACTTAACATCCTTTTTTTTTAAAAAACCACTACCTATATTGAGGTGGGTTTCACTGGGCCTAACATTCTCTAGACTCGATAGAGCATCAAGTCAGAGGCCATCGTCGATATCTATGAAATCCTTTGTATCGAGCATTCATGCAACTGAACCACAGTGTGTAACATCCCTTATCATGACATGAATCATCAAATTCATTAAAAAATAACTGATTCTGGAGAGGTTATTTTTAGGTACAGAAAGAATACTTTTGTTCCCTTTTCCACCTCTGAATAAAATTTTATAAAAGTGCAAACAAGTCAGCAAAATATATTCATTCAACCTGATATATTTTGAGATTCACTTAGTCTGCACAACTTGAAAGAAGAGCACTGTCTTTCAGGTTGCTGCAGAGTGAATGATATACACAAGTATGACTGCCACATCTGCCAGGCACTGACACAGAGCTCTGTGTTCTAACAACACACAGTAGGTCGTGTCTGAATGATTGCAGTCTTTTGGTGACATTCTGGAGAAAGGGCACCAAAAAACCCTTCAAAGATTGTTCTTCTGACTTACATCCTATTACACTGTCAGTCCGACAGAACTAACCTCATATCCACTATAAAAATTTCTTGATATCGAGTATAAATTCTTGGTTTCAAAGTCACCACATT
Source organism: Narcine bancroftii (assembly GCF_036971445.1). Classification (NCBI taxonomy): domain Eukaryota; kingdom Metazoa; phylum Chordata; class Chondrichthyes; order Torpediniformes; family Narcinidae; genus Narcine; species Narcine bancroftii. The sequence goes on along the minus strand of NC_091473.1, from coordinate 30,384,277 downwards.
CAGGGCCAAGTTTCTTGCCAACAACAATTCAGAGGCAGTACTGTGTGAACTCTGAATGAATTTCACGCTGACAGTTACATCTAATGAACCTCCACCTTCAGGAATCGTCACACTGTTGGGACAGACTTGCAGAGCTATTATCTGTGCACATATGGTCACAATGTTCATACATTAATGAAGGTCAAAAGATTCTAACATTGGAGATTTCTAAAACATCTAAATGTCATCGTCATTGGAAGCACATTTCTGATACAATTGGGCAATTACAATCAGATGCGTATCATTGCATAGATGAATAAAGATTAGTAAATGTACTTTAAGAACAACCAGCCCGGGTAAAATGAGTTTTACTATGATTTGAAAATAAACATACACATAATAATTTCTTGATATGAAACTGGACAGCTATATATTGTAATAGTTAAGAAACACTTATTGGAAGCTTAAGCTCAATTTTTCCTGTTCAATAGATGTGTGGCACTGCCCAATTTAAGAAAAAAAACTAACTGAATTAACATAGAGCAGCAAAATGCAGCAAGTGATTTTATCAATAAATAAACCTCTCGACAGGTGGAGTGGCTTCAGAAACTGAGAAAGTGCTGGAGGTTGTGACCAAAGGCAGTGAAATGTAATCATGGAACAATATTTCCATTAAACAATTGAAGAATCAATCTTTTTCAGATGTTTGTGCAAACGTCATTGCAGGTGCCTCTCATCTTTTGAAATACTGCAGAGTCTCTTGAGTAGAGCCTGGAGTGGCTACCCCACCTGGCATCATCACCCAAGCCTCTAACCCTGGAACCTCTGACTCTACCTTACCTATCCAACTTCATCTGACCCTGAACACCACAGAAACTCCCCCAATCTGGTATTGACTCCCAAGTGACAGGGCCTGATTTTGGAATTCCAAAGAAAATCTCAATCTCCAACCATAATCCTTCTTCTCTCTTTGCCATTCCAATTTGTGTACAAAGTTTCTGAATAAGGGATGTTTCCAAATGAGACATAATTCAACTTATTGAGAATATTTCATTTTAACTTGCTTTTATTCCTCACACAGCAGGAATTGTATTATAAAACTTTCTGCAACTAGATTACAGGCAACAGTTCCAGAGATGTGGTAATAAATGGCTTACTATATAGTAATTCATATTTATTTCACAGGGGTTGGTAAGTGACCAAAGTAGGAACTAAAAAATTGAAGCCACATAACAAACAAAAAGCAAAATAAAACCTGTCTTTACTATTGTATATTCGATTGAACATCTGCACTTCATATTTAGTTACATATAAATTCATTTTAAGTCAGCATTGTATTGGATTAATTCATACCCACACATAGGATAAACACAGCAAACAAAAAGTCATTTGTGCCTTTAAATAAAGACAAACACCTGTAATGGCATGTCAAGTAATGGAAATTTACTCTTACAGAATTCACAAATTAGGACCCAAAAATCTGGGTAACAGAATGAAAATTTGTTCCTAATGAAATTTATGTGAAAGAAAAGATACAAAATTATTTTTTCATCGTATATTTCATGACACATGCACAAGATGACATGGACTTGAATTACAGAAAATTGTAATACAAATCATTTTCTATGAACCCAATCCCACCTCCATTGAGAAAATATTTTAATGTTTACTACATAAGTAAAAGTTGAGTCTGTTTCTGATATACCTAAAAGTTTTCTTAAGTACATCAGTAAGTCTTCAATAACAATATAGTTCAGTCTTTATCCAATACAATCATGACAAGCTAAGATTTATACTTCGTAATAATGTGAGAATTCTAACTTCAACTACCACTCCCTTCAAAAGAATCTATATAAGTTCTCCTCAGCTGGTGAAGTAAGAAAATGACTCAAAAATATTCATGCTCCAGCATCTCCCATCAATAAAAAAAGTGATATTGTATTAACTAAGGATCATGCAGGCAAAGCAACTGCTACTTGTCCATAGCAAAGAACTTAAATCTGCAATTGTTCCAGTTTGACTAAAGGTACATCTATAAATAAGCATGTCTTAACAGCAAAAGCTGTGTGTTCCATACTAGAACACCTTCATCTTCAGAATGTGACTGGTTTTGTATTAGTTACATTAAGATTATCTGCATTCTTGAGGAATAAACAAGCAAATTTGCTATGAGAGGCCCAAGCCTCCTCCACCTGAAACACCGCTTTAGGAAGACTTTAGCTTTTTTTTTATATACACAGAGGTCCCGCAATACTGCCGTAAAGAAGATCTGTCATTAAGCCAGCTTGGCTTGTTTACACTGAACCAAACAACGCCGTCATAATGTTGGGCCAGTGTATCATTTAACACAGCAAACCGGCATTCCAGGAGCAAAAGAGACAGGACTTGTGGCATCAAGTATGATATATATCAAGTTAAAGGCAAGACCGCAATGACCACCTTCTCTCTCCGTGCCCCCACCCCCCACCCCATTCCATGTTCATACCATTTACACAGAAGGTGTGGCACAATATTCCTGCATTGAAGTGTTTGTGTAAAAGGGGTTTACTTTTTGGAAACTAATCATTCATGCTATTTGTTTCAAATTGCCTTGTTTTTTTTTCCATTTAATTCCACTTTTTATCCCTTTAATATTTTATTATTATTTTACTTGAGTCTTGGAGAGATAATATTACATAAAACAACAGAATCATTAATTTTTTTCTTAATTCTTCACTGTGTGTCCACAACATTATTGTTTGGCTGTGTAGTAAAAACTTTATGGGAGTCAAGTCAGAGTAGAGATGACTGTTTGCTCATCAAGATTGGTGAAAATACAGCTGCAAATGACTGAGATTGATTTAAATGTACAATTTAGGTGCAATTATTTTATGCTGACTGCATTTGTTCTGCAGAAGGGTCCTATTTTTATTAGAAGTTCATGTAGTTTCTATTTACTGCTTTATTCACTTTAAGTAAATTGATTTTGCCAATGTCATGGATTGCTGTTAATCATATATCCCACCCCACCTCAAACTCATTAGCCCTTTTTCCACTGGAGTCCTGGTTAATTGGCTCTGCAGTGTCCCGGGATAGGAAACCATTGGTGCTGTTTCCACTAGGAAACCTTTAACCGGGACACTGACTGCTTTTACACTGAACACAACTCATCCCCGGGGATCGCAGTGTGTACCTTCGAATGGAATGGATGGAAGTTGTCCTTTTTCCACTGGTTTAATCAGCACGCACAAAAATAAAATTTAATGCAAGATAATATTCATAATAGTCCTCGTGCATCTTTACTTCAAAGGGCAGAAAGATTTCAAAAGTTGTAAAATTGATATTTAATAGCCCTTAACTAGAGCCATGAGTTTGCAATGTGGAGATTTTAGCATGCACACATCAAATGGCAACTGCATACTTTGTATCAGAAGTGACTTACAAACTCAGGTTTATTATCATGCCTTTATGAATATTTAACTTTGTAAAGATCAGCAGATCATTCTGTGAGGATGAAAACTCAGATATTACTGTAATTGTCAGGTATCACCTGAGCTCCTGAGGATACGAGGAAGAAAGATTATGCTCTTTCTCTTTCAAAGGGATGAGATATATAGCCAGAATTACTATGTATCTATGTAATTTTTACATGTGCCAATAAAATAAAAATTGAAAAAAGGGATGTAAATCTTTCAATTTTTGTATAAAATACTAGAATAAACTAAATTACATTAGTTATGTTTACTAATAATTGCAAGTAATTATTAAAACTGATAAATTGGAAAATCTCTGCAAGTACTGATCAAATAAAGAATGCAAGTAATTCTGAGCTTCCAGTAGTAGGAGCCAATTGTCTACTCAGTTCAGAGGTAGTATTTGGGCACATGGTTACGTTCAAAGATCTTTCATGGTTCCACAATACAAAATGTTAATATTGTGTGAAGAACTATAACCAACTCTTACTATAATGTCAGCATGTTTGATTAACATTTACAGCTCTGTTGATCCCATGTATGTACCAATGCAAAATACAGTAAAAAACCTTTGTATCCGGCATCTTATGTGGATTGCTAGATACTGGATAAGTGCATTTTCCAGTTGCTTGAGACTTAGTTTTACAGGACTTAACTAAAACGTGTATAGCTGCCTCATGATCCACTCATTTCTGCTCACCAGTAATTAGGGTTAGGGTCTAATACAACCTGCATCGACGTCTGTCTGGTTTACTTTCTGGAAGTGAAGACCAAATCAATTTAGGCACAAGTCGATCATTATAGGTGAAATATACTGTACAATATGATACCATGACACACATACATATTTACCTAAAACTCTATATTGTACATACAATTGTCTAAATACCATAGTTTAACAGCTTGGGTAATTTTCATTTAATTCTTCAAGATAGTAGTTACAGTTAGGTGAGACCATCCCAAATCACACGCTATATCATTTACAGTTTTACCACTTTCATTGCTTTATCACCTTTATCTTCTCTTCCAATCTGATGGCATGCTTTTCTTCTTTGATTCTGCCATAGGTTTGCTTTGGGGGCATTTTGGAGCGATGATGCACCTCAGATGCATCTGCCATTGGACGTTACTCAATTGGGCCTAAGTCAAGAAATGACTATACTTATACAGTGATGAATCTTAATTAAAAAAAAATCATTTGCTAAGCCAACCATTTGTAAAAGATTGGTGAACTAACGGCGAGGCATGGCAATTTTAAACGTCTGTATTTTTTGCCTATTATTTTATTCTTAGTTATTTTAATTTTATTTATTTTCCTTGTTTTTTTTTGCCCATTGCTTGGGGCTGCCAGTTGCTTGAATTCTGGATACCGGGGGCTTTACCATACAATTTAGAACAATAGTAGCATGTTTTAAGCATCTATGAAGTGATTTTGGTCAGTGGAGTATTTTCATGTGAACGGTGTCTTCAGAAATTCATTTTCCAATTTACATTGTAAATGGAATTTACCATTCCTTCCACTGAAGCCATCTCACCTGCAAACTGTTGCATAATGAATTTTCAAATAAGTTGCATTAACATCTGCTTAATCTCAAAAACAATTTTATGCCTTTGGCAAAGATTAGTGATTGCTCCATTAAAACTTAATTGCACAATAATTCACAATTAAAGTACACACAAAGTACCATAATCACCATGATCCCACCCCAACCCCACCATTAACAGGTGATACATTCATCACCATCTCCTCCTTTTGATACCTTCCAGTTCCAATATCCTTCCATTAATCCTAACTTTCCACCTTTCAGTAAATCCAAGTTATTTTATTGCAATTTGGTATTACAAGCCTCAGACAAGGTTATTTAAATGAATATTCCAACGCTAAGTGAATCGTAAATGGGTGAGTGACCAATAAACATAAATTAAATTGTCATTTCTACTCTCCAGAAAATTTAAAATTAAAAAAAAACAATTTACTGTGTGCATTCAAAAGTTTTGCATATCTAACTCTCACAATGTTACATCTCTGTGCAATTTACAATTATATTACTGTGATCAGTTGACAATTCCCTTCAACAGATACATCAATACTATTTTAAAGGCTTTTTTCCATTTTTTCAAATAGAACCTCAAATAATTGCATTCAGTATCCTGGTGACATATTATTAAATCTTGTGAATCTATCTATTTTTAGCAAATCCAAATGGGTGGACTCTCAGTATATATTTTGATTCAATAAAGGCATTTACAGGTAGGAAAAAAATCCCGTCAACTTGAAGTAGAAAATGTGGTGCATTCATGTTATATAATTCCATGGTTGCAACTAAGTGTGGCATTTCATTTGGTACAGAGTAATGCTATGTTTCATTATGTATATGTAATTAAATTTGTTGTTCCAGAACTCGATATACTATGTGACTGATGATCAGGGATGATACAATCTAAAATTGCCACTTGGTTTCATTATTTCTTTATCATAGTCCAAAACTCGTGTTGTCCCTTTTCTGTGGTTTAAACCTATTCTATACATTTGTTCTGGACAGATATCTATCAGATATTGTGCTGGCTGAATTAACAAACTAGGACTAGCAGTGAACCACAAGAGACATTGTGGCAAAACCCAATACATTACCCACATGCAAGCAGCATTTTTATTAAGCTGCGCTGTCCCACAAATTGACTTTTTCAAAGGAAACATCATAATAAAAGCAACCTGCCTGCAATCTGATTTCAAATACGAACTGTGCTTAAGTCATTTATGAGCTCTCTCCTGATCACTCAATGAATTCATCCAATGAGTCCTATAGACAGTAAGGACCCAAGCCCTCAGTCTGCACTATATTCATTTATCTCAACTGGATAATCATTGTGACGATTGGCCTCAGTGCCTCCAAGTTAGTGAGGAGAGAAACTGGTTACCATTAGCACCGATGAGGAATGAGTCCTGCTGAAAAGACCCACATTTACTTGAAAAGGGAGATGAAAAGTAGGTTGGGGTTAGTTTAAATATACACCCCCTGTTTCCCCCCCCCCCCCCCCACCAGTGGAAGATACTGCCAATACTCAGTCAAAGCTTCCACAATATTAATGACAAACAAGAACACAGCTGACCAGCCATTAGTGTCTTTAAAACAATACCCTAGCAAGCGAAAGAGGAGTAAACTGGAAAAGAAAATTTGCTCACTTTTTCTAAAACTGATTTAGTGTTTTAGAATGGAAAGTATATTTATTAAGTACATCACATTCTATTTTGCTGTAAGATTCAAAAGATCTAATAAAAGCAATTATTCACACATGTGGGATTCAAAATTTTGGGAAATTCCAAGTGCCGTGCAGAAGAACTTGCAAATTCTTTTAGAACCAAAGTCCCTTTCTCACTGCCACTGAATGTGGATTGAATCAGCCAATTGAGTGGGTCACCTGCCAGGGTGAATGCTCCCGACTGGGCAGGGGAGGGTGGGGTAAGGGGTGTTAAAATCAACCAGGTAGGGAGTTGTTCAGAGCCCAACCAAGTTGACTCGGAGTTGACTCAAATGCAATGCAGATGGGTAAGCTGCTCAACTAAGTATCATTAGTGACGTCAATCTGGCAGTCTTAATATCAGTGCAGTTATATTTTACAGGGCAGCCAGTGGGGCTAAGCGCGTGGCCGGTGGAGCTGTCACAGTGTGGCTGTCACAGGTTGACCAGAGTGGCTGTCAACGTGTGGCCGGTGGAGCTGTCAGCGTATACCTGTTCTTTAAATCATCTCAAGATTACTTATAATACCTAATACAATGTAAATGGTTGTTATACTCTATTGTTCAGGGAATAATGACAATTTAAAAAATCTGTACATGTTCAGTACATGGTTGCAGTAACTATAAAATTGGCTGCATTGTAGGACTAAGCTAAAATATGTGCAAATACCAAAGCTCTGTCATTCTGCTGATGGCCTGCAGACTGGCCGAGAAGGCCAATGAGACGTTATAAATTATCTGGATGGTTTCAGGCAAGGTTGTTCTTCTTTACCCATTATGATCACAGAATTAACATTAGTGCTCAGCCCGATGCCTCTCAGTTCCCAAGTTTGAACAGTCTAAAGCCCACTACAGTAGATTTTCACACGGTCTTTTATACATTGCGCACATATGTCTTATTTAACTGTGAACGTTTTTTTTCCCACGTATGCCCAGGACAAAATAGTGGGTCAGTTCAAATGTTCTAAAGTCCCAGAATAGCACAAAGTAAAAGAGCTATCAGGATTTGAAATTGAAAAGAAATTAAAACACTCTAGGACCAATATGTTTAGAAGCCATTTAGAACCCTTCGAAAGATTTATATCAAAGCTTTTCTGCCCTTCTGAAGTTCAATGTGAAAGTCTTAAACTGCAACACAAAAAAAATGTTTTAAGAATCAAGTCCCAATTTACAACTACTTAAAAAGTTTGGTTCAAAACCTTACACTAAAAAGAACTCTTTAAAATAGTTAAATGCATTGTTAGATTAACTATATCCATTTGTTCAATATTACTAACCTTTAAATTTTGCTCACAGCTGAAGAATCTTTTCAAGTAAAATGGTGTTCTTCAAATTACAAGCTTTTAGCAATTTTTCATATGGATATCTCCATTTTTATTCAGATGATAATTTATTCATTAAGTTAGTTGTGGCTTATGATATGTAAAGGTAAAATATTAAAAGCTCATGGTTCTGAACCAATGGATTTCTTCACCAGGCCAGAGCATTGTTTTACCTACTGCAATGTAAATGCGAATGTCGGACCAAGTGCGACAAAACATATACAGATTGTAAATATATTGTATGTAAGGTTTCTGCTTCAAAGCAGAGAGATAAAGATTCATTGGGGTGCAATAGTTTAACTACCTACATATCATATTTCAACTTCAAGACTAAATCTTACCTCTGTTCTTTTCTATAAGGGAGAATTTGTTTTTAAAACAAACACTTTCTCCTAATTAATAACAATTTAATGAAAAAAAGTGCTTTAAAATTCCAAAGAAGCAGGAATTTTCACAACAGGGGATTTGCAACAGTTACACTTACCAGGCTTCAATGATAATCAAGTTGATTACTACTTATTTTTAAAAGCAGATTCAAACTAAAAACAAATGTATTCCTTCAACTGACAAGGCTAGAATTAGACACTGGCAAATCTGACCCAAACCGTTGGTAGTTGAGAAGCAATATCATAGCTGTGAATAAAAGTATTGTAATGACACAAGTAATATCATCACAGAGGCTCACTACTTTGAGTTCCACCAACAAATTACTTTTTGAAAAGACTAATTTTGACTCCAAAATGCATGGATAATTTCACTTTCAAAAATCAGTGGTTTTATTTTGAATTCAGTGATGCTCTCTACTCTTCCGACTGCAAAGACTTCAGTCAATGAAGAGGCCAAGCATTGCTGGCAGATAGTCTAACTGCAAGAATTCTCATAACCATGTTTCAATTTTATTATGAATGCATCCCAGCATTCCAAAATACAATTCAAATTGTTCTAATTATACATGTTTTACTGGTGCCTTGGCAATTATTGCTGCTGTTAATTAATAACTAATTAAATTAATTTCCTTGTCATCTGTGCCCACACACAGATATCAATTTTACTTTCTTCACAGAATATAACTTGCTAGACATCAATTTCACATATTTGTGGAACTGCTAACAGATTTACCATGCTATCAATTTAAAGTGGTTATTTTTTTCTCTTCTAATTAAATATTGTACTTTATAAAGAGTAACAAATCAACCTCTGTTTTATTAAAACTCTGGATTTTAGTAAATTCAGAAGAACAAAGTGTTAACATTGTGAACCTACTTCAATAAACTATCCTTGATATGGTACAATTATGTCAAAGTTCCAGAACTCCTTAATGCTAGATCTCCGTACAGCTGTCAGTGTGCTTTATCAACGGTCTGTACAAAATTATGGAGCCTCTTTGAGAACTGAATATAAATGAAATTCATTCAGTTTTAAAATCTTTGTAGCAAAGATACTCATTGTTTACAGTGTATTTTAAGACTAATTGTCAATTACAGCTAATGACAAACCATAAAAATGTTATTGTTCTGTAGTACATTATTATAAAATTATCAAGTCTTGGAATATAAAGAGTGTATTTATAAACATTCCGTTCAAAACTTACTAAATAATAAAATAAATTTCTTTTCTTTATAAAATATTTTATTGAATTTAATATAAACATAATAATCTAGTAAATGCCATAAGCCATATCATATACATAATAAACATTGATAGCCATAATTTATTTCTAAACTTAATCTTATCCAAAACATTGTCCAGGATTGGATTGAATTAACAGTTGACACATTCTTCATAATATATCAAAGATAATATGGAAAAGAAGAAAAAGGATAATTCCCCATTAAGGGGAAAAAGTAAAAAGAAAACCCCTGAGACAAAAATATATTTTCACTTAACATCAGGCAAGTTATAAATAAAATTCCCTTATAAAAAAGAAAGGGAATTTATACTTCTCAGATATTATCTTTATCTTCTGTATTATGATCAATGTTTATAATTTTCTATTAAACTCACATTTTTTGAATATGTCTCAAAAGAAAAGGATTAAAAAAAGAAACAAAAACCCTTGCAATCAAACCTCTCCCTCTAAACAAGGTCAACTTAATAAATAAATAATATACATGCAAATCAAATGACAACCAGAAACCAGACAATGCATCTCAGGAGCATCTCAACACCTTAATTCTTTAAATTATGATACTAATCCATGAAGGGGTCCCATGTCTTATGAAAGTTAAACTTTACATTTTTAATATTATATCTGATTTCTTTTCCTAACTTAGGAAAGACATGATATCATTGGATATGAGTAGGTGGAATGTTGTCATTCCATTTCATCAAAATTGCCCATTTAGCTATCAGAGAGGTAAAAACTAAAATTCGCTTCTGAGATGAAGTCAATAATATGTCCTCTTCTTGTGAAAAACCAAATAAAGCAATTAGGGGGCATTGTTAATCTTAAAATAAATTTGAATCACAATTTTAAGTCAATAGAACATAAATAGAATTTTTCCCCTTAAGAATCTTTAACCCTTGATGTGTCTTTGATTTTGTTTGGTTTGCAATTCCTGATGATTGAAAATCCTTAATTATAAAAAATCTTTAACCCGCTTGTGCAACACCACAATCAAATATTTAATTAAGACATCTTTGATTCCTCACCCTAGAATCATCCACTTTCTGATCAAGAGCTTTGTGTATATATGAATAAATGTGAATTTACAACAGCTGTGAAAAATCACCATGCAAAATAAACTATTTTAATGAAAAGTAATAGATTAGAATAAATCAGTAGCCATATACTGCAACTACAAGTGTTTGACATATTGGGGAAATTCAAGTAAATTAATCAGTCACTTACAGGTTATGATGACCTAAAAAATAAACACCCTAATGTATGACAACTGGCGTGAAACTATTTCACAGAAGCAATGTAATCAAATGTCACTTTAATTGCAATTGCCCTTATGAAGTTATTTAAGCTTGTTAATTTTCCACAGAATGTGCTATTGTCCTTCAGAAGTCATGCATCATTAACTCTTTGTCTCAGTTCAATATGCCTTCAAAAACTGAGAATTATTTCTTTTTACAATTGCATTTAAACACCTGAATATGGTACATAAAGAGTATATTTAAGCTGCCAAGATATATCACAAATAATTCACCATCAACAAACATGATAAACTTTTGAAAAAGCTACCCAAGACTTATGAAGCAAGAAAAATATACAGACACAATGAATATTTGGGAACAGATTAACACCAATTCATAATGTAATTGCCAGTCAACAAAGGCCAATCAAGCTGTCCCTTTAAATAACGATCCTCTGGAGAATTCAGTTTGCTTTTGGGAAGTATATTGAACTGCAGATACAAAACCATATATCTACATCTTAATTTATGTGTAATTAGGTCTGTCAGCACTCTGCTAATGTACTATAGTCAAAAATCATTAATTCTCCAATACCTAATGCCAATTTTATTCATTAAGAGCCAATTACATTTTCTGCTATAGATTGCAATTTTGGGAATTTATGCACAGGTATGAATCTACTGCAATACTGATTATTTGCCATAAATGGTAAATTGCTGTTAATGTGCACCTAGTAGTGCATCTATTTTGAATATGCTGATATTCTTATAATAAATATTAAACTATGTCAAATGAAAATGTTCTGATATACAATCATTAAATGTGCATATTTTCCTAAATGTTAAACTTTACTAATTGTTCATATAGGAACCATAGCTAGAATAATGCATTTATGAGTAGCATTGTCAATACTTCATAATTTAACTATCATATTAATGCAATGTAATTTATTTCCTCCTAACAAATGGTTTAAGATTAATACAAGTTGTCAGGAGACATCAATAATGCAGCATGAATGAATAAATCTCAAGCAATGTACAATCAGCAGGATTTTTTAATCTCTTTCCCTTGATTACTAAAGTATCCAAATAGCTTTATTTAGCTCAGAACTGCCCCAGCTATTTGCAGTGTTCTACAAGGATCTTAGTTGGACCACACAGATGCCATTTCCAAATGTCAACTTGTACTACGATTGAAACCTACAGCCACAACAGTGCAAATGAAATGACTCAACTACCACAAGAAGGAAGGCTCTGTTACTGATTGACATGTTCAATATGCTCAGTCCAATCCTGCCTAACAACAGAGAATTTTTTTATCATTCAATTTTTTGAAAATGAAATAACTTTTGAAAGAACATAGTTGAATATTTTGCAGACAGTTGCATTAAAGGTAGGGGAACATCTAAATACTACATTGTTTAACAGGCACTTTTTTTAACCATTAATTTTTAGGTTGCCACACCAGTTTCCAGATTTATGCCTTAATTAAAGAGAGATCAGTGCAGAGTCTTTTGGAATAGTACGCCATGAGGAAGAGACAAAGAGAACTGGATTCAATTATTCCATACAGCAAATAATTTTATTTTTGTTGAAATATTTACACATTACATAGCAACATCATTGTAATTACTCCAATTAGAACTTGACAAGTTTCCATGGATTTAACTTAAATCTATGGCATGAGATTTATTGAGATGTTATTTCTTTGCAATAAAGGATTGTTTCATATGAATACTTAAAAAATCTACATCTGTAGCTATCAATATTGATACTTACATCTGTATATGTCTTTATTCCACTGTGCGTATTTTACCATTGTTTTAAATTCAGCTGAAGTTATTATCTCTCACAACAAAATTAGCTTTGGTTGAATGTTTTCACTTTCAAAGATTTCACAAAGTACTGCAGGTACTACAACTGTACCAAATCTCAATTTGTCCAATGTGTGGCAAGATACCATCAAATCTTTTTTTTTTGGGGGGGGGGGGGGCTCCAGCCTTGCCTAATTTATTCAATATGTTCCACTATATTCTGTTACTCTTCAAGCACTGTTTATTATTAATGCAACACCGCAAAGTTTGCAACAAATAACAAACTTTTACTTCCACGGTGGTGTCCATATACATGGAGAACCATAGCAAACTATTTTTTTTAAATAATGATACTCTTGGGTGACTTGTTAAGAATGGCTACAGGTGATCCACACAATTCAGATGTTAAATGCCTCACGGTTGGATCTTAATGCAAGGACGAAAGCGCTTGTGGACAGACGTTTCGGAATCCCAAGCGAACGTGTTTTAGGGGGATGGGGATAGCCCATTGTCTCCTTCATCGTTTTGTTTGACTATTGTGCGGTCTCCTGTGCACAGAAGCGAGAAGGCGAGCCCACCGCCTGGGCACACGGTTGAAAGGTTTCAGAGAAGCGGACCCTTGACAACGGCCCAGCGTAGGCTTTGTTTGATCTGCCAATGCTTCGTTGCTCTGGGTTGTCAAGGTTCGCTTCTTGCTGCCCTGTTTACTTTACTGCTATTTTCTCAGACGTTTGGTAATCCAAGATGAAGGAGGGTTGAAATCCACATTGTTTTTTTTTGCTAAACATTAAACAGACCCTTCCTTTGGATGTCCCCCAACCCCAAATCCCACCCCCCTCCCCAGAAATGCCCAAAGAAAATAACAACAACCGGGTTCTGCGACCATTAGTACTTTTATCACTAATACAATTATTGGAGTGAGTATTTATTCCAACGCAGTGCCTTGGCCCTTTAAACTCCGCGGGCAAACACAAACAGCCCATTGTCCGGCCGGACAGCCGCCGAGGGTCGAGCAACTTTCAATGGGAAACTCCAGCGCGCCGCCTTCCAATTAAGAAGGGAACGAGGAGAAAATATTTGAATTTGCAATCTGCTTTGATATAATGAAGAGATACGTGTTGGTGATTAGCGCTGCTTAATGCATTATTCTGCGGTGCTTCCTACAGTGAGTGGCCGAGGTGAGACGGACAGCCGCATCTGACGTGAGGCTCCCTCCTGACAGCCAAGTGTAAAGGAAGCTGGTGAGAGGGGAGAGTCAGGGAGGTGTGCAAGGTCTGTCTCACCACCGGCATGACCACAGCGGACAGCTCGGCTACCTGCATAGTTTTTCAACGACAAAATAAAACCCCCAAACAAACAGGTCTTTAAAAGAACAACGAAAAAAAGTTTACTCCTAAAGTAACAGGCACCGTTCTCGGGGCAGCCAATGCAATGCGAAGCCGTGCCGGGAATGAACACGACCCCCTACAAGCGACCCTCCACCCAGTCGGCATCGTGTCAAGACGCCAACCTAAACAGCCCAACGGGGGCACCGCTCCGGCCGGTATCCCCTTGCACCTCACCTCATCCAGGCACAGTGGGGCGTTCAGCTGGTGGCTCCCACCAGGAATGACTATTCTCCGAAGATGGAGAATGAGTGAGCGGGAGGTGGGGAGGGCGCTGGCCAGGACTTGCGTTTTAAAACAGTCTGGTATTGTTTCTGGAAGGGGGGGGCGTCCTGAGCTCACCCTCGCTGCCGAGGGGATTCCAGCCTCACACCCAGTAACATTCCCGGCCGGTCAGAACGTTACATCTCTCCAGCAGACAGCACTACTTTCTTAAAACATAGCAGCAAGTTTAAACCGCCGGCGCCTTGGCTGCGGGCTTCTTACTTTAAGTACTGGAGTTTCTAGCGGCCAAAACTTGGAGAAAGTGATGAAGAAGTCTATTCGGGACGCATTTGACTGGTCGTTGCAAAAACTTGCCCCAAACAAAATAATTTTCTGACGCACACAAACAATAAAAAAAACAATGCAACGCATTGTGGAAAGCTCAAACTACTCCTAAATAGAATGTCGAGATCCGCAAATGCCCCACAATTTAATGACTTTCATTATAATCCGATGCATTGGCCCGCATGTGATACCCATTCAAACTCGCACGGGTCTTTTGAAAAGTACACGATGAGAAAAAGTGACAACTTTCAGGAATGTGCCCCCCCCCCCCCCCATCCCTCCTCCTCTTCCCATGCGGTTCTCACTGTGTACCTATTCCCCCTACAGGAATGGTGTGATCCTGGAGCAGAGATTCCACGATCCACAAGCCTGTCAGGTCGCCGGCGAACTGCCGATTATCCTCCAGCTTCTCGGCAAACTCGCCAGAAAGAAACCTGACGCAACACAACTCCTCGAAACGGACCCACACTCGCTCATGACCCCTCGCTCAGCCAGCAAGGGAGTCCCAGATCTCAACTCCGACGCACGCCACCATCCACAATGTCCAGCGCATTTCTGCTTCGCCCTGCCAATGCAAATTGTTGATGTCCGAGTGGAAACTCACTTTGACAAACAACATTTTTTTTTGCAAACACCCCAAACTGCACGTGGGGCTTGGAGGAAATCAAAGTCAACCCAAGCAGAAAGAGTTCATTTAAAAGCGAACGGGGGAAGGGAGAGAAAATAATCAAATTCAAACTTACCAGTGGTACAGCTTTAGATTTTGGGTAACCAGAAGATAATTTGACCTGCAACACACATGCGATTGTGTACGAGAAAGCATGCAACAAGCACACAATAAATAACAATATATTACTCCGCTCTGGCACTACGTTGTGGAGCAGCCGCTTTTCAAAGACACAAACATCTCCCTGTCCAACTATGCAGCCGGATTGAACTCACACTTGACGGGTTCTTTCCCTAACCTGCCGCCACGCGTTACCCCGCTCCTCATTATTGAGTATTCTAGAGAACTTAATGAGTCGGGGGGGGGGGAGAGAGAATACAAATCGCGGAGTTGGATGTTGTTATTTTTTGCTGCGAGCTGCCCCCTGACGTCATATCCACCTGCTGTGTAAACAACATTTATCTGGGCTTGGGGGTGGGGAGGGGGGGGGCTATTCTGAGATCGGCGCTTTGAACACGTCCACTTAGGGTGCACTGGAGCAATGTTGGCGTTCCGGTTAGAATGAAAAGCGCTCCTCAACCCCGGCGATGTCATTTGGGCTGGTGGGAGCTCGACCCCAGTGAGAGTGATTGTGTTGAAAAGTGAAAGTGTGTGTGTGTGTGTTCACAGACAGCCGGGCCAAGGCAGCGACTCCGAGAGGCGGCGGGGGCTCGGCTCGCCTCGATCGGTGCTCTCTGGCCAATGAAGGCGGCTGGGTTCGGGAGGTGAAAGTTCAGCAGGAGGACAACCCTGTCAGGAAGTGGAAAGTGTCAATCTTTAGAGTGCCAACCCTACTCTTATCTACTCCACTGACTCTCTCTCTATAAACAAGGACGTTCTGGAAGTGTCCAACCACTAATGTGCCTTATTTTTATGTCTCATTTCAGTAATTGCGACTATGTTCGAGTTATTAAAGGAAGGAAATAACCAAAGTTCACTTGGAAGGGGTAAGATGTAAAGGGTAAAGTTTGTAACTTCTAATCCGTGTCACGGTTTTTAATGGATTGTTGTGAACATCTCATTCTGTCGTTTCAGCTCTTTGATGAATGGGGAAGATGTTCTTTGATATGATTGTCTGCTTGAACTCCACCACCTTCAAACCTCTAATCGCCTTTTAAGACCTTTCTTCCGATACATTCTTCCTCTGCGTATTAAAGGAATTGATCTAACTCTCTTCTAAACACTCGAGCACATGGAACTGCGACAAGTCTTTCCTTGATGGCCTTATAATAAAATACATTAATTACGAACCCGATGGGGCGATTTTTCTTTTCTTGAAAAATGCTTGCGAACCGGTTCAGTAGTCCAATTAACACTTCCAGAACGTAACATTAATCTACAATTTAACTGAAATATTCCTGAAACCTTGCGTCCTTGATCAAGGACTGAAATGCAGAGATATAAATTTATTTATAAATGACGCTTAATTTATTACAGGGGGGCATCGATGGCCGTGTTGAAGAGTGGCGGATTCCTTTGAAATCTCCGTTCGTCTGAGAGATGGATTTGAGCAAACGGAGAGCTTGGGACGCCATCCCCTGGTTGTGAACGCATCGGGAAAAGCCGGGGAGAAAATAATGCATAAAGACAGCATTATTTGTGTGGGATCCGATGCAGAATTAAATGCTACAACATTATAAATATGCATGCGTCGCGTTTGAAGTGGCCCTGATTTTATATTGAACAATAATAATGAAAATCAGAGCACGATTCCTGATGCGTGTACCTGTAATGTCATCTTTAGACTTCATTGCAAATATGTAATAAACGCGTTTATTAAAAAAAAAACAAGTTTACACACTTTACGAGAATGATTTCACAACCCATTTTGAAAAGAAAACTCGTGCTTCTATAAGGGAATTCAAATGGGATTTCCACGCAACGTTGAAAACTTAGGTGACGGAACTTCTTGCAGTTCTTTCTCGCCGTCCAAATGATGGTCTATTTGGCATCAAATTAATGGAAGCCGAACATGTTTGGGATAGATTTCAATCTCCCAACGAATAGTGGAAAGTAATAGAGTTCGTTTCGATTGCACTTTCCCCAAGTCCTTCCCGAACATACTTACAATTCCGTTTCCACTGGCTCATCTCACCGCTTACCTGAAGGAATGCGCTGGCAATTCTCTGCGAATTGTGAAGACCCGCGGAACTTTTGGAGAACTGCATGGACATTTGGCGTGATTGAGCCCAGACTATTCGGGCTTCACTGGCAGCTGTTTTTTTTTTGGAGGGGTGGGGGGGGGGGGGAGTGGAATACAAAACTGTGAGAGTAAAGAGGTCGCATAAACATCTCCAATGTAAATCTAAGATTTGAACTTGATGACAAACAATTCCATTATAATGTCTCAGGACTTCGTATGTGTTTGAAAAGGCCGTTCCCAGTTACTAATCACACCTCTAATTCATTTAATCGTTATATTTTCTTATAAACACTCAGCTAGCACCGAACTCCGTCCAAAAATGTTCAACGTGAAACAAAAATGGAAATAATGCAACTTTGTTGCATTTTACTAAGTTGAACTAAACATTAAACACCTTGTGGATGATTTCACGGCAGCTGAGAAGACGCGCTTGTTCAAAGTCTCCCTCCCCCCTCTTGTTTAAGATTCCTAATAAAAGTGACAACTTAAAATAACATCGGATAAATGTGCTTTCGTATATTCTATTCTAACCGTTCAAGGCGCAGTGCAAAGTACAGTCATTGATTTTATTTCAGCCAGGATATTATAAAGATTCTATGAAAAGGATTCTTCATTTGGCGAGCGTGCTACCCTGTCACCGTCTGCCCCATCTAGAGTATGCATCTCGGAGAGCGAGCACTTTTAGAATAGTGTGGTACTCCGGGTATTCCCGATTCCTCTATTTATTAACCCAGTTGTCATTTTTTAAAAGAATTGTTTAAAAAGTACGACCATTGCCTGAATGTAACAGAGGGAGCGTATCAACTGTTATGAAGGGTCATCGGGAATGTAACAGAGAATGGCATGAGATTTTTGGGGGGAGATTCATCAGCGTGGAGTCACTCAGCTGTACCGCCCTCACCGGCTTAAGCATATTTGAGTTATCCTCATTATATGTGATCCTTATTCTCGTGGGCTCTCAGTAGCGTGTTCACTCTTTATCGGCTATCATTAATGCAATCGTTTACCTGATTTAGCATGGGCTTCGTCGAGTGTTGTCGGTAAGCAGTGTATGCTGTCAGCTGGAGTTACCCGATGTCCGGGGTGTTAAATTTGCGAACCACATTCAAGTCTTGGTGCAACAAATATGGTACAGCTATGGGAATGGAGTATTCATTAGAAATATTCGCTGTTCAGCTGATAGACGTGATTTTGCTCTTGGCGTAAGGAAAGCATGTCGAAGCTGTGACAGTGCTAGGAATTGAGGGGGAGGCTATGATCGATCGACTGGATTAAAGTCTCCTCTTACAATTTCTTCTGACGCATTCTCCCACTTAGTCTTTCTTTTCTCTTGGTTCTTCAAACAATATACCTGGAAATATGTTTTCAGTCTTATTTCCATTGTAATTATATTCTGCACTCGCTCGATTCAAACTTTAGATTTTGAAGGGTTCTGTAATTTCATGCATTTTCCTTTCTGTATCTGGATTAGTCAGATTGCTTGTTTCTCAACAATGAATTTTCCATCAACAAACACCACTCTTGGATAAAATATTTGGGAATTAGAATTGCTAACCAGTTAAAGAATCTTTTTAAAATGAATCATGGACCATTGTTTAAGAAAATAGAAGAGGTTTTTTTTTAATGGGGTGATTTACCAATTACAATAATTGGCGAGTAAATTGTATTAAAATGAATATTTTTCCACAGGTGCAATATTTATTTCAATCTTTAACAGTTGATATTCCTAAAATGTTTTTTTAAGGATCTAAATAAAATGACAAGGAAATATGTTGAGGATTTCTTTAGAAAAATTAGTTTGGAGATTTAAATTGGGAGGTCTACAACTTCCAAATTTTGACTATTATTATAAAGCAGCCCATCTACAATTTCTTTCTCTTTTTCGAGGAAGGAGAAAAAGAGGCTTGGGTTAATATAGAAATGAATAAAATAGGTGAAAGATAATCTGAAGAATTTCTATATAAATGGAATGAGGTATTATTAACTGGAGAAACAGGCACATCAATATTAAAACATTTGGTTAGAATGTGGCAAAAAGTACATATGTTGATGGGAGTTCAGGGGTATGGATTAATGAGAATGCCACTGGTGCAAAATAAATGGATTCCATTTATATTGAATAATATATGTTATTATTTGGTCAAATAAAGGAATAAAATTTATTATGACTTATCAAGGCAGATATTTAATGACAAAATAATAAAATATTCAGATATTATCAATTAAAGGCTTATCTCTTTCTTTGGCTTGGCTTCACGGCCGAAGATTTATGGAGGGGTATGTCCACGTCTGCTGCAGGCTCGTTGGTGACTGACAAGTCCGATGCGGGACAGGCAGGCACGGCTTATCTATGAGAAGGATTAACTACATCTTATTTACTGTTGGAAGATGATGCAATTGAAACAATAATATCAAGTCCAAATACAAAAAAAACGTTCATATCAGTTATGTATTTATTACTTTGGAGGGGAGTAAAGAAGAAAGATTTTTATAAATCTAAACAAAGTTGGGAAATGGAACTGGTTATAGTTATAAATGATAGAAATTGGACATAAATATGTTATGATAGTACAAAAAATACAATAAATGTTAGATATAGAATGGTACAATACAATTTCATACATCAGTTATATATTACACCACAAAAGCCTAATAGATTGAAGTTGGCTATTTTGAATAAGTGTTTTAGATGTAAACAGGACACAAGCATCTTTTTACACTCAACATGGACATCCCCCAAATTGAATTTTTTTTGAACCAATTTAATAGATTTTCTTCAACAGGTAAACTTCCAGGAGACCCTATGTTGTTTCTTTTGGGAGTATATCAAGGATTATTCCAGATTTAAAATTAAATTGGTTTAAAAAAGATTTTTTTATAGATTACACTGGCAGTTGCTAGGAAATGTATAGCTGTTTCATGGAAATTGGATACGGATTTGGTATTAGATAGATGACATGGTGAAATTCAAAGCTGTATACCTTTGGAAAAGATTACATACAATTTAAAGAACAAATATGATATTTTTTGGAAAATTTGGTTTCCATATATGCAAAAGATTGTGTAATAAATTTAAGTAATTATAATATGTCAATTGGTAGAATTTGGTGAAAACTTTTTCACACCCCTGCCTTACCTTAATGTATCTCATTTTATTTTACTTTACTAGATGTTGTTTGTGTGTTATTTACATATACATATATATATATATTTAAAATATATATATATATGATTATGTGATACATATTGCACAGTAGTGTTTTATTTTTCTATATACTTCATATTTAATAGATATAATGATGGTTGTAAGTTTTAGAATGATTTGGTCACAATTTATTCATAAGGAAATATCCAGAATTGTTTAAAAATCAGTCTATTCTTTCTCTTTTTTCTTTGTACTTTTCCTTTTTTCCTTTTTTTTTCTTGCTTTCTTCTTGGGTTTTTTCTGTGTGGGAGGGAGTGGGGGTGGGGGAATTATTTAAAAAAAAAGCATGTATTCATTTTGATATATAGAATTTTTGTTCTGTACGCAATTTTGTTACATGTGCTAATAAAATAAAATTTGAAAAAAAAACACCATCCTTTTGACTTGGGTCAGCTCAATTTGCCCAATATATGTACATATTTAGAGATAGTGTCATTACACACACAAAAACACCCTCCTCCCCATCTTGAGGTTCATTTTGTTTTGACTCTTTAATAAAAAGAACAGCACAACAGACGACCACTGATGTTCACAGGTTTGATACCATAGTAAAAAAACACTTGTTAGAGTTTTGAACCTTATCATAAAATCTTCATTTCAAATTTTAAAATTTTTTTTGTAATTTTTAATGTTACTTTTTGACATTAACGTATCCAAGATTGCACCACATAATGTATGTTAAAGTGATTGCAGACTTTCTTGATAAACGCATAATAAGATGGTGTTTTGGGTTTATGAATAGTTAAAATGCCCTCGTTTCAATTTATATTCTTACATTAATTTTCTCCCATTTCACTTTCTTTGATTTGCCCAATCCTTAAGAAAGATAAACTTATCCCAAATAAACATCATACAATTTTTTTTCTCCAGTCTAAAACAACTGACTGAAAATAAACATGTAAATATTAAATAAAACCTTGTA
This sequence comes from Narcine bancroftii, assembly GCF_036971445.1. NCBI lineage: Eukaryota > Metazoa > Chordata > Chondrichthyes > Torpediniformes > Narcinidae > Narcine > Narcine bancroftii. The sequence goes on along the minus strand of NC_091473.1, from coordinate 30,362,701 downwards.
CTGCAAGCATAAAAGATGTATACCAATGAAATCTAGGGTTAATAATTTCAAAGAAGCTAAAATAATATTTTGTCTGAATGGCAATAGCATCAAAATGTTATTGCCACTTGCAATAAAGAGTATAAAATGTTTTAAAAATGGAAAAAAAAACTTCACAATAATATCAGTTAGACTAAAATGAATACAGAATTCTGATATAATCATATAAAATGCTGAAAAACATAACTTAGTCTGAACATTGCTCATCTATTTTCAATTCATGCATTTGCAATCTATTTCTATTTTTCCTTGCTGTTATATTGTTCATGTTTCCATGATGCACATCATGTCTTTGTTTTATTTTATGATTTTTATATTTGTTTATTATATTACATTTTCCTTTATTTTATTTGTGGTACCTTAATCAGCTTCTCAGTCACCATGTTTAGTTTGATTTCCTATTTGTTCCTTTAATCTGTTGCTTTATCATCAATCAGCCAGCTTCGCAGCTTGAAGCCTTCTCTACAGTTTTGCAGCAGTGTATGTGTTCCTATTGATCACACAGCCAACCCCAAACAAAATAGTACACACAAATCTATCTCATCATTCTACCTACAAAGAAAATAATGACACTTGAGGATACAGCAATTGTATTTTTCCATTGCCAGTATAGCACAGCAGGACAAATGAAGACCTCAGTTGGGGCCTGTAGTTAGTGGTAATAGATGCAATAAGTCATTTCTGTGATCCTGTTGGCTAACTACACAGGCAGGTTTATATATTTTTAGCTAAGATGAACTGTATCATCCCTCGGCTTACATCTGGAGGATAAGGAAAGGAGATTGATTTCTTGGGTAAAAGGATCCAAAGATGGTGAAGTTTTATTTTGTGCAGATTAGATGCATTCCTTAACATATAGAGTGCCCTCCAAAATGTTTGGGAGAGAGACCCTTTATTTGCCCCTGCGTTCCACATTTTAAATCAAACAATTCTCATGTAATTAAGATTTATTTTCGGTTATTTGTATACATTTTGGTTTGATAATGTAGATATTATTTAAAACTAGTGGTTTGCATCTATATTTTGTTTCATGAAGTCTTATGTGAACAGTTGCCATTGACATATAGAAGCAAGCCTAGCTCTCTCATACTTGAATCTTATCACTACCCCCACATCCGAAGTAAAATGAAACTTTCCATTCTGATACTCATTTGACAGACAGTTTGTCTAATAAATGGTCAGATATCAGGTAATGTGCAGTAAAACCCTAGGTATCCAGAATTTAAACAACCAGCAAAATAAAATTGAGGAAAATACATATTAAAAATTAAAATAAATAAGAATAAAATAACAGGTAAAATATGTCAGCATTAAAGTAAAAGTAAAGTTGTATGGTAAAGAGATGGGAGCAAATATTCATCCAGCAGAGTATTTTGGTTGGGTTTTGCAGCTATTACAATAAAGTTGATTGAAAGAGCAATTCAATCGCCCAGGGTGAAGAGCTGGTTGATACCGGTTTGCTATTGGGTGACTCTTTTAGTGTCTCCTCATCCTCCTTATTAAGAGTCACCCTGGTGAGAGGCTTTATCTGTAAACTTGGGTGGGGGGAGGGGTTAATTATCTACAATGTTATTGTTCGTCTTTCAAGTGGGAGGGACCTCAGATGCAGCTGCGTTTAAATGTTTTCTAAGAATGTGACTGAAAATAAAATAGTTTAAGGTTTCTATATCCATGCAAGTGAAGTTTGTTCAGTCTAATACAATATAGTATTTTAATGCAGGTGTATTAGTTAGACATTGTAAGAGCAAGTCTCAAGTAACTGGAAAATACACTTATCCGGCATCTAACAATGCTGGATACTAGGGTTTTTTTTTAAACTGTATTTGGATAGAAAGTAAGTCTGAAATTTGGACAATGTTGTTCTACTATGTGAAAAACAGTGTGATATTAAAAAAAAACTGCTGGCCTGAAAGCTCAAATTCCTCCTCTTCGTCAGATAGAAGGAAAAGATGGAATTTCCACTATTTTATGTAAACAAATAGAACTCTACAAGTAGATATGTGTTTCCTTCTTTCATGGTACAGGGTGTGATTCTAGTATTTAGTGTTATGTAGGAGCACTCAAGACATGGCTGATTCAAATGTTTTCATTGATTTTAACTCAACACAAGGGAAATAAATAACTTGAAGGATTTAGTGCTGAATCTTTCTCAGCATTTCAAATTCACTTTGTTTAAAGAGAGTTTCTTCTGGTTTTGTTGCCAGTGATTGTGGGTGATTATACCATTAATTTCCCTGATAAAACCAATGACTTATCTTCAGGCAGTACAGCAATACGATAATTGTTCCTCATGATTGGGTAGTTGGCACTGGTTGTACTGTCTCATTAACTTCCCTTATTGACACCCCTAAGGCATCAAGGTTTAATTCTATGATACAGTAGTAGCAATGGTACTTTTTTTTTTGGCATCAATGCTCAAAATACATGCAATATAACAAATATTTGGCAGTATTTTGATTGTGTTGGGGAATCTAACAATGGTGTTGAATTTAATCACAGTAGTTGGAAGAATGATCTGATGCAAGCAAAGCAGCTTCAAACAAGATGGATCAATTAAGGTTCTTGTTGTTGGTTGTATCTTGAATTGTAATCTAAAATTATGAATTTTCAATTTCATTACCCAGTTAATAAAGGTGATTGAAATAAAGGCACCAAATTTTAAAAAAAATACATTGCATGTTGTGAAGCGTTTCAGGTTCAGTGGTTTCACAGAAAGAGGACACAGTGTTACAATCAGACATAATTTTTATAAACACAAGGGAAACAAACAGGGGAGAACATTAAATGGTACTCCATCACTATTTCACTTAAGCAACAATATAGACATTCACCTCCGACTTTGGTTGGAATCCGGCAATGGTAAACCTATACTCGACCCACTCACACACTACAAACAAGGACTCTTACACACACCCAGTTCCCTGACCATCAGGGAGGGGTGTGGCTCTCTGCAAGTATTGATCTATGGCAATACTATGGCTCAGCTTCAGTGTAGCACAAACCTACCTGTGATATCCACAGTAGCGACCTGACATGTCACAATATCCAGGGATTGGACCATGAGGCAGAGAGAGAGAATTTGCTGGTTGATGGTGTTATATACAGATCTAATCTGTGCTTCTAGCCAATAATGATGCTAGGTAATTTAAATTAGCCATTGGCAAGGTGTGAACTAATGAGTGGGCAGAGTCCAATGTTGATGTGACTTCCAAATAAGTTTCAGACAGGGAGGACACGTGACCATCTGCAATACACACATTCCAGACAGGCAGGGAGGCCACACACAACATTCCACGTCACTCTGCAATCATGTCGATGTTATGAATGACTCTATGTACGTTATGACTATAACAACAGTAAAAGAAAATAAAAGAACCAAAGATGTATTAAAAAAGATACCAATCAAATTGATCAATATATACACAAGTGCCCTCTGTATGTTGGACAAGGTACATAATAAAATTCAATGACAATGCCTTACCAGCTCCTCTCGACCAAACGGGATTGCTGTATTTCCAATGGAGTAGGGTGCTGTGGGATTGGCTCCCCAATGTCAGAGTGGAGGGAAGAAAATGAAATTTGTCTGGTCACCAACTCATGTGCCTGGGTTCTCCAGCTTGTCTGGCAAATGTGAACACCTTTACCACCAATGTCTGCAAGTAGGCAGTTCAAGGTCATCCATCAGGTCCTCTCTTGGTTTGCGTATCCCGTACCTTGTCCTCACACTTAGATGCTCCCTAAACATAGCACCCAAATCGTCCTCACCATGCTATCCCATGGTGAGCCAGGGGTCAGGCCGGCAGACATGCATCCAAGGTGTACCTGGAGCCCCCGTTTTTCTGGACTGACCTTTGACACCCAGGATGCTGTTCCTGTTCTCTTTATGTGGGTGCCACAATTGCCTGTGTTAGATCCCTGTGATGAGAGCCAGGAGGAGTCAGGACTGAAAGTTAGCCAATTTGTGATTTTAAATAAAAACTCCTGAAGCCCCCACCTCATGAGGTATTTGTTTCTGTTAATGGGAGGGCTGATGGGGACACTATCATTGCAGAGGGGTAACAAAATATATACAATATTTCCTGTTAGTGTGTGATCCGGAACAATGTAACGATGATCTGTAACATTGTAATTAAAAGCTGAAAGTACAATTTCCTAAGCGTGCTGAGAGATATTATGCAGAGTAGATATCACAGATCAGGGTGCAATAAAAAGAAAAGGTCCATTACAAAGGCTGTATTTTGAAGGTGCATTACAAAGGACGAGGGCAAATGTCCAATCTTGAGGTTTAGGTTTCCATGGCAACAGCTGTTGCCTATCTTGCTAAGAATTATTTGCATAATTAGTGACAACAGCTCCTTGCTGATTAAACGAGCTGGTGTGGTGACTGAAATCAGTGATGAGACTGCAGCAATTTGTTTTGCTGAGTTTTTCATAAACCCCCACATTAAGAACAGGAACATCTTGAAGGGTAGTCTTCTCCTGTTTGGGGGGGGGGGGGATGGGATTTGGAGAGCTTAAAAGATAGATTAGTCAGGGGCCACCCTCAGAGGGGAGCCCCAAAGGGGAGGATGGTCCAGGTCAGAGTGGGCAGCACACAGGAAGCTCCACCTCCACGGGGCTTCCCCCCGCAATGTTCTCTCCAGAGAGCATACTTGTCTCTGTGAGTCACCGGCAGGGTGACATCATCAAACAGCTTCAGCCCTGTCCTGCGAACTTGAGCAGGTGCTCCCTGCTCCGTGTACTCCGATGACTCCAAGAGGGTAATGGCTTCCTGGAGCCCCATTCTGGTCACCAGTCCAATGATGTGCAAGACCACCCCTCTAAGGTCAGGGTGTGTGGTGGTGATTAAAGTACTTAGACAATCCATTTGAAAGTGAATGTTAGTATGTGAATGAAGTAAAATGCATAGCCAGCACATGTTGGAATAGAATAGCCTGTAAAACTCTCATAGGACACAGGATGATTCATTTGTATTTCTGACATCTTCTATTCTTCAAAGAATGTTTTAAGATTGATAAGCATTGAGGTAGAAAATACTAATGACAATGTGAGTCAAACTGCAAAAAATTCTCAGCTTTGCCTTATTTTACAGTATATATGATATTTTATAACATATTTCAAATAAACACATTATAGGCAGTAACAGAATTGCATGAAATAACAAATCTCCCTGATATTCTTCATGTGATATATCAACAAAGAGGTACCAGTGACCTTTGTACTCCCTGGGAAGCAGTACTTGTGGGCACCCCCATAGATACCTATGATCAGTGCCAACTCCCTAACAACCCATGTCCCAGTGCCAATGGTGTGCCACTTCGGACGACTGTGTCAGCCTCATTGTAGGAGCAGAGGGAAAATGGCATGGTCTGCAGTCACCACCCATTCCCACAGGGTGGTGCCATCATCAACCCCTTCTGGCAGCATTTGTAAGGCATTGCCTATCGTTAGTTGGTCATACAAACTGCCCAGGGTGCTCACTTCCTGATGAGAGAGAAAGAAATTGGGGGTCTTCCTCATCTCCCAACTGAAGCAGCGGCATGGCTAGATGTTTGCCTGGCCGCTTATGGTATCAGTCTTTTTGCCTGGTCAACTCCTTGATGGAGGTGTCTCAGGACTCCATTATCTCATCATGACCACATACATCCCACTTGAGGTCCCCCTCCATTTTTGGAGGGTTGGTGGGTGCCCTTGTGGCAGACCTGGGACCGTGGGGTCACTGGTCAGATTTGTAAAGGCTTAGACATGCAGGGAGGAGGAATTGTGTCATGGGACTCAGTTTCCTCAGGATTATCACCATCCATCCACACATACCTATCCCCCAAACACGTGTTGATCCCCTCCCTCCACTTGACAATGGCTCAGACTTTTCCTGAGTCAAGCTGCGACCCAGACCAACGAACTGCTTGCAGCTGCTGTGTTTCAATCAGCTTGGAAGCTGACTCCATGATTTTAATTTCCAAGTCTTGTTGCAGAGATTCTATCTCCCTAACTTACTGGACGCCCTGACGATTTAACTCGGACGTGACACCCCACTGGCTCCTAAGTAGGGATATCAGTAACCATAGGCCTCTCCCACAACTCCCCATGGCCTCAAGAGACCCCAGTAACTCCAGGTGGGAGACCATGTGGTGGCCTATCCTTTCTCCTTAGGGGTCCAACCTTTTGACACAATTGACTGGCATTGTGTGGATTGCTGGACAGGCCGAGAAATGGCTGAAATCCTGATGGTCATTGGTCCACCTGGGGATTTTATAATCTGACCCCAGAGTCCTTTCCCTCTCTGTGGGTCACCTCCTGCTGCCCCCTTTGGTGAGCAGGTACATAATCAGACATGCACTTGACAGGATGCCCACACACACACACACACACACACACACAGACAGACACGTGTTAATATGATCTCCCACTTTGTTAGTATGATTTTCCGCTCCCACATGGTTAAAATTCCACTTGTGCCCACCCAAAACTCTTTGAACCCTGCTTGCAGCACCAATTGTCACATTGGGAAGAGTATCAGGTTTGGTGGGTTCACAGAGAGATGAGTCTGGATACAATGCTACTATCACATGTAACTTTAATTAATACAGAGGAGAGCGTTAAATGGAACTCTATCACTATTTCACTTAAGCAAGAATATAGACATTCACCTTGAACTTCGGTTGGACTCTGACAATGGTAAACCTATACTTGTCCCGTTCACACACTGCAAACAGGGACTCTTACACACACCTGGTTCCCTGACCAACAGGGGTGCGGTTCCCTGAAAGTATTGATCTATCGCAATACACCTGTACTACGGCTCAGCTTTGGTGTAGTGCACACCTTGCCCACAACACTTCCTGCAATGCCAACAGTAGCAGCCTGGCGAGGATCTATATCTGGGGCTTGGACCATGAGACAGAGGGAAAGAATGTGCTGTGCATTGGTGTTATATACAGTGGTAATCTGGGCGTCTAGCCAAGTGATTTAAATTAGCCACGGCAAGGTGTGCACTAGTGGGTGGCTGAAGTTCAACATTGATTGACAGGTGATATGACATGCGAATAAGTTTAGGAGGGGAGGACACATGACTACCTGCAATACACACCAGAGAGACAGGGAGGCCTCATTTCCTCTGCACACTCTCCATTAGTGCTACTAAATATCCCACAATTTATATTAAAAAAAAACCACCATTAATTATTTTTAAAGTTTAAACTTTGGTGGAGAAAACCCAATGAAAGTTTCAATATCCATTCTCCAGGCAACAAAGATTTAATTTCAAGATTACTTTCTATAATAATTGAAAACTATATTGCTGGTTCCTCTTTGTTGATATATCACATGAAGAATATCAGGGAGATTTGTTATTTCATGCAATTTTGTTACTGCCTATAATGTGTTTATTTGAAATATGTTATAAAATATCATATATACTGTAAAATAAGGCAAAGCTGAGAATTTTTTGCAGTTTGACTCACATTGTCATTAGTATTTTCTACCTCAATGCTTATCAATCTTAAAACATTCTTTGAAGAATAGAAGATGTCAGAAATACAAATGAATCATCCTGTGTCCTATGAGAGTTTTATAGGTTATTCTATTCCAACGTGTGCTGGCTATGCATTTTACTTCATTCACATACTAACATTCACTTTCAAATGGATTGTCTAAGTACTGCCAAGTAAATTGGCTGAGTTGATGTAAAAGTCATTTTGCTCAGTAACAGAATTACAAAATACTGTAAAACTTATTTCTATTTGATTGCAACTTCAGAATATGTAATTCTTCTATGTTGGCAGCTTCATATTACTAAACCTAAATCAAACCACAGATGAAATAAAAGCACAAGGAAAAAATACAAACAATGCATACAAAGGCTGCACTCACAGTTTCATTTGTAACCAACTTGGTTGTACTCTCAACAATAGGCCAGAAAACTATGGATTCATATGTCACATCAGAGAGTTGACACTCAAATCTGGGCTGGACTCCAGTGTAACTTTGAAGGAGTTCTACACAGAATATCCCTAGCTCCCTGAAAGTGGTGCCACAGTTAAACAGGGTAGTGAAAAGAGCATTTGATATTCCTGCCTTCATAGGCTGAGGGGCATAGATGAAATAGGTTGTCAGTCTTTTTCCCAGGGCAGAGGAAAAAGGTGAGAGTGAAGAATTTTAAAGATCTGAGGGATATTTTCACACGGGGATGATGAAAAAGGAGGTAGTGGAGGCAGATACAATTATAAAGTTTAAAATGCATTTGGACAGGCAGCATGATGGGAGCGGAGTGGAAGGAAAGGGGATTACTGTAGCACATGGGATCAGAACAGGTAAGCATCACAGTCAACATGGATGAGGTTGACTAGGAGGGCCCACTTCTGTGCTGTACATGTACTTGATTCTATGCCAGAAGTGGCAATCTGTCAGAATAAGGCATGATTATTATTCCCATTGATCTGGTTAATAATTTTTTGAAAACTGGCTATTTTTTTTATTCCCACAGTGCTTTTGGGGCAGCTGGCTGTGTAGAAATTGTTCGCTGTTTTCTTAAATTGCAACATTAAATTCCATTTACATTGCCTATTTAACAAAGCAAAAATGTTCAAAGCCTATAATAAGATGCTTTTTGAATGTATTATTTCACTTATGATTTGATGCCAAGCAGATGTTTGACCAAAAGTTCAATCAAAGAGTTGGATTTTAACAAGCATATCTTAATTGGATTAATACATTTATAACATTTATAATTGTGGTTGTGTTGTGAGAATAATAGATGTTCTATCGCTAAGAATTTTATAACTAAAAACCTGATTGTTTGGGAGTTCTGTGCCATTTATTTTGACAACCTTATATTCTGTAAGATTTAATTGTATTACATATATATATTGGGACCATGCTCCATCCTGCACTGATGGAAAGAAGGAAGGAAGGACTACAGAGAGTTGTGAACTTGGCCAGCGCCATCATGGGCACCAGCCTTCACCCCATCAAAGACATCTACAAGAGGCATTGTCTTAAGAAAGGAACCTCTATTCTCAAGGACCATCACCACCTAGGCCATGCCCTCTTCTCACTGCTACCATTAGGAAGGAGATACAGGAGCCTGAGTTACCCACTAGCACCAAAACTGCTTCTTCCCCTTGGCCATCAGATTTCTGAATGGACCTTGAACCACAGACACTACCTCATTTTTGCTTCTATTTGCACTCATTTATTTACGTTTTAAATATAATTTATAGTGATATTTACATCTGTAAAGCTTCCGTGAAGCAACGCATTTCAAGACGTTAATGACAATGAATTCAGATTCTGACAGGAAGTTCCTGGGAATCCATATTTCAGAAGACTTCTCCTGGAGCCAGCACATCAAGGCAGCTGTGAAGAAGGCACATCAACTTTCTAATGAGTGTGAGGATATTTGGCATGTCATCAGACAGTCTGTCAAATTTATACAGGAGCACTGTGGAAAGTATGCTGCAGAAGATAGCAAACATAGCCAGGTCCATCATAGGCTTTGACCTGCTATCCATTGAAGACCTAAGAAGGCAACCCATGTCATTACCCTTCTCACAATCTCTTCTCACTTCCACTTATAGGCAGAAGGATTAAAAAAAAAGCCTGAGGACTGGCATGTCAAGGATTAAGAACAGTTTCTCTCCTATGGCTATCAGGTTCTTTAACCTCCCCTTATTACACTTATCAAGGACTGTTCTGACACCACGAAAGAACTGTCTGAAGTATTGCAAAGTCAAATTTTTCTTCCACTTGAATAACTGTGAATATTTACTATCTATTTTTCATTTGTATTTATTGTCTCTTTTTAATTCAATTTACGTATACTATTGATTTTTTCTAATGAAGTACCCGTTTGGCTGCAGCAAGTAAGAATTTTGGTGCATAAATATATTGTATATTGTGTATAACAATAATTCATTATTATTATATTTAGATCTGTTAATACATTCAGAAATGTGTCCTGTAAAATTTATATTTATCGATGCCAAAATATATTGACCACACTTTGGTCTTTTCATATCTGACTTACTAATCAGGGGCTCCACCATTTTTAAACTGCTTAATTTGGTCAGATACAAAATTAGAAAAAGGTTTCAGATGAATTCCACGGGGATTACTGACACAGTATGTAAATGAAGGGTGGTATGAATTTGGCCTGCTAATGTTTAAACAGTAAATACCTTTCCCCACTATGAAAAGCCAGGAAAAACAATAAAACATGGTATTGTTTGAATTGTTGCACCCACCCATAATCAGGGCACTTTAGAGTGCAGTTCTCACAGGGGGAGAAAACTCCTTAAAGTTGATTATTCCATTAAATGAAAAATTGCAGTGGATCTTTTCTCTGACTTAGAGCCCATAGTAGAATTACATGAAGAACTACAAACCTTACGAAATTGATTTTCTTCTAAATTTTAGAGATATGGTATGATAACAGGCCTTTCTGGCTCAGGTGCCTGTGCTACCCAAATACACCAATTAATCTATGTTTTTTTGGAAAGTGGGAGGAAACCGGAGCACCTGAAGGAATCCACATGGTCATTGGGAGAATGCCAGATTAGAACCCTAATCACTGGCGCTGTAATGGTGTTGCGCTAACCGTTACACTAACTGTACTGACCCCAATCCAATAAAACTTTGATCAATTTAATTACAAATTGGATTACATTTCTATCAGTTACTGTAATGTAAAATGTTAATAATCATACTTTTAAAATCATATTTGGATTAAATTTGAATTTGGATCTAACTGGATAGAGTGAAAACACAATTATTTTTAAAAAATGGTCAAATGCATTACAATTGCAGATTTTGTTTTGAATAATGCTTGCAAACTCAAATAAATGCACAGTATTTTAATGAAATTTTAACATCGTTACCTGGTTTTTGTATTTATTTACCAATATTACAGTTCACTGCCCTGCAATTATTGAAGCAATAAAATAGAATTAAATCTGTTCATTATTAATAATGGCTGCAAAAAATGGGTATAACTTACCAAGGGCACTATAGTTTAACATATAGCTTAGCACCTGGTGTTTCACCCCATTGTTTACAAGTGCCCAGGTGTCAGTAATATTTATAGCATTCAGCTGAAAACTCGACCTGTCATCTTTTGTGAATGTTCCCTTTTGGAAGAGGATTTAAATAGACCCACTGCAGTCAATGAGAGGGTAATTACTCCCCAATGTCAGTATGAAGCTACAATATGTGATTGTGTTTGCCCCTACTCAGAAGTCAAGCTCCAATCTACTGTAGATCATTCAATGAAGCATTAGAGAGGATGGGTTTACAGTCAACATTTCAAACCAAAGATCTTCCTTCCATCTGTTCCCACAGTCAATCAAAGTTTATGGCAAGATCATAAAAAAACATGGAGCATTTTACATAGGTCTAGAGTCACTTCTTGGTGAAGGAAATATCGAGAGTAGTGTTTGCTTTCACCTTCAATAAGCCAGCACAGCTTTTGTGTTTGCTAAAGGAAAAGTGTATTTGAAGATCAAAGCCTCAAAGCAAGCACCTCTCTTGGTTCCTGCCCTCCAAAATGCTGCTGAGACCTGGACTATCCAGACCAGGCATTTCAAGGCTTTGGAAAGGTGTCACTAATGCTCCCTCCACAAAATCATTCAAATTCCCTGGAAAGATAAATGACCCAATGTTAGTCTCCAATCACAGGCCAATATTGGCAGCAGTGAGACTCTGATAACATCTAGTCAGCTATATTGAGCAAGCCCAACATAGATGTGTGTCTGACATCTGATAGACACTCCTTTCTGAGCTTTGTCAAGATAAATGATTATCAGGTGAACAGAGAAAAACGTTCATTCAAGAGTATCGCAAAGCCTTCTTGAAAAATACAATTTTCCACTGATTCCTGGGAATCTCTGGCTTAAAGTGAATGAGAGGTATTCAGAATGGAATTAAGAACTGCAGATCCAGGCACTAGACATGCATAGAAGCTGAGCATAAAAAGCAAAAAATAAGTTGACCCCTGTACAAATTGCTCATCCATTTATCCAAGCAGGCATTTATATCCCAACGGAGGAAAAGAGAGCAGTGGACACATCAGCCACCTCAGAATCCAAAGAACCAAATTGGAAGCAAAAATCCTGAGCAAATCTTGAGCAGTCCCTTTGGTCGTTCAGCGTCCTCAATTCCCCTGGGAAGAAGCTGCTCCTCAGCCTAGTGGTGCTGGCTCTGATTCTCCTGTATCTCTTCCCTGACGAGAGCAGCTGAAAGATGCTGTGTGCAAGGTGGAAGGAGTCCTCAATGATTTTGCATGCCCTTTTCAGACAACGATCCTGGTAGATCACATTGATGGTGGGGAGACTCTTTATCTTTATTTCTTTATTAGTTCTATTTATTTATTTTTCTTTATTTCACTTTTTGTGTATCTTTTTTTTAAAAAGAACATGGTCTTCATGTAAATTACAACGTAATATCTCTGAAAAGTTTTATATGGAGATATTAGAAGAATTCTTGAAAGTTACAGAATGTTGAAGAATCAAAATATGAGAGGGAGTTTAGCTTGTCTCAAAGGTAAAGAATTTTAAGATGACCAAGTATATTTTATAGCAGCATCAACAGGGGAAATCAGAGAGTGAGAGAGACTAATGAGCAAGTCAGCCTGCACTCAAGTGCAACTTAGAAATAGAAATCCATCCATGTTTGAATAAAGCAGTCACTCCACAGTCTACCACATGCTTCGGAATTCCTTACTATGTTCAATGGAAGAGTAATTAAGATTCAAAGGTCAATATGCAGGCACTGTTATATAATCAATTTTACTGAAATTTTTGATTCTCTAGTCAGTGTGAACTCCAACTCCAGTGAGAGTACAAGAAAAACCTTGTTTAAAGAGGTGGAGTAAAGTGCTAGGATATTCTTTTCCAATGAACAGGAGTTGAAGCAAGAGAAGGTGAAAGAGGGCTTGTTTGAATAGGTGAGGGGCATAAGCAGAACAGCCATTGTCGGAGCAGCCCTCATGTGAGTGGACCAGTTGGATTGGAGAGTTAAGGCTTTGGTTCGAGAGACTTCGACGAAAAGAAGCTGAGGTGGTGGTGCAGGAACTGAGGTAGCGACAGCCCTATCAAAGAACAAAAATAATTCAGTAATAAGGCACAGGTGAGGGCATTTTTTTTCCTCTTATTTCTTTCTCTCTAATTCATAGACAGAAGAAATGGAAGCCAGAGCAAGGATATGTTCCTCTTGCAGAATGTGGATGGTCAGGAAAGCCAACAATATCCTTGATGATTTAATCCAGTTGCAGATCCTTACAAATCATGTTAGGAATTTGGGGCTGGAGTTGAATGAACTCTGGATCATTTGGGAGGTGGAAAGACAGGAGTGACAAGGATGTAATCACACCCAGGAAGCAGGAAGAAAGTAGCTGGGTGACAGTCAGGAGAGAGAGAGAGAGGGAATAGGCAGTGTACTCTTGTGGCCAACTGTAAACTGTCCTCAGGACTTTTTTAGAGGTAGATCATGTCTCATGTGCCTAATTGAGTTTTTTTGAGCAAGTAATTGAAGAAATTAATGAAGGTAGGCTGGTAGGTGTGGTGTATATGGATTTTAGTAAGACAACATTCTCCAGAATAGAGTCATTTATAAAGTTATGAGGCCTGGGATCCATGAAAACCTGGCTGTGTGAATTCAGAATTGGCTTGCCTCCAGAAAGCAGAGGGTAGTAGTAGTTAAGACATATTCTGCCTGGAGGTCAGTGACTAATGGATTTCTGCACTAGTGACTAGTGAATTTCCTGGGATACCTGCTCTTTGTGATTTTTATAAATGACCTGGATGAAAAGGTCAAGGGATAGTCAGTAAGTTTGCAGATGACACGAAAGTTGGAGGTGTTGTGGATAAAGGCAGAGTACATGGTTAATAGCATGATTAATATTGGAGCTCTATAGAACTCTGGTTTGACCTGTCTTGGAATATTGTGTTCATTTCTGGTCATCTCATTATAGAAAGGATGTGGAAGTTATGAAGAGGGTGCAGAGCACATTTTTTAGGGTGTTGCTTGGAATGGAGAATATGCCTTATGAGGCAAGGTTATCAGAGCTAGGGCTTTTCTCTTTGGAGCAAAGAAGGATGAGAGATGACATAATAGGGGTCTAAAAGTTTATGAGAGGCGTAGATAGCATGGATAGCAAGCACCATTTTCCTGGGGAGAGAGCAGCAAATACCAGAGGACATCTGTACAAGGTGAGGGGAGGAAAGATTAGGAGAGACGTTGGGGGTAATTTTTTTTTTTACACAGAGAGTAATGGGTACTTGGAATGCATTGATAGGGGTAGTGGTGGAGGCTGGTCCAATAGAGACATTTAAAAGACCCTCAGACAGGCACATGGATAGAAGTAAAATAGAGGGTTATGGGTATAAGGTAGGAAAGAATTTGTTTGTAGAGTAGGTTACTAATGGTTGGCATGTCATCGTTCTAGGCGTGGTTATGGGGCAACATTGTTGTAGGAGGTCTGTCCAGTGGAATAGTAATAAATGTAGTGGATGACTGAAGAGCCAATTATAGGCCGTGGGATTTGGCTCTATAATGCTTCAAATGAAAATTGGGTTTGAACTGCCAGCTGCAGATGTGTGGCATGATATGTATTGTTCTCTATTCTAGTTAAAGTGGTAGGGGACTGTAGGTCTGCAAAGGTGTACTGTTCCAATGCTGATTTGAAGGCAATGCTAGCAAATTGGACACTAATGATGCAATTAAATACCATATTTATAGATATAAATATTTATAGCATCGAGTCCATGCTGCTGAAGATCCAGCTGCGCTGGGTGGGTCACGTCTCCAGAATGGAGGACCATCGCCTTCCCAAGATCGTGCTACATGGCGAGCTCTCCACTGGCCACCGTGACAGAGATGCACCAAAGAAGAGGTACAAGGACTGCCTAAAGAAATCTCTTGGTGCCTGCCACATTGACCACCGCCAGTGGGCTGATATCGCCTCAAACCGTGCATCTTGGCGCCTCACAGTTCGGCGGGCAGCAACCTCCTTTGAAGAAGACCGCAGAACCCACCTCACTGACAAAAGACAAAGAAGGAAAAACCCAACACCCAACCCCAACCAACCAATTTTCCCCTGCAACCGCTGCAACCGTGTCTGCCTGTCCCGCATCGGACTTGTCAGCCACAATAGAGCCTGCAGCTGACGTGGACTTTTATCCCCTCCATAAATCTTCGTCCGCGAAGCCAAGCCAAAAGAAAAAAAAAAGAAAAAAAAAGATGTATATATATATACAAGGAAAACCCAATCTTTCACAGCAGGAAGGAAATGCTCTCATCTGAGATCATCAATTGCTAACAGGTTTGTTGGTGTAGAGGTTCATTATCAAGAAGAAATGGCCTGTGGTTGCAGGTCTTAGCACTGGTTCTGAAATTAGCAGGGAGCTCTCACAGAACTAAGACTTGAACTGTCTGCAGGGATGAAGAGTTTGGTAACCATTTTACTTGTCCTTATCATGACAGGAAGATTGAGGACAGGGTCTATGCAGTCATCCAACCAGTTGCAAGAGGTAAGACAAGGAGAATGGTGGAAAAAACCTTGCAGAAAGCATTTTCCAAGAAGTATTTTCCTCCTTAGACATTAGTGGGGATCAATACTTCAGGTAATTTTGTTTTACCAAAGATGCAAGAACAAATACCAAGCGTAACTTATATTTGTCTCCAAGGTGACATTACAGGAATCATGGATGTATTCTATTTCATAAGAACAGATTTCACCTCGTCACTTCATAGAGAGTGGCAGTCAACAGCTACACATGGATGCAGAGAGACTGTACCTGCAGTGTGCTTCTGACTGAGCTTACATAGAAGTTAGACATACTGCACAGTAACAGGCCTTTCTGGCCCATGAGCCCATGCGTCCAAAATGCACTAATTAACCTAACCATATATGTTTTGGAGAATGGGAGGAAACCAGAGCACCCGAGGAAACCCATGCGCCAACCATGCTGCTCACAGATTTGAGAAAACCGGATTTAAATCCCAGATGCTCTGTAAACTCCAAAGTTCCCAGTTCAGCTCATCTGTCCCTATACTAGATTATGGTACCACTATCCAATATCTAGCAGTCAGCAGGTTTTCATTTTGCAACAGAAGGGTTTGCTGTCCATACTTGGGTACTGAGAGCTTTTTTCTCACTAATGCCTTTTGATTCTAAACATAACTTCTGCACAAAGAAAACCATTTTGCCATCAACATTGAGCTACTCATTAGTGTTTTTGGATAATACCAATTTCCAGTATAGTGCGAAACTGGCCTTCAAATTTGTTGGTGCCTGTGCTATTCTCCACAACTTGGCACAAATGAAGTATTCATCTGAATCCTGTGATGCAGTTATTCTCTAGCCTTGCCCTCCAGTGAAGTGGAAACTGTGCTATTTTGGCAAGTCACTCAGCTCTGTGACACTGTCTCAGTGAAATCTCTGTAACATGCACAGTGTCTGCATTAGAAGTGGTGGCTGCAAATGCAAAAGGGAAGGTCAGTTTGCATTGCTCTTCAACTTCTTTTTGCTGTTCATCCACTGATTGAATTCATATATTTCTGTATCATCTAACATGTTCCTTATTCACATTGTCCTGCTACCTCCTTCATTGCTACTTGTACATAGCCCCTGTGCTTCATCACCTCTCCGCAGTCAAATAGCCACAAAACACATCTCTCCCATTCTATCTCAGACAGGAACATCAAAAATTCATTGTACAGGAAAACATAGAGAATTCACTAATATTATAAGACATATAAATAATGAATATGATATGTTTATTTATAATATATGAAATGAATTAGACTATGGGATAATTGATATGTAATTGCAGTTATTTGCACAATTTAATTTACTTTAATCTTCACACACATTCCCTCAACTTGAAAAAATTTAAAACCATATTTGTTTTACATAGGTTTTTCCTTATATTTCAATAAACAGACTTATTAATTTTATTTATTTTTACATATTACTTAGTTCATAGTAATAACATTATTTCATTTCCACAACTGCAAACTAAATTAGAAAAAGATTACATTTAAACTCATATACATGGTACATTTGTAAAAGCGATTTATGTGCACTGGTGGATCTCTCCCAACTCTGTTGATTGTAACAGGATATCCTGTCATTTTTTTTGAGCATAGAAACATTAAAAAACATGATTTATAATTGTAATGTTTTTTCAAACATATTTTGTGCTTAACTGGAAAACAAAGGTGACAGTAAAAGAAATCATACAAATGAATGTACTGTGGATTAAATAATATGTAGAAAATATAAAAGATGAATACTTCATTTGTGCCAAGTTGTGGAGAATAGCACAGGCACCAACAAATTTGAAGGCCGGTTTCGCACTGTACTGGAAATTGGTATTATCCAAAAACACTAATGAGTAGCTCAATGTCGATGGCAGAATGGTTTTCTTTGTGCAGAAGTTATGTTTAGAGTCAAAAGACATTAATGAGAAAAAAGCTCTCAGTACCCAAGTATGGACAGCAAACCCTTCTGTTGCAAAATGAAAACCTGCTGACTGCTAGATATTGGATAGTGGTACCATAATCTAGTGTAGACACAGATGAGCTGAACTGGGAACTTTGGAGTTTACAGAGCATCTGGGATTGGAATATTTGATAAAACTACGTGAAAAATATGGGTTTGGCATTTTAACTTGTACATGCAAAGCATTGCCTCATCTTACTGGACTACTGTAGAGTGGTCCAATTTGAAGGGGGCAATGGTCAAGGAAAGAAAGCATCAGCAGCACTGCAGGCAGGGAGGAGCAAGAGTGGCAGCAAAGCTGAAGAAGCAGATAAAAGAATAACATTCGAGTTAGTACCAGAGAAGTAGATTTCTCCCTCCCCTCTCTGGTACCTGTGTAAACATTAAAGTTTTCTACTTGATCAGTTCTTTGCGATTGAGGATCTCTTGCTTTCTTTCCAGTCTGAGGAATGGGAGATACCTGTTTGTGAATTCTTTTAACGTTGTTTTTCATTGTTGTGCCAAAGAGTCGTGGTGAAACAAGTCCTGGTCTTGAGGGAAGAGATCCAAGATTTCCTGAGGCCAGCCTCTGTTGGATAGACTTTGCACGCACCCTCCCCCCCACACACACCCACACACACACGTGTGCACACTTCCTCAGATGCACACACCTAAAACACACAGAGATGCATACACATGGACACAGTCACGTGATCTTGTTCCCACACCTTTGCTTGACATTCACAACCTCTACCTTGATCACCACCACCTTCAGTCTCTCCTCACTCAGTCTCCCTATCTTATTCCTTCTCCCTCATTCTTTCCTCTTCCATTCGTAACCATCCGTATTGCGTGTGTTCACTCATTTACCCGATTCCCTCTCAGTTCTGAATTTATTTCCTTCTCTCCAAATTCCCCAGCTCTCCAGCCTCACCCCAGCCTCCCCTCACACTCCAGCTGCTAACTGCTTGCTCCCTTCAAGTGAGGCTGCCAACCAATGCAGCCACTTGGCCTTCTTCAATTGTCAATCCATCCTGCCCTATCACCCTCCCCACATCCTTGTTTCAGCAGGCCACACTACCCGAAGCCCATAGCGTCATCCAGAGACCTTGGACCTCTCCAGTAAATCTCAGGAGCATTCTGCAGCTCAAGGTCACTCAGTGTTCCCATTAACCATCTCCTGGTGCTCTTGCTTCTGAGTTGATGGGTCTTAGCTTGACCAATGGAATTGTATTCATTTTGCAAGAACATCTTATTTAATTATTGTCATCAATCAGCACATACAAAGCAGAGGGAGCCTCTGTCCCCCACACTCCTCCTCATCCCAGATATCTATGTTTCTCACATTCCTAAGTGGACCTCCGTCTGTTTTATTCCTCATCCCTACTTTTTGGTGTACTAAGCATGTGCTGCATATAGAACCAGTAGGCTTTCTAATCATATTTGAGCAAACAGATGTGAGAAGTAGTGCTCTGGTATTTAACATTCAAATTCATGTTTTAACATGGGAGCTGTGCAGCCTGCAGACCACACATCACTTTCACACTGAACATTGAAAAGCTAAGCAGCATTAAAAAACCCTTCTGCTGTGATGCAGCAATGTGAAAGAGCACCTTGGAGAGGAGGGGGGATTAGAAGGGGAAGGCCTGGTACTCTCCATTGTCTGTCCTTTTGCTTCATTTGTTCCTCCTCTTCAGCAAAAGTAGCCTGATCAACTTAGGTGAAGCAACAGCCCTAAACACACTTTCTTTCTTTGGCTTGGCTTCGCGGACGAAGATTTATGGAGGGGGTAAAAGTCCACGTCAGCTGCAGGCTCGTTTGTGGCTGACAAGTCCGATGCGGGACAGGCAGACACGGTTGCAGCGGCTGCAGGGGAAAATTGGTTGGTTGGGGTTGGGTGTTGGGTTTTTCCTCCTTTGCCTTTTGTCAGTGAGGTGGGATCTGCGGTCTTCTTCAAAGGAGGTTGCTGCCCGCCAAACTGTGAGGCGCCAAGATGCACGGTTTGAGGCGATATCAGCCCACTGGCGGTGGTCAATGTGGCAGGCACCAAGAGATTTCTTTAGGCAGTCCTTGTACCTTTTCTTTGGTGCACCTCTGTCACGGTGGCCAGTGGAGAGCTCGCCATATAACACGATCTTGGAAAGGCGATGGTCCTCCATTCTGGAGACGTGACCCACCCAGCGCAGCTGGATCTTCAGCAGCGTGGACTCGATGCTGTCGACCTCTGCCATCGACGTTAGGGATGAAAGCGCTCCAATGGATGTTGAGGATGGAGCGGAGACAACGCTGGTGGAAGCATTCTAGGAGCCGTAGGTGATGCTGGTAGAGGACCCATGATTCGGAGCCGAACAGGAGTGTGGGTATGACAACGGCTCTGTATACGCTTATCTTTGTGAGGTTTTTCAGTTGGTTGTTTTTCCAGACTCTTTTGTGTAATCTTCCAAAGGCGCTATTTGCCTTGGCGAGTCTGTTGTCTATCTTATTGTCGATCCTTGCATCTGATGAAATGGTGCAGCCAAGATAGGTAAACTGGTTGACCGTTTTGAGTTTTGTGTGCCCGATGGAGATGTGGGGGGGCTGGTAGTCATGGTGGGGAGCTGGCTGATGGAGGACCTCAGTTTTCTTCAGACTGACTTCCAGGCCAAACATTTTGGCAGTTTCCGCAAAGCAGGACGTCAAGTGCTTAAGAGCTGGCTCTGAATAGGCAACTAAAGCGGCATCATCTGCAAAGAGTAGTTCACGGACAAGTTTCTCTTGTGTCTTGGTGTGAGCTTGCAGGCGCCTCAGATTGAAGAGACTGCCATCCGTGCGGTACCGGATGTAAACAGCGTCTTCATTGTTGGGGTCTTTCATGGCTTGGTTCAGCATCATGCTGAAGAAGATTGAAAAGAGGGTTGGTGCGAGAACACAGCCTTGCTTCACGCCATTGTTAATGGAGAAGGGTTCAGAGAGCTCATTGCTGTATCTGACCCGACCTTGTTGGTTTTCGTGCAGTTGGGTAATCATGTTGAGGAACTTTGGGGGACATCCGATGCGCTCTAGTATTTGCCAAAGCCCTTTCCTGCTCACGGTGTCGAAGGCTTTGGTGAGGTCAACAAAGGTGATGTAGAGTCCTTTGTTTTGTTCTCTGCACTTTTCTTGGAGCTGTCTGAGGGCAAAGACCATGTCAGTAGTTCCTCTGTTTGCGCGAAAGCCGCACTGTGATTCTGGGAGAACATTCTCGGCGACACTAGGTATTATTCTATTTAGTAGAATCCTAGCGAAGATTTTGCCTGCAATGGAGAGCAGCGTGATTCCCCTGTAGTTTGAGCAGTCTGATTTCTCGCCTTTGTTTTTGTACAGGGTGATGATGGTGGCATCACGAAGGTCCTAAACACACTAAGATGAGGACAAAAGACTGCAACTGGCAGCTCACAAAAGATGAAGCAGCTCCTTTGTGAGTTGCAGTCATGACCTTCTAATTTCAGTCACTTTGTTCACATCCTTTTCCGTCAAGTCAAGTTTATTATCATCTGATTGCACAAGTTCTCTGGTTCTTGGTGCAAAACACACAGATGCACAATCAGACATAGCGTCCTTACAGACAAACAATTCATGGGTATATAGAAATTAATAAATAAATGTTGTTTCAGAAATATGAAAGACTCGGATGGTTAGAGTGAACAGATCCTTTGGTCATTCAGCATTCTCACTGTGGGAAGTTGTTCCGTAGCCTGGTGGCGCTGGCCCAGATACTCCCGGAGGGAACAGCTGAAGGATACTGTGTTCCAAGTGGAAGGGATCCTCAATTATTTTGCGTACCCTATTCAGACAATGATCCTGGTAGATCACATTGAAGGGGGCGTGGGTGGGTGGGGAGGGGGCAAATGGAGATTCCATCCCTGTGATTCTTATGGTCCTGTGGATTGACCTCCGATCCATTTCTCTCCAGCATCCATACCACACTGTGATGCAGCCAGCCAGGACACTCTCAATAGAGCTCCTGTAGAAAGGTGTCATGATGGTGGCCAATGGCTTTGCCCACTTCAATCTTCTCAGGAAGTGCAGTCACTGTTGTTCTTCTGCCAATGTGTGAATTAATAATGAAAGTAAAAGGTTTTTTTCCCCCCCCAGAATCTCCATTACCTGCCAACAGCATAGGAAATATGTGTTGCATGAGCTACAACATGATCAGCTCTGCAAATGCCAGACACAGGAAGATAAATCAGGCCCAGAAGTGCTAAGGCTAATCTGCCAAATCCCATTAAATGTCTCAGAAAAGATGGCAATGGTGACCAGGTTTGCATAAGATGGATTTTTGTGTGGAGAGAACTTGTGTATAGTGTCCCAATTTCCAGATAAGAGACTCAAAACAAATGTCCCTCTTCAACTAGGATAATCCTTGAAATAGTCCTCAACATATTCCTAACTTTAATTGCTATGGCACTTGCACATGTAGAGTCATAGAGTCCTACAGCATGGAAATGACCCTTCAGCCCAATTAGTCCATATCGACAAGCTTGTCCAATTTCCCTGCATTCACCCCACATTCCTCTTAACCTTTCCTTTTCATATAACTGTCTAAATGTCTTTTGAACATTACAATTGTCCCTGTTGCTACCACTTCCTTTGGCCCCTCATTAAAGATATCCACCAGACTCTATGGGAAAAAGGTACCCCTCAGATCACTTTTAAATCTTTCCTCTCTCATCTTAAATTTATGACTTCTTGTTTCAGATTCTCCTACTTTGGGGAAAAAAGACTATGACCTTATCAACGCCCCTCATGATTTTGTAAACCTCTCTAAGTTATGTAAAGTTCTGGAGATTCCTAACCAAAACCTGAACGGTGGAAAAACATAGGGAATCCTGAGTGAAGGTGGTTTCCTTCACAGTGATGCAGGTTCAACCACTGCACATTATCTCGAAAGAAACATTGTGCTACAACCTGAGAAAAATTCCTAATCACCAAGTCCATTAGGTAAATAATCCTCCTCGAATATTGTCAATTGATTTGCATTCAGTATCGTTGATTCCAGAAAGTGGGTTGTGATTTTTTTACAATGCAACTGAGTTCCTTGTACATATATAACAGCTCAATTTCCTGTCACTAAAATTAATACTACCCATGACAGAACTGTATAATGCATACAGGCATTTTTTTAATGCTTCATCAGGCCTAGTCTTTCCTTTCACTTCCACTATCACATTAATAGCATCTTTCACATCTTTTCTATTGTGTGGTGTTCGGTGTCATCTCTCCACTGTACATGACTTTCACATCCTTCTTACTTAAGTTGCCATTAGCTATTTATTTGGGCGAAGAAGGAGGTGACCCTTTCACCCTCTAACCTGCATGCTTTGTGTTGTGTTGTGGCAAGCAATCAGACAGGATAACATTGATATAATCTAGGTGTGTATAAATCACCTCAGATTGCTGTTCACAAGCTTGTCATACAGAGAAAGTACCGAGATATCCCCATGAACTTGCAACCACTGATCCAACCACTTATGTTGCCTGTGGTTACAAAGGGCAACTGTTAACATCACAAAGTAACATTGACTATTTGGTATTATCATAGAAGACATTTAGAAAAGTGTTCCTTCAAATATTATAAAGACATTGGGCATTTTGGAATGAACAAAGGGTTCTTAAGTAAACTTGCACCTCAATAATTTGCTGAATTTGTGTAGTTTACCCTTTGATTTAGTAATTGGATTCACAAAACACAAAAATAGAGGAAAGAGGAAAGATGTACTCAATTAAATGTGGCTGTGAATTCACTGATTGAGATTTAATCATTAGCGTCTGAGTCTTGTTTGATTTTAACCTGTCAAAATATGGCAGAGAAATTTAGTTTGCTGGCACGGCAAAGTAAAAAGCTCAACATCAAAAGTGGAACAAGTTAGCAAATTTAGTTGGGAGATCAATGTTGGCCAGGTCAAAACCCCTGTCGTCCCTCTCTCAGCAGGGCAATGGGATATTTCAGGTTCATATGTCAGGTGATGAATCCTCGTCCAACAACTTATTGGACAGGTAATGCAAGACTCCTGAAAGTAGGACTCCTGAAAGGAATGGACCAAAACACCACTTCCAGTCATTTCATTAGCCGTTTCTGAATATGTTTGAGATTTTAGTGATTTATGTTCAGATAAACTTGTCAAAATTGTTCATGGCCTTTATCAATTCTCCCATTATTACGATTCATTTTGTGACATAACTCTGAACATACAATGTACTTGCTGGAAAATGCAGTTCTCCTTTTGCTGATCATCTCAGATCTTCTGATAAAAATGGGAAATATGTTAAAATAGTGTTACGGCTTCTGCACAACAACTCATTTGTTAAAACAGGACATGTACAGTTCCTGTTTAGAGCTTTATGGGGAGCTGCATCATTTTCCTGCTGACTGCTGGGAAGTGAGTCATGACAATAAGATCTCACTCATTGGCAACTGTAATACAGCCAGTGACAAAGCTGCAGTGGAAGTGAGGGAAAACATGGGGAACAAAATACAGTTCTCGCCACTGCCCTGGGTACCAGCCAATGCACTGGGTCAGTCAATTCCTGGTCTTGGATAGCACTGCCTTTTTTTGATAACTTTAAAAAATATTTGCAGGTGTTCAGACTATCTCAAGTGACGAACTGCAATACAGTTTCTTCAATTGATGTTAAAACTGACAGGTCTATAGTTAGCAGGTTTGTGTTATCTTAAATAATGCAGAGACATTTCTAAAAGTCAGACCAAAGACATAAGAAGGTAATCTGTCCAAATAAGAAAAGATGTGACAGATGCTAAAAATGTTCTTTTTTTCCCTTTGAATATTTTGTCCAAAACAAAAAAAAACAGTTTGTAAATGCATGAGGATCTCTTTTTGGGAGAATGGCCAGTTGCAATCCGAAAGCAAGCAATTAGCATTATTTCACATTTGCTTGATATTATTGGAAATTGGTTTTCCCATGTGCTCTGAAGTTAAGGGACCCACGCAATTATATTGATGTCTTGCTTACAGCAATCTACAGCCTTTCTTTTCAAAGGCTAGCGTAATATCAGATTCACTGGAGCTTCATTCACGGTGTCTTTTTCAGCAGTACTTTGGAAAATTATGATTCATCCATCTGCAATAATATCAACCAAATATTAAGACAAATACAGATGGTGCAATTCGCTTGCTCTCATGGTTCATTTGCCCTGTCTTCCAAAAACCTAAAGCATTGGCAACTTGTTATTTTATTTTAAAATATTCAGAGGAATGGAAGAGATTTTGGTGGCTGTCACATCTTTCCATTTTTGGACAGGAGATCACCTCCTTACTTCAGAGGTGACACATTGCTGATGAGAATATGTCTATTAGTTTTGACAGGTCAATCATCTCATCAAACAAAAAAAAGTAGAAAATTTAATGCTTTCTTCTTTAAGCAGCCAATTAGTTTTCATGTAGAACCAGAAAGGCAAATTCCCTTTGGGCACTCTGGAAATGCTTACCTTTTGTACTTCAATTAAAAAAAATATGATGCAACTTATTGAAAAGGCATGTACGATTACAAAAATAAAGATAATTTTCCCCAGCTCAATCCATAGCTATCCATTCCTGTAAATATTAACTCTACTTGGGAGCTCAACTTCAGCGGTGTTAGAACTCTTTCAGAGCAGGACTAAATGTGCTTAAGGACAGAGATTCAGCTTTTGAGAGACAAGCGAACTAGGCCGAATTTTGTCAGCTCCAGATATTGCCACACCCACACAGAATGGTTAACAGAAACAAAAATCATGACTGAGTAAGTTCATGTTCTTACCAATACTCAACAATAGCTAAAGCTGCTCTTTTCCTTCCCCTCCCAAACAAAACAAATATTTGTCTTCCTACTAAAACATGCTGGCTCCATGCTGAGCCGCAAGTCCCAAGGCAGCTGCCCACCAATGAACCTGAATGCTATTTTTTTTACAGACAATAACAACTCACTAATCAGGGCCATCATAATTTTCCAAACACCATTAAATAGTTAAATCCCAGTTACATTTTCTTTCCCATCTCGATGCTGGAGACAAGGTGGAGCACCACTGTTCACTGAGAGTATCTAGCTTTTCTTTCTGGTTTGAATGGCTCAGGTGCTCAACAGCGGTGAAAGGTTTTTCCTCTTTCTTTTGTTTGTGACTTTATCAAATGTGCTATTGAGGAAGTGACTAATTTAGCCGCACATGAAATCAATATTGCACCACTTCAGGCCTGAATTTACTGAAGAATGTTCCTCAGAATCCACTCAGTGAAATTAAAAGCAGCACTTTAATGAAAATTATGTTCCAAAGCTTTTTTTTAAAAGAATAAGGTGGAACAGTCCCAGAGAGAAAAAAGTGTTATGAAATAGGGTTGAGGTATAGGTTGAAAATATGGTCCTTATAAAAACTTTTAGGGAAGAAAGAAAAGTAGAAAGTAGAACGAATTAAGGACAGACTTACAAGGAGTGGGGTCAAACAACCAAAATATTTCATATTTCCATTTGATCTTGTGTTCTTCTCAACATTCAGTTGAGTTATGTTCACTAGAAATGCCTGTCTTCGGGTGTGTGGATGTTTGAAAGAATATTCAATGTTTTCCCATTGCAAAAGATTTAAGGCATATTCTGAGGGGACATAAGAGAATGAGAATTCTAACAGTAACAGAAAACTTAAGCATCTGTTCAAGTCACATCCATAGCCAACTATTTAGTATAGTCACTTAGTGCGGATTTTCATTTGTGAGTTTCAAATAAGCAAAGTAAACATTTCCAGTCAGTTGGTTACTGGTCACAGTGTAGAGCACATGTAGCTTCATAGGCTCCTGTTACTCTTAGCACCTAAAATCAAACAATCAAGCTAAATTCTTCAGAAAGTTACATTTGACAAGTTTGTGAATTGATACATATATCTTTCAATTCAAATATTTTCTCTGTAAGTTCAAGAATAATAACAAACATTTAATTTCTGATAGCAAAAATCTTTTCTTGTTAAAACTTTGTTAAAATGTCCAACCAGGCCATAAATAGTATAACTGTTTTCATGGAAATAGCTGCACTGAATGAGATTATAATATTGAAAGAAATCTGATTATGATTCAACCGATGATTCTTCATTTCTTCTTGACAGGGGGAAGAGGATGGTAAATTAGTTCTGAGTAAGAATGAATATATTAGCACATTCATATGATTTAACAAAGGCACAACTTCATTACTGCCTGAGTTAAAACAGCAGAGTGAACTTCTACATAAGCTTGCTAATATGTTCATTTCTAAATGGAATTTGAGGATTATATAGTTTGAAGAATAAGGAAACAATTACCTCCCAGGATCTAAAATGTTTAGCATAGCGGTTTAAATAGGTGAGATTTAGTTTCAGGCTCCAGTCTCCAACAGCTTCTTTTGTACCTGGTAAGGATGTGGTTCAACCAACAGAATGCTTTTCAATTGCTGACAGCCAGGAAGCTTGTTGTAATTTTGAGCAAGTTACTGATAACATTGGTTAAATGTTTTTTCTCCCCATGAATGTTCAGTTGCAGACGATGCTCTCTTCTGAAGGAGATTTGCGAGTTAAGCACCTTGGCAGTTTCTAAGCTGCCATTTGATCCTTACTGACTGAGGCTTTTTTTTCCATTTCACTTCAAGAATTTATTGAAAAATCCTAGCCCATGGCTTCACCTTTTGAAAAACTTTTCAAAAATGTTCAAGGCTCTGTAGTTATTGCACTGAGTACCTGTTATAAACCCCATGTGCAACAAAATTTTGTATCAGAGCAAAGATTACCATCAACAGTAAAACTAAATTTCTATCTTATGCTCAAATTTTTTTTATGTAGCATGGGTGAAAATTTCCCTGCATACATGTTGTTCACGAAATTGCACTAATTACAGAAATATGAGACAGCACATACTTAAGCAAATAAGTTTTGCTAAAAGGGTGAGGGACATTTGAATCACTGTGCCCTTGATAAAGCAATCAAAAGCTTATTGCATTGCTCCATTCTCTCACCATAGCTTTGTATCCTTCCCTGCTTCAAATATTTATTCTATTTTCTCTTAAAAGATCCGATGGTCTTTGCCTGTGGCAAAATATTCCAAGCTTCAACAACCTGCTGTGAAAAGAATGTTCTTCTAACCTCTCTCACTGTCTGAGTGATACTTTTAACTCTCCTTTGCTTGGGTAATCTCTGACCCCCTCATCACCAATTACCCATCCTGAGGAAGTAGTCTCACACTATTCACTCTACCAGAACACGTCATCATCTTGAAAACTCCTATCAAGCCTTCTCTATTTCAATTGGAATAGTCCCAACATATCAAAGTCTCTCATCAAAACTATAGGTTCACTCTTTGTGAATGTAAACTCACAGTGGTTTTAATATATTTTCTATTATGGGATATACAATACATTGTTTTTAAATTTTAACTATATTCACATTATGTTATTGGTTTTTGTCTTTTGCTTTGTATGACATGACATGTTTTATAAAACTGAGAATCTTTTGTCATTCTCAGGATGTAGGAATCCATAGATATTGAGCACTGATAGTCCCCCTCAAGTTGTGGTGGAATGGCCATGATCCATATAGTTTTAGCTGTGAATAACCAAAAAACTCACCACCCTGACTCACTTTTTAAGGGCAATATTTACTCATTCAAGGGCACACAGTAACAACACTCTCCAGGGACAACTTTGCAAAAATGTAGATGAAGGAGAGTTTTGCCATGGTAAAGAAAAAGATATTTCTAAAATAACAAGAGGAATGGAACAAGGACAAAATCTTGTTATTAGAGTCTGAAGCAACAGTTAATTGAAGATTTAACATTTACACCACTGATGCTGTGAGTTAAAATGATGATAAAACTGTTATTTTAATAGTGTGTCTCTTGATAATTCAGAGCAAAATGCTCCCTTGTTGATGGAGTCCTGTGTTTACTTGATCTTATTATCCCATAGATCCTTTTTTAGAAGCTATGGGTTGACATGTAGCCATTATAATAGAATTAAAATCCATTTATTTTTATTAAAGGTTTATTTGCAGTTAGATTTCAGTTCTAAAGCCAGTATAATTTCTGTGCATAGAAAATTGTATCTGAGAATGTAATTATTACTAAGCCAAGGCGTGTGCAAACAATGTATTCAGCATGAAATTATTTCAAAAATGTGGTCAGGCTGGTTGATGAAAGAAACTTCAATGAAGGCACAGGGCTGACATCTAGTGTCTCTCTGCAGAACTGCATTGTCAGCAAGAGACAGGTTAGAATAAAGGGGTGGGGGAATTTTAGCTGCCAAAAGTTTCCGGCCGCAGAACTGTAGGTTTCTTTAAGTTTCCTACATGCTGTAGAATGAGGCCATGGTGACTTTTAAGTCCCAAGCCTCTTTAATTTGAGACAAGCTGTTAACTACACAAAATCCTTAGCCTTCTGCCACTGTTCATGTAAATGCGGGGTGCAGCTTCCAAGATTGCTGTGGGTTTCAAATAGTGGGGAGGGTTTGACCAAAGCTTAACTCAAAAGGGTACTCTTGACTACAAGTGTCATGATGTGATGCAATGGTAATGAGCTCTGTGCAGTAGCAAGAAATTTGATTTGCCAGTCTTTGGGTCTGGATCTTCCAAGGACATGATGAAGATGCGCACCGATGTTATAGGCCAATCCTTGAGTGCTGAAGCAGAACTTTACTGGAGAGTAGAAGACTTTTTTCAATGTTATTTGAAGGCCCCAACCACACCTGGGATAGAAACAGTGAGAGTTCAGTGAAATTGTTTTCCTTCAGGTTTCATTGATTTTCATTATCCCTATATCCTTGTCTTGCATTACTAAACTTCTCAGCATCTCCTAGTTGTCTTCTGACCAGCCACCAAACTATCTGGCCCTGATCTTCTCCATAACCCCCATGATCATCTCACTCTGCAATTTCACTCCACCTCCATTATTTTCCTAATCCACCAAATTACAATCTCCATGACTGAACTCCCACCTTTCTCCAACACCAGCTAAACCCCTGGCCAGCTCTCAATCCCAATTACTGTACCTCTAGAGTGGGATCCTATCACTACCTCCTTTTCTCCTTGATCTTCTGTTCCATGATCATCTGACCCCCTTATGCTTTAGAAATCCCCACTCCAACCCTCTTCCATCCTTACTTCCTCTGGGTTCAGTTCACCACTATGCAAAGTAGACAAGAGCCACTTAAACCAGTTTCCTTGGATATGGCTTACTCATATAATTCTTAGATCAAGGCCTACATATGATCATATTTACTGATGGAGGAATAGGACTGCCCATGGGTCTTGCTCAAACCTGGACTAGGACAAGGATTAAAGAAGCAAAACAGATTGGGAATAAGCAGATCATTTTTGGTTTGGAACTTTATGTGAGAGGAATGGTCCTGAAGTTTTGTAATGCAACAGGCTCCATCAATGATCTGGACAAGGGTACCATGTGTAATATCACTAAGTCCGATCAAAAGAGGGGATCAACCATTCAGGCTGCAGTAACCCAGGTTGAATTTTGCCTATGTTGAGTTGCACATTCTCCCTGTAACTATGTGGATTCGTTGCAGCTGTTCCAGTTTCCTCCCACATCCCAAAGACATTTGGGTTGGTAGGTTAATTGCCCCATGTCTATCAGTGAATGGTAAATTGGGAGGGAGAGGAGTTGATAGGAATGTTTGGGAATGAAATGGCAATAGTGCAAGGGCATGCTTGATGGGCTTCAGAGGCTTTTTGGATGCTGTATTAATGCAGCCCCAGTGAGGCTGTGTATAAATCTGGCCATCTGCTAAGGATGATATATTGACATCAAGGGAGTGCAAAAAACAATTCCTGATTAATTTGTGGAAAGACAAGTCCATCCTCTGATGAGAGTTTAAGAAGATTGGGCCTTGAGTTCAGAAGAATGAGGGGTAATTTTCTTGAACCAAACAAAATACGTTATGGCCTCACAACACTGAAAAAGAGATCATCAATCAGGACTGAAATACAAAGAATTTTCTTCACCTTTAGTGG
This sequence comes from Narcine bancroftii, assembly GCF_036971445.1. Taxonomy (NCBI): domain Eukaryota; kingdom Metazoa; phylum Chordata; class Chondrichthyes; order Torpediniformes; family Narcinidae; genus Narcine; species Narcine bancroftii. Next base: position 30,332,201 of record NC_091473.1, on the reverse strand, counting down.
AGTGAATCTTAGGTCACTGAATATATTCAGGATAGAAATTTGGTGACTAAAGGAATTATGGCATTAGTGCAATAGTGGTGCTGAGGTAAAAGTCACCTATGATCTGAATGAAAATTGGAGGAGGTGCAATGGGGTGAATGACCTACTCCTGTTTCTATGTCTCTCATGCAATGATACTTTAATATTTAATTTTAGGTGTATTGCAATTGTTAGGCCTTCCACCATACCTGGTCTCTCAAAGGAAAGTGAAAAGAAATATCTTGAATGCGATCTCCTTCTGCATGTATCTGGAAAGAGTGTATGGCCTGTACAGGATGTGGTTCAAATTGTGCAATTACCTCTGTTATGGCAATAAACCTCCATTAGTATACTTAAAGCAAGTCTCCGGTATTGTCAACTCAGTTCTAAAGGATAGGTTAAAATGGAGGAAGTTCCAATAAGCTCTTATAAACACTGCTCCAACCACAACTGAAATAGTGCATCAATTTCAGTAACCTCTCTTAAGTAAGGATATGAAGATGTTGCAAAAAAATAAGTTTATTACATTGACCCCTGAATGAGGGAACTATACAATGGGTGAAGACCAGAGAAGGTGGAATTTTTCTCCTGAGAACAGAAAAAAAAGGTTGAAAGGAATGTAGGAGAGGTATTTGAGATAATGACAGATCTCTGCAAGAGTAGGCAGAAGGAAATATCTTTTGTTGATGGAATGCTTGAGAACTGGAGGAAACAGATATAAGGTGACAGGCAAAGGTACACAGCCACAATGAGGGTAAACTTTTCTAATGTGTTGTGGTTAACACCTGGAATTCAGTGCCTGACAGGCTGATCAGACTGAATCAAACCTGACATGTAAAAGATAACTAGATCGGCAGTTGAATGGGAAAAACCTTCAGGGCAATAGAGAAAGAGTGGGAGTGGGACTCAGACTTGGTGCATTACTCTTGCAGGCAGCCAGCATTGTTTCAAGTTTCCAGTTCAAGTTTGTTGTCACATTACACCCAATAGAGTGCAAAGGGTTCTTCAGTGAGTAGTCTAGTAAGTCGGCTCTAACACGCATACAGCCATGCAAAGTGGAGGGCAAGAGCACACTGTTGGAGTTACAATGAAGCTATCAGTTTGTGCTTAGCAAGGGCAACATGAGAAACTTTCCATAGATTCATTCAGGACCTGATGGCTAAACAGAAGAAACACTCATATCTTGAAGAAGAGCTCAGTGTAAATTAAAACCTTTTATTTTTGATTTTTGCATCTATCTGTTTAAGAAAAATTATTGTTTGTAGTGTAACCATGATGTCATATCTCATAATATCCGAACAGACAGAGAACTTGCTTTTCATTCTTTGACGAACCATGAAAGATACGTGAGCTCGAGATAATTTTCTTTGAATTTATCTGAACTTTGTCTTATTTTGTCTTAATTTTGTCTATTTCTTATATCTGTTTAAAGTTGAATATCGTTTTATGATTATACAGTGTGCTTCGTTTATTAATCATTATGAAAATCTCAATGTGAAGATATGCAAAATGTTTATTCATTTTATCAATGAATTAAAGCTACTTAAAGCTGCAACTACAAAGTTTGGTTTATTGGACTAATAAGATAATCATTCGGAATATCGTCACTCGCATTTCCTTAGAAGATGACATGTTTTGAAATCAGAACTTGTAAAGTGTCATCTACACGTTGGTTAGACATTGCCCTCCGTGATGTTTGGGTTAAAAAGTCTTTATTTCCCTTTTATTTGCTACAAGTTTAAATTTGCAATCAAACAATTCACATGTTATTAAAGTGCACATTCCAGATTTTATTCAAGGTTATTTGTATGCAAATTGGTTTGACCATGTAGACATTATAGCACTTTTTATACATAGTTCCCCATTTCAGGGCACCATAATGTTTGAGACATTTGGCTTCACAGGTGTTTGTGGTTATTCAGGTATGTTTAATTGCTTCGTTAGTGCAGGTATAAGAGAGAAAGGCTTGCTTCTAAGCGTTTGATCACCCTTGGAGTCTGGAGTTGCTATTTCTAAACATGAGAACAAGAGTTGTGCCTATGAAAGTCAAAGAAGCCATTAAGAGTCTGAAAAACAAGAATAAAACAGTAAGAGACATCACCTAAACCTTAGGATTACCAAAATCAACAGTTTGAAACATCATTAAGAAGAAAGAGCGTACTGGCGAACTCAGTAATCATAAAGGGATGGATAGGCCAAGGAAAACCTCCATTGCTGATGACAAAAGAATTCTCATCATAATGAAGAAAATTTTCCAAACACCTGTTTGACAGATCAGAAACGGGTGTGTATGTGTCAAAGACTACTGTCTGCAGAAGACTTCATGAGCAGAAATATAGAGGCTACACTGCACAATGCAAACCACAAGGTTGCCACAGAAACAGGATGGCCAGATTGCAGTTTGCCAAGAAGTACTTAAAAGAGCCTACCGAATTCTGGGAAAAGGTCTTCTGGACAGATGAGACCAAAATTAACCTGTATCAGTGTGATAGCAAGAGCAAAGTGTGGAGGAATAAAGGAACTGCCCAAGATCCAAAGCACATCACCTCATCTGTGAAATGTGGTGGGGGTGTATTAGTCTGGGCATGTATGGCTGCCACAGGTACTGGCACATTTATTTTCATTGATGATGTAACTGCTGATGGCTGTAGCAAAATTAATTCTGAGGCGTATAAAAGCATCTTATCTCCTCAGGCTCAAGAAAATGTCTCCAAACTAATTGGATGGCACTTCATCCTTCAGCAAGACAATGATCCCAAACATACTGTTGAAGCAACAACATTTATCAAAATTAAAAACTGGAAGATTTTTTGAATGGCCAAATCAGTCACCAGATCTAATTCAATTGAGCATGCCTTTTATATACTGAAGAGAAAACTTAAGGGGACAAACACCTGAAACAAGCAAGAGCTGAAGATGGCTGCAGTAGAAACCTGGCAGAGCATCACGTGCGAAGATACTCAGCACCTGGTGATGTCTATGAATCTTAGACTTCAAGCAGTCATTGCATGTAAGGGATATGCAGGAAAGTACTAAACATGACTACTTTAATACATCTACCAGTCTATGTCCCAAACATTATGGTGCCCTAAAATGAGGGGTCTATGTATTAAAAAGCGCTGTAATTTCTACATGGTCAAATGAAAATGTGCGTAAATAGCCTTTAATAAAAATCTGGAATGTGCACTTTCATGATATGTGAATTCTATGATTACAAATTTAAAACTGTGGAGCCCAGGGACAAATAAAGGAAAAAAAAAACATTTTTGTGTTTGTCACCAACTTTATGGAGGTACTGTTTACCTTTACCTCCTATGGACGCTGCAAGACCTGCTGAGTTCCTCCCACATTTCTGTGTTTTTAGAAGAAACTCCCCTTGAGCCTATCGGTGTGTGATTTCACAATCTTGAGTTTTTTCATCAATGCTTTTCTCTCCTGCCCTCTTATCCATGTCCACCTCTGGCCTTTTGGTTGTCGGCCTATGCTCTACCCCCTTCCTTTCTTCCCTCTTCACCCCACCCGACCTGCCTGCTTTTTATTCATTGCTAGATGAAGGGCTCAGGTCCAACAGATTTGTTATATATTTTTGCCACCTATGGACACTGCAGCACCTGCTGAGTTTCTCCAGCACCTTTGTGTATTTTGTGTATTAATCAAAGGGTTGATGTTATCAGGCAGTCAGATCAAATGGAATTTTGGCACCTGAAGTTTGGCACCAGATATTTTGGCACTCGCATTTTGGCGATAGACATTTCGACAAAAAAAATTACTTTTGTAGCCCTTTGGAAATTTTGGCACCCACAGTTTGACGCTGGATATTTTGGCCCATCTCCCTGCCCCACTCACCATCTTCTGGCTGAGATCCCATCACACACACACACTTATTGGCATTGCTGCACTGCCTGAACCCCCCTGTGTTTCAGAAACTCACTCCCTGGAAACTGCTCCCCTAGCAAACAAGGATTTTCATAGTTTATAGCGATATATTTAAATTATTAAAAACAGTGGGAGAACAATCAAAATCAAGGGCCTTTGGTCAGTCTGCATCTGTGGGGAGAAGAAAACAATATTTTTGGATTTATTGTTAGACCTATTATACAAATAATAACCTACAATACAAATAAAAATTCAATTAATTATATATATTCCATTTGTTATAATTTACCAACAGCTTTCGTTTTTGATTGTTCCCCTACTGTTTTTAATAATTTAAATATATTGCTATAAGTTACAAAAAGCCCTTGTTTGCCAGGGGAGCGGTTTCCTGGGGTGGGGGGGGAAGGAGTTTCTGCAACACCAGGGGTTCAAGTAATGTGGCGGGATGGAGTTGGCCAGCAGATGGTGAGTGGGGCCGGCAAACTGTGGTCGCCTAAATGTCCAGAGCCAAATTGTGGGTGCCAAACTGTGAAGGTCAAAATATCCCGTGACAAAATGTGGGTGCCAAAATATCATAGACCCCAGATCAAAGGCTCCCTACATGGATGATGTTGCCATCTCCTGCTTTGATCCAAGATCTGTCTGTCCAAGGTCTCATGCACAGCCAGACTGAGACCACCCTCAAACTGGAGGAATAACACCTCATAGCCCGTCTGGGCACCCTCCAACCAGATGGCAGTAACGTTTATTTCTCTGATTTCCTAAACCACCACCCCCACCTCTTGCCTATCATCTTTCCCCCAGCTCTGTCTCTCTCCCTCCCCCCTTCTCTCTCTCTCTCTTTTCCCTCTGCCTCCTTTCACAGAGCCAAAATTAATTCTCACCTTTCCTCTTATATCGAAATAACATATTTTGGCTTTTGGTCAGGACTCCTCCCCCTCCCATTCTTACCCCTTTCTCTCTCCAGTCTTTATCCAGTCATATTCCTGTTTTTAGCTTATACCCAGGCCCGAAATAGGAACATAGGAAGTAGGAACAGGAGTAGGCCAAAAATGGCCCATCAAGCCTGCTCCGCCATTCAATACGATCATGGCTGATCTAATTTATGACCTAACTCCACCTACCTGCCTTCTCCCCATATCCCATAATTCCTCTATCATGTAAAAATTTATCTAACCGAATTTTAATATGTTTAATGAGGCAGCCTCAACCACTTCCCTAGTTAGAGTATTCCAAACATTCACTACTCTCTGGGAAAAACTATTTTTCCTCATCTCTGTCCTAAATCTATTCCCCCGAATCTTGAGACTGTGTCCTCTCATTTTAGTTTCCCCGGCCAGCTCAAAAAACCTTCCTACATCTATCCTATCCATACCCTTCATAATCCTATATGATTCTATAAAATCTCCTCTCATTCTTCTGAACTCGAGCGAATACAATCTTAGATGATTTAATCTTTCATCATAAGTCAACCCCTTCATCCCAGGGATCAACCTAGTAAACCTCCTCTGGACCGTCTCCAAAGCCAGTATATCCTTCCTCAAATATGGAGACCAGAACTAGACACAGTACTCCAGGTGCGGTCTCACCAGTACCTTATACAGTTGCAACATTACTTCCCTACTCCTGAGTTCAATTCCTCTAGCGATGAAGGCCAACATTCCATTTGCCTTCTTAATAACCTAATTTTTTGCAATTCATGCACAAGCACTCCCAAGTCCCTCTGCACAACAGCATGCTGTAGTTTTTCACCCTTTAAATAATATTCAGCTTTTATTTTTCTTGCCAAAGTGGATAACCTCACACTTACTAACATTGTACTCCATCTGCCAGACCTTTGCCCACTCATCCAGCTTAACTATATCCCTCTGCAGACTCTCCACATTCTCATTACAATTTGCTCTTCCACTCAATTTGGTGTCATCCGCAAACTTGGCTACACCACATTTTGTCCCCTCCTCCAAGTCATCAATGTAAATGATGAACAGTTGTGGGCCTAACACTAGGTCAGCAATATATCTTTACCTCCTATGGATGCTGCAAGACCGGCTGGGTTCCTCCAGCATTTCTGTGTGATTTTACTACAATCACAGCATCTGCAGATTGATCAGCATCTGTAACCAGTTTAAGTGGATATTGGGAGTCAGAGTCAACCTCAAGAAGAGTGAAGCCATGATCCAATGACAACTGGCCTGACCAATCTACCAGTCTGATACCTGCAGGTGCTGGGAATCTGGTTCGGAGGGGCTAAGCCATGTGAGAAAAATTAGCTGGAGGGATAGCCAAGGTTAAAGGAAAACTGAGACTGTGGGAGTGATGCTCCAGTTCCAAGATTGGCACAAACCTGGTCATCAGATGTTACTATACTTGGTGCATGTGTGCTTAAATCCCACTTCTCCACCTTGGGAGTCATTTTCATTTTTATCTGGGGATCTAAGATGGAACGTGTTTGAAGGGTCACTATTCATTAATCCTCAGAATCCACGGAGAAAAGTGTACCTAACATCGCCCGCGTCCTAATGGCCACCATCTTGTGTGGCTGCATCAATCTGCATGCAGAGCCAAAGCACAGATGTTGAGAAGGATAGGCCTGGTCTTGTAGTTACCACAATATCTGACGTGGAAAAGTTCTTTCAGACAAGCAAGCACATTTGACGACAAATTCATGAGGCAAATGTCAGTGAGAAATATTCTGCTGGCCTTACAGGAGAAGGACTTGGTGGGTCACATGATGTTGATTCCTGACCAGACTGTCAAATCCCTTGGGCATTAATGGATAGTCTAGCAGTTAGCACAATGCAATTACAAAGCCAGTGACCTGGTTTGAATCTGACACTATCTATAAGGAGTTTGTCTGTTCTTCTCTTGTCTGCATGGGTTACCTCTGGTTTCCTCCCACCCTCCTAAAACATATGGGGTTTGTAGGCTAATTGGTCTAATTGGACATTATGGGCTCGTGAACTCGAAGGGCTTGATACTGTGCTGTAAACTAAACTAAAAAAAAATGTTTAATGCTCATGCCAGAACTCATCAACGAGCACCAAGGGGAGGTAAACAAAATAAAAAATCAGCAGAGGCTGGGGGTCTCATGCAAGAGCTCACTTGGCTGGCAGTGAGAGGGGCCCGCCCAATCAGATCCTTTCTGCACAAAGTTTCAGTCCCAATGCCCACTGCCCACAGGAGAGATGTGATGAGGATCACTCTGACTTTCCAGAGGACGTCAGGAAAAGAATTTTAGGGACCTTGAAGTTCATAAAGCAGCTGTGCAGCAGTGGTCTCTCTGATCTACAGGTTGATCTCAGGGTGGATAACAACACAAACATTGAGATCATCAACTCGGTAAAGGATGCACATTGATCTGCCTGTATCTTGTCAGTCTTCCATTCTTGTGACTTGTCTGTAAGGGAATACTGCTGATGGGCACATTCCAGGCTGCAAGAATACCTGCCGAAGGAGGTACTAGGAACAATCAATGCAAAGGGTCTGTAGGGAAGGACCGCTATCTCAGGGCTAAACCAAAGAGTGGCCACGGAATTTGATTTATAGAGCATGTTCACATTGCATCGCATTACAGAACGAATAACACTGTGAATGTATAGACTGGATGACCATATAACAGTTTACGGCATGGAAACAGGCCCTGTCGGCCCTTCGAGTCCACGCCGGTTCACTTGAACAACTCCACTAGCTTCCCCCTCCTGCTCTCCGCCCATAACCCTCCAACCCCTCACATCCATGTACACATCCAACCTTCTCTTAAATGACAGAAGGGACCTTGCCGCAACTATCTCTTTTGGAAGATCATTCCATTCTGCCACCACACTCTGAGTGAAAAAGCATCCTTTAATATTTCACCTAAAGTTAATATCATGAATATAAAGAAATCCATGTATTTCTTCTGGATATTTTTATAAAGTTTATTTTCTACTCACAGGTGACTGTTGAATTGCAAGAAACTCTCAGACAAATGCTGTCATTCCATCCAGGGCATAGCCTGTAATCTTTGTAGTTTGGAAGTGCCCCAGCCAAACAGGCTGCCACTTTCTCTGTTGAGGATCAATCTGGCTGAATGAGGATCTGCTTGTGGTTAGTTTGGTGCAGTCTGGGTCTAGGACAAACCATCTTATTAACCATGCATTAAAGATGATGCAAAGTAGATTTAAATTTAGACCTTGAAACACTTTTCCCTCTAAATAGTATGATGGACAGTATGCTCACTTCTTGCACACCATGTGTGTGCAGGCACTATTTGTCCGAGGAGACTTCTGTCAACAAAAAGATAAGTTTTATAATGCCCATGTGAGGGAAAAATTGAACTCATTTACTATAATGTTTAGTGGAATAGCATGATGTTGTTCCTTCTATCAATGGCTAGCGAAGAATAAGCACTGCTACACATTAATAATGTTCACTTCAGCAAGGTATTGGTAAACTATTAATGCTTACACAAAAGATAATGCAACCTTGATAAACGGAGCAAAGAATCTTGATGAGAACTGAGACAGGGAAATACAAATATTTACAAAAGCTTCCAAACTGCCAGAAGTTTTGAGGACAAAAATCATATGACTATTTCAGCAATGTTTACATTGCAAAATAGTCAACAGTTAACAGAGTAGTGGGTCAGAGGCCAAAACAGTGTGTTTGTAAGAAGGCTGCAGACAATTAATTTTCTCCACAGTTTCTGTCTTTAACCAATGAGCTCCAGGAAATGAGAAACCATATAAAGGAAGGATAGTCAGCAAGTTCCCATGGTACATTTCTCAGCAGCCAGACAGTTATTGACAGAAGCCAAATGCTCATCTTTCTCTCTCCTTGATGGATACATTGGAGGTTTGAAAAATTCAAATTGTGAAAATTAATGAGGGATTGACAATATGATTAAATCCCTTTTGCTTTTTGAAATTTTATGCTCTAACTTTTCCTGGCATTATTGATTCAACAAATCAAATTTAAATAACTTGATCTGCATTGTCTGTTACTTTGGCAGAGATTACCTAAGATGAGGCAAATGCGGAAAAAGACAAGATATGATCGCAGTTTTTCTGTTCCTTATCCACAATGCAAACTCATATTACCATGCATTGCCCTTGGTTTGGAACTCATTGCAAAATAAATGTATATTGTTTTATTTTGCTGGATGCCATCTCTCAACTGCATTTACATAGGAATTGATACTTCACCTGGAGCTGATGGCAAAGTGAAGCACAGTACAGTACCACTGAGACCCTGGATCCAAGATCTTCCTGCACACCAAGCTCTTGATCTCAGCTGGAGCAAAGGGGGAAGTAATGATCAAAGTTAAAGGGCTTCCTCAGAGGAGTAGTAAATAACATCATAAGTAGAATGGCCTTAGGCTCTTTTCATAGATCTTTTAACAGCCAGGCAGCATCAAAAATCGAGCGGGAACAGAGAGCCTCTCTGGCCTCTTGTTTAGGTAAATATGTGCTATACTGGGACAGTTAAATAAAGATAAAATAGGAGACAATGTCATAATTTCATAAAACTTGACAAATAACTTTAGTGATAAAAAGCATCTTGCTTGTTTCTGAGATACAAGATGAAGTTTAAAATCTCTGAAAATGCATTACAGTAATTGCTATTGTCAAGGTTATTATATTTGGCAAATCCCAATAATCTATCGAATGCACACTAAGGGGCCGAATCATTTCTTTAATTGAATGACTGCATTTTAAGTGAAGCTTTGTTCTCTGTTCTGATTCTGAAAGAATTTGGAAGTCACAGTGGAGGGTATGTGTAAAATTGAAGTTCAAGTTTAGATTCAAGATTATTGGTCACAAAATATCAAATACAGTGAGAAGAGTTCTTCTACGAGCAGACCACCAGGTTATCTCTGATATTACATATGATTGTGTAAAGAGCACCATTTACAGAGTACAGGATTGAAATGAAAAGAAAGATCAATCAGCACCCAACAAGGGCAGCCTGAGAGCACCTATTAATGGGGATCGTTCAGGTGCTTGATGGCTGCAGGGAAGAAATTTGGAATATGCTTTCATCCTTCTAAGCCTTCACCCTGATGGAAGGAGGGAGAAGAAGTAAATCTGGGATGTGATGGGTCTTTCAGTATAGGCTGCCTTTCTGAGGCAGTGGGAAATGTAGAGTCCATAGAGGGGAGGGAGATTTTTGTTATGATCTGTGCTGCATTCACCATTTTCTGTAGCTTCTGATCTTTAGCAGAATAGCTTCCATACTACACTTTGATGCATCCAGCAAGTATGCTTTTGAGGATGCACCCGTAAAAGTTGTTGAGGGGCAAGGAGGACACAACAAACTCCTTTAATCTTCTGAAAAAAAATACAGACATTGGTGCACTTTCTTGACCTTTGTGTCAATGTGTTTGTCCCAAGTCAGGCCATTTGGAGAATTTGGTTATTTACCATTTTGACTTCAGCATCATTAATGTGGACACGGGTGAGGACTCTGCCCCTTCTCTTGAAGTCAATGATCATCTCCTTCATACCAATGATATTGAGAAGCAAGAATGCAATGCTATTTTTTTAGGTGTTGGATCTGACAAAATGCCTGCCATTTCTTATATCCTCTCTCTATATATGCCACATCCAATTTGTGTACCAGCTCATTACAGGAATGGGGCAAGGAAGTTGTCCAGTACCTGAAATGAGCAAGGACACAAATTAGGTGTACATATATAGGCTTCTTATAATGTCAAGCACTAAACCAAGATGAAAGAAATATATGAATTCCAGGGCTCCACAAAAATATAGTGATGGTGAAGACATTAACATTTCATAACTGGTATAATAAAGCATATACCTAATTAGTAATATGAGTATTGCTTGGTTTTACTCACTAACTAATCCAAAAGAATTCTACAAATATGTTAATGGTAAGAGGAAAGCTAGAGACAAAATTGGTCACTTAGAAAATCAGAGCGGCAAACTGTGTGTGGAGCCTAGAGAAATGGGGGAGATATTGAACAGTTTCTTTTCTTCGGTATTCACTAAGGAGAAGGATATTGGGAGATGTGAGATAAAAAAAGCAAATTGGGTAAATATGGGGAATATAGAGATGACAAAAGGTGTAGTTATAAGGCTTTTGAAGAATATAAAGGTGGATAAGTCTCCGGGACCAGACGGGATCTTCCCCAGGACATTGAGAGAAGTGAAGGAGGAAATAACAGAGGCTCTGGCGGTAATTTTCCAAATGTCATTAGATATGGGGATAGTGCCGGAGGATTGGCGCATTGCGCATGTGGTTCCGTTATTTAAAAAGGGTTCAAGGAGGAAGCCTGGCAACTATCGGCCTGTAAGTTTGACGTCTGTGGTAGGTAAATTAATGGAGAAAATTCTTAGAGATAGTACTTATAAACATCTGGATAGACAGGGTCTGATCAGGAGCACTCAACATGGATTTGTGGGAGGAAGGTCATGTTTGACCAATCTGATTGAAATTTTTGAAGAGGTGACTAGGAATGTGGATGAGGGTAGCGCAGTGGATGTTGTCTATATGGACTTCAGTAAGGCCTTCGATAAGGTACCACATGGAAGGTTAGTTAGGAAGGTGCAGTCTTTAAGTATAAATTTTAAGATAGTCAAATGGATTGAACATTGGCTGAAAGGGAGAGGCCAGAGAGTGGTAGTGGATAATTGTCTGTCAGGTTGGAGGCCGGTGACCAGTGATGTGCTTCAAGGATCTGTATTGGGCCCATTGTTGTTCGTTATATACATTAATGATCTAGATGATGGGGTGGTGAATTGGATTAGTAAATAAGCAGACGATACTAAGATAGGTGGAATAGTGGATAATGAAGAAGGTTTTCAAGGATTCCAGAGGGATTTGGGCTGCTTAGAAAAGTGGGCTGAAAAATGGCAGATGGAATTTAATGCTAATAAGTGTGAGGTGCTTCATTTTGGTAAGAAGAATCAGAATAGGACATACGTGGTAAATGGGAGAGCATTGATGAATACAGAAGAGCAGAAAGATTTAGGAGTAACGGTACATTGTTTCCTGAAGGTAGAAACTCACATGAACAGGGTGGTGAAGAAGGCTTTTAGTATGCTGGCCTTTATCAATCATTGCATGGAATATAGGAGTTGGGAGGTGATGTTGAGATTGTATAAGACGTTGGTGCGGCCTAATTTGGAGTTCTGTGTGCAGTTCTGGTTGCCTAATTATAGGAAGGATATAAACAGAGTGGAGAGAGTGCAGAGAAGGTTTACCAGAATGTTACCTGGGTTTAAGCATCTAGAGTATAGGGAGAGATTGGACAGATTAGGTCTTTATTCTTTGGAGCGTAGAAGGTTGAGAGGGGATTTGATAGAAGTATTTAAGATTATGAAAGGGATAGACAGAGTGGATGTGGATAGACTATTTCCGTTAAGAGGAGGAAAGATTAAAACAAGAGGACATGAGTTAAGAATTAAGGGGCAGAGGTTTAGAGGTAACATGAGGGGGAACTTCTTTACTCAGAGAGTGATAGCCGTGTGGAATGAGCTTCCGGGAGAAATAGTGGCGGCGGAGTCAATTTTATTATTTAAGAAAAGGTTGGACAGGTATATGGATGAGAAGAAGATGGAGGGTTATGGGCATTGTGCAGGGAGGTGGGACTAGAAAGGGGTGTTTGGTTCGGTGCGGACTAGAAGGGCCTAATGGCCGGTTTCCGTGCTGTAATTGTTGTTATTATGTTATTATGTTATGCAGAGGTCTGGTAGATCAAATCCAGTGAGGAAAGGATTGTCTCATCCTCAAAATGTGTAATGTCTCTGACCCTGGCTTTCTCAGGTTTCTCCTTTGTTTCTCTCTTTAAAATGCCACCTCCCTTTCTGTACATACCTTGAGTTTGTCCTATCTGTCCACATCATGAGTTTCTCTCTCTCTCTCTCTCTCTCTCTCTCTCTCTCTCTCTCTCTCTCTCTCTCTCTGTCTGTCCTGGTCATTCTTTCTCTCTGTGCGGATTGGCTCTTGTAACTCTGTTTTATTTTGTATTTTGTTCCTACTTCTTGCTTTCTTGGTCATTCTTTCTTCCTCCACCCAAACCCTCAGGTCACAACTCTCATTGTTCCTATTCCATGCCTCTCACTTTGTTTCCTGCATCTCTTGCATCTATCTAGGCCAGGTCTCCCTCCAACCTGGATTTGTCCCTCTCTCGCACTTTGACATCCTTTTGCTTATTTTTCTCTCCCCCCCCCCCCATCCCCCCACCTCACCTGATTTTGCTTAAGGGTTAATTTTGAATGGGATACTATTATTGGTTTGATCCATTCTGTAAGTGAATGGATAGAGTGGATGAAACACGGGTGAGATGGGATATTGGAGCCTCCACTGTCTGGACCTTACTGTGTGGCCCCAGCCAGATGCTGACGTCCCTCTCTGTGTAAGTATCGCGATATTTAGCAGGACTGTGGAGTCCTTGCTCACGCATGTTGGAGTACAGGGGCAGTAGGGTGTATCCGCCAATCATTCCCTCAACTTGCAGTCTGGTCTCGCCAACGTTCCTGATTCACTAATACCTGTGTGCCAAATGGAAAGTTGGTGAAGCAACTACTATCCACAAAAGCCTCTTGGAGGCTAAGTGAGCCTCTTTATTCGTGACGCATTTCAATTATATCCAAAACAAGTTCAGATGTATTTAAATTCTTTATTTTAACACATAAAACTTGTAACCATCTTCTTTAATGTTCCATGAAATATCTATACATAACGTTCAATGATAATGATCTGTAATGACAAACATCTGTGTAAATCTTCCATATAAATGTCCATATAAATGTTCTGTACAAATGGTCAACAAAAATTATGTGAGCTTCACTCACCCTAACTCCTCTATGCCACCACCTTGTTGTATAATGCTCTAACGATCCGAATTCACAATCCACACTACCGCGCATGTGCCAATCATCCTCCATATGCCAAACTAATTGCACATGTGCCAGCTGAAATTCTGTACAGGTACACAATCTTTTATCCAGACATCTAAAATCTGGAAAGCTCCAAAATCCCGCAAGTGGGAAGAGATGCGGCAGTGCGAGTCAGGCAGGCTAGAGACCAGCAGGGAGAGACCTGCAGTGCAAGTCGGGCGGCTGGGGGGAGGGAGCGTAGACTGGCAGCGTGAGTCGGGTGAGCGAGGGGGGGGGAGACCAGCAGCATGATTCAGGAGGGCGGGGGGCGAGACCGGCAGCGTGAGACGGACAGACGAGGAGGGGAGGGGGGAGACAGCAGGGTGACTGGAAGGGGGTGGGAGTGGATACAGCAGCACAATTCAGGTGGGCTTAAATCTGGCTTTCCAAAATCCGGAAAAATCCAAAATTCGGAACACACTGTCCCCCAAGGGTTCCAGATAAAGGATCGTGTACCTGTACACCAAAACCCCGACACATACACCAGCTGGCACTTGCGCAGGCACACTGGAATAAAGATGACTGTGCCCATTCGACAGACACTGGGATGCCAATTAAACAAGGTAAGTATGCACAAATTATATATTTTGGCTCTTACAGTTGGGGAACAGACAGTATACCGACTTGTATTGTAAAACTTGTTGGAGGAGGAATATTCTCTCAAATGTACAATCACATCACCCTCATTCGTGGAGAAGTTGATTCTCTTTTTACAGAGGGGCCAGAGTGGCACTCCAGTGAGCTCTGGCAGCACCGCACCCCTGTTGAGAAGGAGGTTGTTATCTTGACATCATGCCACCAGACATTCAATCTCTTTTCTGCATTCCATCTCATTATTATTTGATACCATTTTAGTGATGTATCTTGACAAATCAGTCATGATTATGCAAATGCAACAGAAGAGATCAAAACTCTGATGTATACTCGTGTTGATGTACATATGATCACAATATCTATAGAAGTGTGGAATCACTTAATTGAGTATGTCAGAAAACATGCACAAACATTCTGACTGTGCAGAATAATCACCATGGCAGGGATTCCAACATGCAGCTCTTAAGTGCACAGTATGGAAAGCTGCAATGAGTAACAAATATCCAAAGCATTGAACTTTGAGATGAGCAGATTCTCTGCACGCAGGACATGGAAGCCTTGTAATATGACCTAAATGCCTGTCAAAGCAAGTGTGTGAGTGGGAATCAGAAAATTTCTGTAATGTACTGAACCTTAGAAATCTACTGGCATCCACTTAAAGTTCACAAACAGGAGTAGGTTTAAAAGATCTGGGCCATTCATTTTTTAAATATTACCAGCTACCCTTTTTTAAGCAATTATAGATTCTTCTTATTGCACATATGTGTGTTATATTCCATAGGATTCATGCCCAGAAATAAGATTTCAACCTTTTTTAGTGATATAAACATGCAGTGCATGTAGAAAAAACACCCAATTGGATTCCCCACCATCATGACCGAAAATAAGATATAAACAGCACTTTTCTGGTTATGCCCAGATACATTAAAATTAAACCTGCATGGTTCCCAAAGTAAGCTACATTATCAATTAGATAGGGCCATATTTTAAAAGGAATACGTTTAGTGGCAACTCAAGGAAATGCTGAATTAAAAGCAATGGATGTGAAGGGGGAATGGTGGGGTGAGGGCATGGCATTATGTGTGTTAATGGCCACACGATTGTTCACCAGAATCATGTCCCATGCCAGGAGTGGCAGTGCCACAGTCATCAATTATACAGAGTTGGCAGCATGTATTTCCAAAGAGCAATGCATAAAAAAGGCTGCATCAATTATGGAAAAACTGTTGACGAGGTTAGAAATATCCAAAATATTGAAAACTCAGGTTGGCAGATAATGTGTGCAAGATACTGAAGTCAGAGCAGAAACATCTCATATGAAATCTCAGGGCAATATGTCTTTTGTTCTGTGGTAATTGTTCAATGCAGTTCATAGGTTGTACTTCAAACTTCAATTTATATGACTTTGGGGGAAAATATTCAGTAAGTAACTCTGATATCATCAGGTGAGCAGCTGATGCCAGGAAATTCCAGCTATACTCAGATGAATTATGCACAGTACTTGGGCAAATTTGCCAATGGGTGCGATTTCACCCCAATAACTGGCATGATCAGTTGTCACTTTTACACAAAATAGATGTTAATGTTACTAGCTTCTAAGTTTGCATATTTGAAAATAAGTTTTTTCTACCATCTTCCTTCATCCTTTAAAATATGTTCAAATTTTTCCCCACTATCACTGACCCACTGATTACTGTATAACGAGCTTGTAGTGGCTACTATGGTAGGTGCTACTAAATAAAGGCAAACACACACAAAGCTAGTCAACTCAAAACTGGTTTATTGCAGACATACACAGACCTTTTATTCCCTGCCTGTTAATGAGCTTGTTAATGAACAGCTGCTGGCCCACAGGACCAGCAGGCTAAAGCTATGAGCCATTAGTGCCCTGCGCCTTTAGGCAGGGGCTTCATCTGATCCATTCACTGTTCTTTGGCACCCAGCATTGCTAGCCCACGATGTGTCAGGTAAGTCTGTGAACTGATGGTGGCGGTGTGCCCGCTACAAGCTTTTCTTTTTATCTTATTACAGCTCATCATAATCTTGAACATCTCCATGTAACTAACTGTCTATTAATAAAAGTTTTTCCTCAGAACAAGTTTCTTTAATCTTACATCAATATGGTTAATCTTTTCTCCATTTTCTATGATCTTTTCATCCTTGTGAAAAAAGGCACCCGTTTAGATGCAGTTTTCTAGCCAAAGCCTAGTCTAGACATTTATGTTCAACATCATCCATTTCCTAAGAACTCCATCCATTTTGAAAATTCTGCAATCTATTTTAACTGTTATTCTCTTCTTGCTTTAAACTGCTTGTATTTCTGAATTTCTCAATCTCTCTATTCCTCCACTCACTTTAAAGATTTATTTTTAATATATTTTCATTCCTTGTTCTTATTGTTCTACATTACATTTAACGTAATATCTATTCCTCCAATTTGCTGTTACCTTGTCCTGACTTTACCGCAACTCCTTTTCATGGTTAATTCCTGTCACTTGAGTCAGCTGATCAGTCGGTTGCCCTTTTTATCTACAGGTCATGATAATTTTGTATATTAAGAACAACAGTCTCAAAACCGACACCTGGGAAACCTCACCGTTTCCAGTCCTCCTATCCCAAACACCTCTTTACAACCTTTCATTGTTTTCTGTCCTTCAAATAATCTCCTGTAAATGATGCATTTAAAGTCATATGTGTTAATTTCATCAAAAGCTGCTTTTGCAGCATTTTAGTAAGTGCATTTTAAAAATATAGTGGTGCGGTGGCGCACATCCTCATGGCGAACTGGCCCCACTTGTATTGCAACGGGGCAGGGCAGCCATGGGGGAAATGGTGTCGTCAGAGGTTTCTCTCTAACTCTAGCATCCCTTCCAGCGCACACCCTGGGCAGCGATTATGATGTCACAATACACCAGGTGACTGAGCTCATGCTCCCCTCCCTTAAAGGGGTGCACTGAATTTGAATAAACAGTCATTAATGACCCTCAACGTGGTGGTTGTGTCTCTCTCACTGCTCACACCGCCACAGTGGTGTGATATCCATTGGATTTCTTTCATCAATACACAATTATTTCTTCAAAGAAGCAGTCTTTTATATGTCTGTGCTAAATGCCTTTAAATACCCTGTATAGTAATTTTCTTCTATTTTTGCCCTTTAAGAAGTTTGAACGGAGCTCATCAAGACCTATTTTTGCTTGGAGGTTATAATGACAACAATATACAGGATTCATGAAATATTGCAGTTTCTGTTCTGGCTACCTAGATTAGACTGGGATACCATGACTAAGATCTATATCCTTATCGTTTGAAAATCTAGTAGCCCTTTCTTGTTATTCGCTTTTCCATTTCATTCATCCACCATTTTCCAGAGTAAATTTTCACTCTCACTGACATATTTCTTTAAAACCAAAGTAAAGCACAACTTTAAATTCAAATTTGGACATAAAGCACAGTAACACAACAGGCCATTTCGTCCCATGAGCCTGTGCCGCCCAATTACACCCAAATGACCTACAACCCTGTACGTTTTGAACAGTATGCAGAAACTGGAGTCCCAGGGGAAAAAAAAACCTACGGAGACATGGGGAGAATGTACAAACTCCTTATGGACAGTGCGGGAGTCGAACCCCAGTCCCGATCACTGGCGATATAAAGGCATTGCGCTAACTGTTATGCCACACTTTTAACTGTTATATTTCTGCTATCAAGTATAAGCACTCATTTTCATCTTTTCTAGTCATAGAAATATTTGAAAATAAGTTTTTTCTACCATCTTCCTTATTCCTTTAAAATATGTTCAAATTTTTCCCCTCCATTAATGACTCACTGATTAGTGTATAATGAGCGTGTAGTGGCTACTATGGTAGATGCTATTAAATAAAGGCAAACACACACAAAGGTAGTCAACTCAAGACAGTGTCTAAATAGCCTTTGAAGGCACTTTCCTGCCATGTATATGTCTATGACTAGAAAATCCGCCCATCCGCCCATCCGCCCATCCGCCCATCCGCCCATCCGCCCATCCGCCCATCCGCCCATCCGCCCATCCGCCCATCCGCCCATCCGCCCATCCGCCCATCCGCCCATCCGCCCATCCGCCCATCCGCCCATCCGCCCATCCGATTGGGTGAAATCAAGATCAAGTATTGCATGCAATGCGTTGTTAGTTGGAAGGAGAGAATGAAGACTGGAATATGAATATCCAGGAATGAATAAGGAGAAGTGTGACAGGTGGAACGAGACAGAGCTGGGGAAAAGAATGGGGCCGTTTTCTTATTCCACTCACCCTCTCTTCTTAAAATCCACTGTAAACGCTTTCTTCGCCTACTTAATTTGTTGGTCTTTGATGCAGAATCAGAATTTGTTGTCAGGATCAAGCCATGAAATTTGGTGTTTTGTGGCAGCATCATGGTGCAAACATACATATTGTAACCATCTTACAACATTACTCTTAAAAAAAAAAATAGTGGACAGAAAGTAAGGCAGTGTCTTTGGTTCATTGATTATTCAGGAATCTGATGGCAGCGGGGAAGAAGCTGTCCTTGTGCCAATGAGTGCCTGTCTTTAGGCTCCTGTACCTTTTGATGTATAAATGTATAAATGATTAGCATATTTTTCACCAAAACAATTTGAACATGTAGGAGAAATGAATGTTCCCAGTTTATACAAATTTGTTCCAGTTAAAGACGATTGTCTGGATTTTCTAATTCATTCATTGAACTCTTTGCAGTGCATTTTATGAAACATTTCTGCTGTTATTTTTCAGAAAGAACAAGCCAGGCAGTAAGCCAGAAACGAAACCATTCTTTTCACTTGATGCTGGGTGACGCATCATTGACAGACACAACTAATGAACTGAAAACATTAACTCTGCAAAAAAATCCCCTCTGATTGCTCAGTTGTATGATTTAAGTCAGCTTGGTTCATAATAGGGAGTGGGCAGATTCACACAGTAGATCAGAGTTTCTGCAGTCCCAATTTTGCAATTATAAAGTGAGAGATATCTGAATTTTCAATACATTGGAGATTGGCATTTTTCTGGATCTCATCAGCTGTATGCAGATTTTCATTACTGTAAACCGCTTTGCTAGACATCAATCTGGTCATAAATGATAATGCACAATTCATACGTTTTCAATATGAATTAAGTGAAACATGGAAGTCTGCAGATGCTGTAATTGTAGTCAAAACACAGAAATGCTGGAGGAACTCAGCCAGTTTTGCACTGTTGATAGGAGATAAACATATATTACTAATGTTTCGGGCCTCAGCCCTTCCTCAATATGAATGAAACTAAGAGATGCACAAATCTCTGGAGAGTTCCCCTTGGGTAGGACTGTAGTGCTGTAAACTGCTGTGGTATGACCACAGAAATATTATTCAATGATTCAGCTTCAATGGGTAGTCAAATATGATACTGAAAAGCCAGGCGTTTGCACGTATCCAGCAATGGTGATTTTACTCCAAAAGGAGAAACTTTAAAGAACCTCTCAAAGAAAGACTTTATTTCAATTAAAGTTACCTCTTGAGTACTTAGATCGAGAGCAATTTGAGAACAATCTGCAGAAAAGCAAGACATTATTAAGCAGCCAGACATTAGGAAATGCTCAAGTTTATTTATCAACCAATTGTACAACTCTCTCTTCTCTCTTTGGCTTGGCTTCGCGGACGAAGATTTATGGAAGGGTAATGTCCACGTCAGCTGCAGGCTCGTTTGTGGCTGACAAGTCCGATGCGGGACAGGCAGACGCGGTTGCAGCGGTTGCAAGGGAAAATTGGTGGGTTGGGTGTTGGGTTTTTCCTCCTTTGTCTTTAGTCAGTGAGGTGGGCTCTGCGGTCTTCTTCAAAGGAGGTTGCTGCCCGCTGAACTGTGAGGCGCCAAGATGCACAGTTTGAGGAATTGTACAACTACAACCTAACAAAACAACGTTCTCTGGTCCTCGGTTCAAAAACATGCAAACACACATAGACAGAAAAAATGAAATGTATGCATTCTGCCAAATAGCCAAAGTAAACTAACGGTAGCAAAATTAGCAGGAGTCAATTATTCCCCCAAACAAAAGAAGAATTATTCTTTGGGTATTGCAGTAATGCAGCATCCAGGTTGTTCCTTTGGACAATCCCTCAACCTGGATCATGCTGGACCACTGCCTAGAATCAGTGTAAGTGAATTCCACAAGCAGATTTACAGACCAATCTTGTTGACCATCTGTATTTCAAGATCCCATGGTTAGTTTGGTCATGGTTGGTGATATAGTGCAAAAAAACTCCCAAGCTTTGAGCTCCACCTTCTGCCAAAACTGTCCTGCTGTTCTCAAGCTCCACAACTCACCCAGACTCACTTCCACAGCCATGTGTCCTGCCGGGATACTTGCCTTTGCTGCCATCTTGTGCTAATTATAGCCTTTTGGCTGTTGGCCTGTGCTCCTTCCCTAGCCCATTCTTCCCTCCTCCCCCAGTCCTTTTATTCAGGCATCTGCCTGATCTTTGCTCATACCTTGAGCAAGGGCTGAAGCCCAAACTTTGGTTATATATCTTCATCTCCAATGGATGTGGCATGACCTGCTGAGTTCCTCCAGGATTTTTGTGTTTTTACTACAATCCCATCTTCTGCAGACTTTCGTGTTTAATCGCCAGTGAAATCGACAATTTTTGACTTTGACTTTCTACACATTTGTTTAAAAAGTTGAAGTAAATGATTAAAATTTTTTTTGACCATTCACACAGTCAAATACAAAGTTAAAAATTACAAGTACCAATGTAAATCCAGTATTTACTCCATGATGGTTATGCCCCAACCCCCACCCACCCAAGAGAAAAAGCCCACAGAAAAGAAAAGGTATAAGAAAAAGCAAGAAAAGGAGAAAAAATAAAGAAGGAAAAGAAAGCAGAATGGGTTTCTGAAAAGTGCTGCATACTCCACGGATCATAAATTGATGTTTATTTAATTTTCTTTGGATAAGATCAATGCAGGTCTCAAGGGTTAGGCAGAATGTAATTAAAGATTTACATCGGAAAATTGTAAATATGGACACCAAATGCGTAAAAATGTCATTTATTTCTTAAGTTGTAGGTAATTTTCTCAAGGGGAATACAACTATGCATCTCTGTGATCCAATGTGCCATATCTAGATGTGAATCAGACTTCCATGCAACTTCTATACATTTTCTGGCCACTGCCAGCACAATTTTAACAAATTCTATGTGATATTTAGATAGTTCCAATTTAGGTCTTATCCTTGTAATATTATCCAGTAAGAAAAATTCTGGGTTTTGTGAAAATTTAATTCCTGTAATCGGCTCTAAGGAATTTTCTAGATCAACCCGAAAAGGTCACACTTAAAAAAATAATTAGATTGAAGGTAAAAAAAGTTTCTACTTAGCCAGATCTAAAACATCAGTCTGACAAATCTGAATTTAATTTATTTAATTTCTGTGGTGTGAGATACAATTGATGAAAAAAATATCATCTTGGTCTTACATTTATCGTGTTAGTCATTCTATCCTTACAAAGTTCGGACCAGGTTTGCTTGTCGATTCTTACATTCAAGTCTGATTCTCATCTCTACCTGGACTTATGGAATCCCTGTTTGGGGGTTCCCATTTGAAGTAAGAGGTACACTGCTGAAGCAAATTTCTTTGTATTTCCATTTCAAATCAGAGTCTCCACCTCCCTACAATTTGGTAAAACATTGTTGAGCCCAATTTATCCCTTAGATACATTCTTATTTGAAAATAGCAGAAGAATATGTTGTTAAGAATTCCATACTCCACTGGCCACCGTGACAGAGGTGCACCAAAGAAAAGGTACAAGGACTGCCTAAAGAAATCTCTTGGTGCCTGCCACATTGACCACTGCCAGTGGGCTGATATCGCCTCAAACCGTGCATCTTGGCGCCTCACAGTTTGGCGGGCAGCAACCTCCTTTGAAGAAGACTGCAGAGCCCACCTCACTGACAAAAGGCAAAGGAGGAAAAACCCAACACCCAACCCCAACCAACCAATTTTCCCCTGCAACTGCTGCAACCGTGTCTGCCTGTCCCGCATCGGACTTGTCAGCCACAAACGAGCCTGCAGCTGACGTGGACATTTACCCCCTCCATAAATCTTCGTCCGCAAAGCCAAGCCAAAGAAAAGAAGACTTATTTTTAATTGTTCAAATGACATCAATTGTCCCCATTGTGACAGAGTATATAGATAAGTTTTTGGGAGATAAATTGGGAAAGGTTTGTTAGTGTAGGTCACATGCAAACACTTTAAAACAGATCTTGTTTAAAATATTGGAGCTCTGCTCATGCTAGACAGGTCGTCGCCAAGTGACATTGCAAAAGAGACTTCACTAATGGATTGTTGTTTATAAAAGGCAAAAGATGAAATAACTTGTCAGAGCCGCTGGCTGTCTGGAGTGAAATTTGATGTTCGAAGAGGGTCATATAGTTTTGCAAGCAGAGAGAGTAAAACAAGCTTTTTCAGGAGAGGGAGAGGGAGATCAGTTCTGCAGTTTTACAGTCAGCAGCAGGAGCAGGGACTGGAACAGAACAAGTTTGTGGAAAACCCCATTTGGAAGACAGGTGTGAGTGCTTAGTTCAGCCAGTTCAAAGCCCTTGTGGTTCAAGCAAGAGGAGAGGACTGGCTGCCTAATGTTTCACTTGAAATAAGAGAAACATAAAAGCATTCTCTGGTGACCTGACATAAAGAGGTTATCATCTGGAGACCCCTTGGGGGCAAGTTTCTTTGGCAAGGCACTGAAGTGGCTGATTAAAAGGAATCAGTTGTGGGTGTCCAGCAAACAACAAATCTCTCTCTGAAAACGGACAAAAACCTTCCTGAGCAGTAACAATTTACCTTTCAAGCACCAAAGCCTGGTGAACTTCATAAATGTTAAATTCTGTGCACGGTATAAGAATTGCCTTCACCCAGTAAACTTGGAGGAATGAGAAGTGAGATTGGACTGTGAATCAAAGAACTTTTTCTAAACTTACACACATATTACATACACATCCGCTTAGAATTAGAAGGGGGTTGTTAGGTTAACTAAGTTAATAGTGATAAGATAAAGTTTGATCCTGTTTTCAAGTTTAAAGATAATTAAAAGCAACTCTTGTTTAAGTAACCATTTGTCTTGGTGAATATCTATTGCTGCTGGGTTTTGGGGTCCTCTGGGCTTGTAACAATATAGATAGATAGATTTTTCATAGTAGGGGAATTAAGCGTTATCAGGAAAAGGCAGGAGCTAAGGCCAGATCAACATGATCTTATTGAATAACAGAGATGGCCTGGCTGGCCAGATGGCCTACTCCTGCTCCTATTTCATATGTTCTTATGATTCCTGGTCTTCTGCGGAATCAGAGCACTTCTTCTGTAACCTCCAATACAGTGTCTGAAAACTGTGGTGACTTCTTTCTTCCATGTTGCTCTTTCCTTCAGAATGTAAATTTCGAAGGCCTGTTGCTGCACAACCCCCTTCAGGGCTGCAGGCACACTTTAAAAACAGTGTTGGCTAACTTTGAATGGCGCAAGATACTCATGATTGTGGCCTCGCTCTGAATCATCCAGCCAATGATCCAATGCTGGCTAGAACGAGGACCATTACAATTAGTAGGGTTGGCATTTTGCTTGGATGTCATTGAAAGGGAGCAGCTAATTATGTGTAACAATATCTGCACCCATTCTGAGAAACAATCAAATTCTGTTCCCATTATCTTTTCAATGACACTAATCTTTTTTTCTCTTATTACCATAACCAAGATCTGTTCTGTTTTCATGCATTAGCATGGCATATTCCAGTCTGCTTACTGTGATATTACACTGCACTGCTGTGAACTGCTTTGCAAACACTGAGGTCAGCTTCTTGGCAATGTGACCTCATGATGTTTGCTCAAAATGTGTATTGTTGAGCTGTGAACAAATTGTATCTCCAGGCTAGCAAGGATCCTTTGCACACAAAGAGCTGTAACATCGTTTGGAGACTACATTGATGGAGCAACAAGTTTTCATTTCATTGCATTTCAATCTGTCCATCCAATACAATAGAAAAAGGCTAACAAATTCAGAAATTCTAAAGTGCATTAATTTTACATGTGTAATCGACATCTGTGACTTGGATATTTATGTCAGTTCTTTGCTTTTCCTGACACTTGCCCAGAAGATGCCTTTTGTGTGATCGAACAAGTAGAATTTGGTCATTCTTATAAACTGCTTCACACCCTCATCAAGGGGAATAACCAATCACATTGCTGTTGTATCACTTGAATGCTGGAGTGTGACAAGCATTACATTATTTTCAAAATAACCTTTCAAATTGCAAAGGGCATGATGTGCTTCAAGAAGATTTAACAGTGCATCTGGCACAAAGGAACAGTGATCTGAATGTTGCTGTGGCATTAGATGTAGTAAAAGCATTTGATAGACTCGAACGGGACTTTTTATTTAAAGAGTTGGAAATGTTTGGATTAGGAATTTTTTTTTATAAATTGGATCAAGGCATTATATAAAGAACCGAAAGCAAAAGTGGCTGCTAATGCTCAAATTTCTACATCCTTTCAGTTGTCAAGGTCAAGCAGACAAGGATGTCTGTTATCTCCAGCTCTATTTATTTTAGCCATAAAACCTCTTGGAGAAGTAATTCATTGAGAATCGGACATCAAAGGTTTCAGGGTTAACCAGGAGGGATATAAAATTAATTTATTTGCTGATGATGTATTGATATATTTGACAGAGCCAGTAACTTCATTACAAAAATTGTACTCAAAATTTAAACATTATGGTTACAAAATAAATTAGGATAAGAATGAAATTATACAATGTCAAAGAAATATCTATTTAAATGGCTGGCAAATAGGATACTTAGAGATATGTACAGATAATATCTTTTAAAAATGTGTACAAGCTGAATTATTTACCTTTATTTAAAAAGATTGAAGATTTAAACAGATGGACAACCTTATCCATAATACTAGTAGGAAGAATCAATTGTATTAAAATGAACATATTTCCAAGAGTACAATATCTCTTTCAATCACTACAGTTAGATGATAAGATCATAGTGTTGCTGTGGCATTAGATGTACTAAAAAAGCATTTGATAGTCTCGAGTCTAAGATGTTGAGGGTCTCTATAGAAAAATTAACCTGGAAATATGAAAATTATTATTGAGCAACACAGATGAGATTTCTTACTTTATTTTTTGAAGAAGGAGATAAAACTGCATGGGTGAAAATAGAAATTGATAAAATAGGGGAGAGGATGGCAGAGGATTTTATATATAAATGGGATGTGAATTGAGTAACTGGAGAGAGAGGAAACCACTTTGTTAAAACATTTAATAAATATTTGGTATAAAATTAACAGTGATATTGAAACAAGGTGAGGCTCATCTCCTAAAACTCCTCTGACTCATAACAGGCTTATACCATGTATAATGGGTAATCAAATTTTTGAAATCTGGTCCTATAAAAGGATCAGGTATATTGAAGATTGTTATGAGCCGGGACAAATGATGTCATTTGAACAATTAAAAAGTAAATATGGAATTTTTAACTAACACAATCTTCTGCTATTTTACCAAATTGTAGCTATTTCGAGATACTGATTCTGAAGGGAAATACAAAGAAATTTTCTTCTGCCATGTTTCTCTTTAGATGGGAATCAGATTTAAATGTAAGAATAGATGAGGAAACCTGGTCTGAACTATGTTGGGATAGTATGACTAATACTATAAATTTAACATATAGATTAGTACAATATAATTTTTTGCATCAGTTATATTTCACACCACGGAAATGAAACAAATGAAATCCAAATCTTTCAGATCGATGTTGTAGATGTGGTGAGAAGATAGGAACTTTTTTTTTTACATTTAACCTGGTCATGTTCTAAAGTAAGAACTTTTTGGGTAGTTTTAGGAAATCTTTTAACCCAGATTACAGGAACTCACTTTCCACAAATTACAGAATTATTTTTACCAAGGAGTATTACAAGGATAAGACCCAAATTGAAACTGTCATAATATCAAATAGAATTTGTTAAAACTGCACTGGCAGTGGCCAGAAAATGTAGAGCTGGGGCATGGAGGTCTGATTCACATCTAGGTACGGCACATTGGAACACAGAGACACATAGTTGTATTCCCTGGAAAGACTAACTACAATTTAAGAAATAAGGATGACATATTTTTACTAATTTGGCAACTATATTTACAAAATTCAAGCATAAATCTTCAGATGAGTCCTTCCCAACCCTTGAGACCAGCATTGAACTTCTCTAAAGAAAATTAAATAGAATATGAATTTGTGATCAGTGGAGTGTTTCATTTTTCAGCAATCTAATCTGTTTTCTTTTTCTTCCTTTGCTATCTTCTTAACTTTTTCTTGCTTTTCTATACTTTCATTCATTCATTTCTTTGGGGTCGATGGGGGGGGGGATGTGTTGGGGAGGATTGAGTTAATACCATCATAAAGTAAATATTGAATGTACTTTTGTACTTGTAATTTGTATTTGGTAAAAAAGATTTTAAATAAAATATTTTAAAAGGAAAGATTTAACTGTTCTGATGGTCAACATTAAAAAAAATCTTATCAGACGCTCTTCCATCATCAATGCTATTCACTATTATCTATGAACCACCTGATTCTTACTTTCAATTTTTTTTTAAAGATAGTCAACAATAGCTTGTATAAATGCTAAAATGTCTGTCATTCTGCAAGAACTTTTAAAACATTTTTGAAAAATATTGATAGAGTGCTGCCTTATCCGATATTCTTTAAAAGAGTTGGGTTTCATTAACGCTTCGAATATCCTTTGAGTTAAAAACAGTGAACATGATGTGCATGCCTCTTTCAGGGTCAATCACGTCAGACAGAAAGAATACACAGGAATATCCTGCAGAAGTAGTTAGAGTAATCAGATGTCAATCAGCATGCTTTATCACTTTGATGCTGGTACGACCATTCTGAAGGTCATAACTCCAATGGAAATGGGCCAGTTGCAATTTTTCTCAAGCAAAATATTACAGTAACAATTGGGTCTAGAGCAGTGATTCTCAACTTTCACACTCACATACCACCTTAAGCAATCCCTTACTAATCACAGAGCACTGATGGCATAGGGAATACTTAAAGTAGTGTGTGAGTGGAAATAAAAAGGTTGAGAACACTGATTTAATGGTTTCAACAACTATCGGTTTGTTTCATCTCGCAGTTGCTACGGTTGCAAAAGTCATTGTTTACAATTCACTGTAATTAATTTTGTGATTAGTCTTGATCATGAACTTTCAGTATTAATGTAGTACTTCTGAATGTGAATATACTGGAGGTATTTCTCTTTCATTGGGATGAACAAAGGACATGCAGAGTAAGACGAGCTGCTGGAAATGGGAGGAAAATAAGGGAAAAGAATCTGAGGTAGTACTCATGTCTATGTTGGGATCTTGGAGAGCAGTTCTCCTACCTGCACATCAATGAGGAACAACATAAGAAACCTATGGAGTTCAGTGAGGATGTTCTCAGTGAAAAATGTAACTAGCTGCAGCTATAACTGCAACCTCAGGGAGGTCAGACTACATTTCTAGAAGCAGTCCTCCTCTCCTTGCCAATATTGTTTTATACACCTGACTACTTCCAGGATGGTGCTGTGGAGTTCAGGGAAGAATTATTTCTTCAGCACTGTGCATAGAAATAATATTAAATTTTAAATTTAAATGCTTTTTAAAAAAAATCAAATTTAGACACACAGCACTATTACCAGCTCTTCTGGTCCACAAGTCCATACCACCAAATTAATCCAATTAACCGACAACCCCCATACGTTTTGAAGGGTGGGAGGAAACTGGAGTGTTTGGAGGAAATCTATATAGACACAGGGAGAACATACAGACAGTGTCAGGTTTGAACCCAGGCCACTGGCATAGTAATAGTGTTGGCCTAACTGTGCTACCCAATTCTACCGTGCTTCTCCAACTTCCTTTTCCAGCACATATCACATACTTCTGCAGACTTCCTCTTTTAATGAAGTATGGCACAAGGTTTGTGGTCCTAGTTTCTTTATACCTAAGTGATAGACGTGGAAATAGCTTGTTATCTCACTCGCAATGTGGAAAGACGCCAACAGAGATGGAACAAAAAAAACACATTGTGCATGTGTCAGCTTTTTGCAATGTTCTAACATATAGAGCATCCATATTTGTTTCATTAATTTCTCAGAAAATGGGGAAATTACCCTTTAAGTGGTTTAAGCTTGATGGTGGGTCTTGAATCATACGCATCAAAGGATGGCAGAGTTCCTTCCCTGAAAAGCATTTGTGAACAGGATGGGTTTTCAGGACAATGCATGGTTGTTGAGAATAATGATTAGTTCATTCTTTTTAAATTCCAGGTCATTTAAATTCTATATTTCAACTCAGTCTCACTAATGTAATTGTTCACCAACACTGATTCCAATTAAGCTGCTGAATAGAGGATGGAGCCATTGGAACTCGACTCAATCTGTACTGTTTGTATTTGAAAAAGGAAGGTCTAAAAATGTTGACTGAGGGAGAGAAATGGAACATAAAGTTTATTTTGTTTTATTAAAGGAACACAAAAATAAACTGGTGGTTACATACTCAGTCATTGTATTCACTAATGAAAATTAAACAATCTCCTAGATCTCAGATGTGGCCAGATTATCCCTAATTGACGTTAAATCCTGTGTGATCCGTCCATAATTTCCCAAATAAAGGCATTAGGCAGACAAAGCTCTCCACCATCAGTACACATTTATACAATATGTGTTGCACTGGTAGGATAAATACACCATAAATAACTGAGATGTTTTCAGCATAGAAAGGGGACAACAGAAAAATGAGTGTGAGCTGAATCTATTGTGTTCCATTTAACAATTTTTCTTCTGTGCTGAATAATTCCAAGAGTCAATGAGAAGCATGGGATTTATAAACTCTATCAGTGCTATTTTCACAAGAAGGACTTGCATTACAACTCCAATTGCTCTTTGTAATTCCAAAAAAGGTATTGGTGGCTGTGTGGCGCTCTGAGGAGCTGAAATAAATCACTGCCACCACACCGATGGTCGTTAACGATTGTTTTTTTATTCAAATTCAGCGTGCCCCTTTAAGGGCAGCATGAGCTCATTCACCTGGTGCATTGTGACATCATAATCGCTGCCCAGGGCATGCGCTGGAAGGGGCGCTGGAGTCCAGAAGAAACCCCTGACGATGCCATCTCCTAATGGTTGCCCTGCCACGTGGCGATACAAGCGGGACTGGTTCGCCTTTAGGCTGTGCGCCGCCACAGCTGCAGCATTATCAGTGATTCAGAAATTCACAACATTGGGTATGAATTTGTTAGTATGGGTCTGAGCCTCACCAAAACAAGTTATTGTAGGCAATTAAGATTATTTCCCTCCTCTTGATTTCAGTCTCAAGTAATCTTGGTTAATTTTAACCAACAACTTTTAATGAGCTCTTGTAATTCCTTTATTCCCCTCTTTCTTATTGCTAAACAGTCCCTTAAGTTTCAGCATTATGTACCTTATATTGATGATTTTTATCATCAAGCCAATAGCCACCTTAGCCTCCACAACCTACAAAAGCTTCATTAAGAGATCCAGTAGGCAAATGCATCACTGAAATAAACCCCCGAGTTCTAAGGTTATCGCAAGTTACTTTTATCCATTTCAGGTGAAGTTGAAAGTTTGCCTCGATATCTTTCCATGATCATAGAAAGTGTCAGGTTTTCATATTGAGAATATTAAGCTAGGTCAATTCTCAAATTAAACTATTGAAATATATATTTTTTTCTCTTTCAAGCATCTTGTTTATCAAAGCCATATTACATCAAGTTTGGAAAATTTAACATAACATACAAAACTAAATTAAAAAATCTTCAGAGGAAGACATTACGTTCCATTGCTCATGAAGTCAATGAACAAAACACCATAATTCACAAATAAAATTGTTGCTATTACTGGATCAGAATGCTGGGAATGACTAACTAATACTGCCATGAGATGATATTTCTGGAACTGCCATCGCTGAAGAAGAAGACCTGCAATATTTTTCTCATGGCAAAATATTGTTATTAAAACATTCATTTATAAATTTTAAGACATTTGGAATTGAAGTTCCAGATCAACATTAGTCTCATTGGTACAGGGCCTGTAATAATCAGAAACTGAACTTGGGATATTCAAGTTCTGTGCTAGTCATTAGTGCTATTAACCCTTGTGATGATACACCACCGGCCTACTGCAGGGGGCAACCTCTGTACCTGCAGGAGTGTAAGGGGGCAGGACAACACCTGCCCGGCTGTCAATCAGTTGGTCTGAATGGATCAAGCCCCATCTGGTCAGGTGTCACTCACCCTCCGGGATATAAGCCTGCGCTGGCCTCCCGAGGCCTCACTCAGAGTTGCTGCAGCCACAGCCAGCCTGGCAATGTGGAAGTCTTTGTGTATTAATGCCTGTTGTACAGTTATTATCTTTGTATGTGTCTGATTCTGGCTAACAGTGCACCACAATTTAATCCACAAAATTTTCCCACGGCAGCTATGCAAAAACTCCTGTGCAGAGGGAGCCTCGAGGTCGTCCCACGCCAGCTGGAAGCCCAGACACACCGAGATCTGGCAGCACGCGGTCAAGGCAATCATCGAGGCACACGAGGGCGACATCCTGGACTCCGATCAGAAGAGGTTGGTCCTACTCTGGTCAAAGCTAGGTCCCTGCGCATTCCAGGTAACCAAAGGCTGCTCCACGTACAAGAGCGCAATGGACACTCTCGAGAACTTGTACAAGCCCCCCATGAATGTGGTCTGTGCAAGGTACCTCCTCAACACCTGAGCCCAGGAACCCAGGGAGATGGTTGAGTCTTACCTGGAACTCTTGTGAGAATTGGCCCGACTGTGTCTGGCTGAACCCGGGGTAGGTGTAAAGGTCGAGAGGCTGATCCAGGATACCTTCGTCCGAAGGCTACAATTGAGGGCCATCCGGCAGAAGCTGCTGGAAGATAACATCTATGACCTAACCAAGACTATGGAAGTGGTCCACACCCTGGAAGCAGCAGCCCTGCACGTCAAAGCCTTTGATTCCAGGTTCCCCCAGGCTCCCTCATGGCCTTCTCACACTGCAGCTGCAGCCCCAGACCGAGCTGGGGAGGAGAATGTCGCTGCAGCAGGCACCTGGTTCCCCTGCAAGTACTGTGGGTCCTGGTGTGGGTCAGATTGACGATCGCGCCAAAACTGCCCAGGTAGGAACCAGTATTGTTCCCTTTGTGGCAAGAAAGGCAGCTTTGCAAAAGTGTGCCTCTCTAAACCTGCCGGCAGCTCAGCGGCCCTCTATGACCTCCCCACCTCACCCGCAGACCCCCCCCACGTGCGCATGCCTGGCAACGACTTCCCTGACTTCGACCGCGCAACATCTGGCCCTACCAGTGACTATCTCAGCATGTGCCCCGAGCATCTGCACCAGCCGCCGCCCTTGCCGGTGCCGGTCACTGAAAACTATTGTAACGTCACTTCCGGCTGACGTAACAATGTCACTGCCACCAGCCGTGATGATATCACATCCCCGGCACAGCAGACACGGCTGGGGAAGGAGGCCAGCCATGCAGCGGCCACCCACATGCGTTCGCCAAATTGGGCCGGGCAGCGCCCGACACGGAGGGTTCCCAACGGCGTTGAGAATGACGTGGTCAACACGGGCGATGACCAGGCCGCCCTACCGATGCTCCCCATCCCTCCGGATAGCGACGACTCTGATTCTGAGATGGTCCTGACCGCCACTACGCTGACCAGGGACATCCCCCATGATCTCAGGCACTCGATGATGGATATGCGAGTTAATGGGCAAGTAACAAAGTGCCTGTTGGACAGTGGCAGCACCGAGAGCTTCATTCACCCGAGCGTGGCCCAGTCCCTAAAGTTAAAGATCTACCACCACCTGCTCGATCACCCTCACCGCCAAGGATAAGACTGTTGGTACCCTCTGGCGCCGCTCGGTCGATATAATGGTGGGAGGGGAGACTTGTACAGGATTCAGGCTCCTGGTCATGCCCAAACTCTGTGCACCACTCCTCCTGGGCCTGGATTTCCAGTGCCACCTTCAGAGTGTCACCCTTGCCTTCAGGGGGCCCCAACCTCTACTCACATTGCACAGCATGCCAACCCCAGCCAAACTGTGGCCTCTCCACTCTGCGCATCACTCTACAGGCACTCTTTCTGCATCTTGCGCTAGGGTGCAAGCCGATCGCCACCAGAAGTAGATGCTATTGCACTGCAGACAGGGACTTAATCAAGGTGGAGGTGCGGTGATTCCTGGTGGAAGTCATTATAGAGCCCAGTAACAGCCCTTGGAGAGCCCAAGTCCTGGTGGTCAAAGGTGGAAGTAAGCCGAGGATAGTCGTGGATTATAGCCAGACCATTAATTGGTACACCTAGCTGGATCCTACCCCCTGCCGAGGACCGCTGACATGGTCAATGAGTTACCGCTACCAGGTTTTCTCCACGATTGACCTGAAGTTGGCGTATCACCAAAGGACAAGCCCTACACCGCCTTTGAGGTGGACGGGCACCTGTACCAGTTCCACCAGGTTCCTTTTGGGGTCATGAATAGGGTCTCCATCTTTCAGTGGGAGATGGATCGCATGGTAGACCGGCACATGCTGAAGGTGATGTTCCCATATCTGGATAACATTACTATCTGCGGCCATGACCAGCAGGACCACGACGCTAACCTGAAAAAATTCCTCCAGACGGCCAGGGAGCTGAACCTCACTTATAACAAGGAGAAGTGTGTGTTCAGCACCACCCGCCTCGCCATCCTGGGGGTACATCGTGGCCCATGGAGTTGTTGGCCCAGATCAGGAAAGGATGCTCCCATTAATGGAGTTACCCCTACCCCCCATGCTAAAGGCCCTCCGCAGGTGCCTGGGCCTGTTCTCATTACACGCAGTGGGTCCCTCGCTTCTCAGACAAGGTCCACCCACTGGTCCAAGCCACAACTTTACTCCTCCCACCTGAGGCACAGGCAGCCTTCACCCACATCAGACAAGACATCGTGGATGCCACGATGCAAGCTGTGGATGAGGACTCCCCCTTCCAGGTGGAGAGTGATGCCTCCGAGGTGGCTCTCGCTGTTACCCTCAACCAAGCGGGGCACCCCATTGTCTTCTTCTCCAGGACCCTCCATGGCTCCGAGCTAGGGCACTCCACCATTGAAAAGGTGGCCCAGGCGATGGTGGAAGCATTCTGCCACTGGCACCACTACCTGGCCAGCAGGAGATTCACGCTCCTCACAGACCAGGGGGCCGTGGCGTTCATGCCTAACACTACCCACAAGAGCAAGATCAAGAACGACAAGATCCTGCTCTGGAGAGTCGAGCTGGCAACCTACAGCTACAACATTCAGTACTACCCCGGGAAGTTTAACGACTCCCCAGATGCCCTCTCTTGCACCTGCATGACGACAGGTTGCAGGCATTCCTTGAGTCCCTCTGCCATCCGGGTGTCACCCGGTTGTACCATTTTGTTAAGTCCCGAAATCTGCCATACATCATCAGGGACATCAGGGATATGACCGAGGCCTGTCGGGTCTGTACGGAGTGTAAACCCCGCTTTTTACGCTTTCCCCCCCGCCCCGCCAGGCCCACATTGTAAAGGCTACACGGCCTTTTGAGCATCTCGGCATGGACTTCAAAGGGCCCCTGCCTTCCACGAAATGAAACGTCTACTTCCTCACGGTAGTGGACGAGTATTCACTCTTCCCTTTTGCCATCCCTGTCCGGATACCTCCACGGCCACCATCATCAGGGCCTTGGGGCAGATTTTCACCATGTTTGGCTACCCTGCCTTCATCCACAGTAACTGGGGGTTTAGTTTCATGAGTGACAAGCTGCGCCAGTACCTGATGGTGAGGGGCATCGCAACCAGTCACACGACAAGCTATAACCTGAGAAGCAACAGGCAAGTGGAACACGAGAATGGGGTGGTCTGTCTGGAAGGCAGTCCTCCTGGCTCTCTGGTCAGAAGGGTGGGCCACTGAGTACTGGCAGGACACACTGCCTGAGGCACTCCATGCTGTTCAGTCACTGCTGTGCATGGCTACCAATGAGACCCCTCACGAATGTCTGTTCTCATTCCCCAGGAGGTCAGTAACCTTAACGTCACTTCTAGCATGGCTCACGTCCCCGGACCGGTGCTTCTGTGTAAGCATGCACGGACACACAAGGCCGAAGCCCTGGTGGAGCAGATTTTCCTCCTTCATACAAATCATAACTATGCTTATGTTATGTTCGGCAGTGGCAGGGAGGACACCATCTCAACCAGGAATCTGGCACCAGCAGGAGCATCCACCACACCACGCTACCCTCCAACCCAGGATGATGCTGACCGGGCATACATCCCCATCCTCAGGCAGCAATGGGGCACGCAGGGCCTCCATGACCACTAGTGGCCCGCATCAGCCTTAGGAAACAAACCCGCCCCCCCCCACCCATCCAATATGACCCGCATATGTCGACTCCAGCCCACCTGGCCACCCCTCCGCGTGGCACCACACCAGCCACACACTCCTGCCACCAGCCCCCCCACTTCCCCTCTGACCAGTGACCAGGAGTCAGTCCTATGACAGTCACAGAGACCCCAGTGGCCGCCAAATCACCTCAACCTTTAAATACATAGTGGGTGCGATTCCTTGTTACTGCCCCCTCCCCCCCGGGACCATTTTAAAGAAGGGGTGAATGTGGTGGTACACTACTGGCCTACTACAGGGGGCAACCTCTGTACCTGCAAGAGTGTAAGTGGACAGGACAACACCTGGCCAGCTGTCAATCAGTCGGCCTGAAGGGATCAAGCCCCACCCGGACGGGTGTCAATCATCCTCTGGGTTATAAGCTTGCGCCGGCCTCCTGAGGCCTCACTCAAGAGTTGCTGCAGCCACAGCCAGCCTGGCTCTGTGGAAGTCTATGTGGATTAAAGCCTGTTGTACAGTCTTTATCTGTTTGTGTCTGATTCTGGCTAACAGTGCACCACAACCCTGGAGAAACCATAACTTGTGGGCAATTAAATAGCAACCCTTAAGCAGTTCAGACTTTGTGTTCCATGGATTGCCTAAATGCATGGCATGGAACCTTGAGGGGTTACAAATGAAGTTTAAATTAATATTCTCATTCAATGTCACGCATCACAAAGCACATAACTAACAGATTTATTTATTTTCCATTGCGCCTATGTTCTCTTGGGACATTTGAGTTAAATGTGCTGTTCAAATGCAAGTTTAATTTGTCGCATTTTCACCAATGAGATAAGAGTGTAAAGAGCTTTTCTCAAATCTCCTGAGGGCACAATGTTCAAATGGTGATCAGAAAAAAAAATACAAGTTGCCTAAGCTATGTGAACTAGATTGAGCACAGACAAACAAGTAGTTGCAGATTTTTACTCCTGATCCTCAAACTAATAAAGTCCCCAGTCTTAAACACATGGGCTGCAGGCAAATGCTAAGGTAAATTCTGTGGAGCATCACTTTTACTCACACCACATGAGGAAACACAAATACACAGTCATGATAGCCTGATTCAAATTTGCAGAGTGGAGTATTGAGGGTCACTAGTCTGCTAAGGCCTGCCCAAGTAGAGTTCTAGAAACTGTCTGTTTTCCATTTTATGGATATTATTTCTGATCTTTTTTCTTCTGAATTATATTACATTGCCAAGCAGACATTGGATATTTCAGGATCAGGGAGTGCAAAGACGACAACCCACATCATAATGCAGTGAAGTAGAAAATAATGACATTTAATTTATTGTGGATCACATTGTGAATTCATTTTTGAAAAGGAGATAAAACTACCATGTTTATATTGGCCCTTAAAGTTAACAACTACACTTCGCCTGCGTCAGAATTCCAAAGTATACGATACAGCTAAAAAAAAAAGCAGCAATTGAACAAAAGCTCACCATATGCTTGAAAATTGCCATTTTAGGCAGTTAGTTTGAAATTATTTATGTAATGGCTATATCGTCAAACAAAAAAAGCATTCTAAAGCAAAATATTTAGCTATCTGAACATTCATGGATGAATAGTTTATACATCCAAACAAATGTAAATGCCATTTTAAAAATTCTATTTTTAAAGCTATGTTGATAGAGTTGGACAGCACAGGGCTTACTTTCAGTGCAATGAAAACTATCAGCATTCAAAATAGGAGAGCAGAGCACTGGATGCTTATCTGGATTCCCAAATGGCATGCAAATAGCAGTGAAATGCTTGGAGTATAACTTTTACTGTAACTTCTCAACTTTAAATCTCACTTTCTTTCTCTTTGGGGTCTTTTTCTTAATTACTTTCAAATTTTGGAGATTGATTATCTCTGCTTTCTTTTTAATGACCTCATTGTTATTAGTAGCAGTGGACTCCTTAACTTGGCCAGCAACTCTCATAGGGTGAAGATTGATTCTTAGTTTAGGAATATTTTTTTCTTTTATGTTTTTCCATTTAATAACATGGGTTCATATGTACCTTGTTCATTGTTATTTGATACTTGCAACTTGATATTAATTTACTTTTTTATTATTACGATATGTACTGAAATATTTTGCATATGTTAAAACCAATAAAGTAAATTAATATCAAGTTGCAAGGTAGTCTTTCTGGGCTGACTGTTCAGGAGTGTTTTTTTTAAATAAAAGATGAACTGCTTTCATTAAAATTATACTGCAGCTTGAGTAAAGGCTAAATTAAGTAAGACCAAAGGATTAAGAACTGCTCCGTTCACTCAGCAAGGTGCTCTGAATCAAGGAAATACAGACAAGCTCTAGGGCTACATTCAGTTACTTCCCCCATTTACAGAGCATGTTCCCTTCAAATTCAAAAATGGAGTACTTGATCTTTTATTCCAAAGAATGAGAGAAGCCAGAGGTCATGATAGAATGATCTCATCAACTTCAATGAAGTAACAATCAACAATGTTTGAGCAACGTAGCAGACTCATAGGTCTAAAAGATCTATCCCATTCTTATCTCCTCACAATGAGACTTCTCAAAACTATTTTATGGAGATGCTACATTTACAGCAGCATTGCCTTATAAGAAAGCTTTCTGGTATATTTCTCTGCAACTCAAGTTTTGATGGCAAATTCCTTGGTTGCTGAGATTGACAGTCTTTCAACTGATGCAGACTGAAGTTTAAAAAAGGAACATGCATAACAAATCCCAGACCTGGACTACCATAATACCAATAGAAATCAAACATCATTGCAATTGTTTCCCATCAGACATCTTTTATAGAAATGGACTCTCTTCCTCATCAAATTTTCTTGAGAAA
Organism: Narcine bancroftii; assembly: GCF_036971445.1. NCBI lineage: Eukaryota > Metazoa > Chordata > Chondrichthyes > Torpediniformes > Narcinidae > Narcine > Narcine bancroftii. The sequence continues at coordinate 30,294,527 of NC_091473.1, read as the reverse complement.
ACATATATAAGAACGTTATTCAGTGGAGGATAATAGTGATTGAAAATGAATTGGAAAGCAGTATGCCACCTTGAAGATTCCCATGGCAATATAAATTTCAAGATTGAAATTAAATTGTTTATAGTTAATGGCTGAAGCACAAGATTTGATTACTGGATTCAGTTCATTTATAGGTATTTACTATTGTTTCTAATAAATAACAGAAAGGGGATCTTGAAACACCCACTATAAGCTAAAGTGACATTCAGCGTTTACTGCAATGTAGCTTTGAAGGAGGTGCTTTAAATGACAGTTAAAATGTCTGGACGTATTAAGAATTTCAAACACAATAAAATGCATTTTCAAGTTATATTTTCTTCACCCTGCATGAAGGGAGCATTTTTCAGTCTACTATATAAATATTCACTGAATCAGAGCAAAATATTTCCACCCAGATCTTGGATTTCACCCTTATTTGGCACATTAATGGAAGTGCTAACATTCAACTGGAAAATCTGAGAGAGAAGAGAAATCACCAATTTTGCTAAAGTTTAAATCTTCACTCTGATTGCTGTGTTATAAGGTGACTGTTTACAATTAATTCCAGGGATGTGGACTTCACAGGCTGAGGCAGCCTCTAATTGGCCATCCCTAGTTGCCCTTGAGAAGACACTGGTGAGCTCCCTGCTTGAACCGCTGCAGTTCTTGAAGTAAGGATGTACCCATAATGCTATTAGGGAGGGTTCAAGGATTTTGACCCAGCAACGATGAAGGAATGGCAACATATTTCCAAGTGAGGATAGCATGAGATTTGGAGGGAAACTTCCGGATGATGATGAACCTGGAAACTTCTGGGTTCCTCTGCTTTTACTGCCATGGCTTTACTAATTGGTGATAGCTGTTGGTTTGGAAAAGTGTGATCTAAGAATTCTTGTTGAGTTATTGCAATACATCCTGTGAATGACACAAACTGTTACAATTGTGCATCAGCATTAGTAAGTGAACAGTTGTAGATGAGGTATCTGTCAAGGAGGCTGCTGTGTTCCATATGGTGTCAAGCTTCTTGGATGTTGTTGAAGCTGCACTCGTCCGCACATGGGAAGCCTTCTATCACACTTCTGACTTGAGCATTGCAGATGATGATCAGACTTTGGGGAGTAAGGAGGTGAATTCTTTGCCCCTGCTGACCTGCACAAGAAGCCATATTCCAGTTCTATTTCCTGCATGGTCCCTGCCAACAGCTTCCCACAGGGATGACGCCTGGAATAAATTTGCTGTCAGGAAACAAGAAAGGCAGGTCAAAGCCCTAGAGTACTGCTCCCAATGGCAGCCACAGCACACACTGCTGCAGAGGAGGTGAGGGAGGCAGAACATATTTTCAGTGTGCATATGGCACCTGTCCATGCCCCTGCAATTACTCCCATGGATCCACTGAGAGGCATGGGCTCATTATTACGTTGATGGATATTTGCATTGTGCATGATTTTGGAAATTTGCATAGACATCATAGATCCAGTGACAACATAACAAATAAGGGCAACATTAAAAACTCACAGAGCTATCCACAGCAATAAAATTGTATCATGGTCAGGCCTCTTTGTTTCATAGCTCTTTGTCACTTGCTAAAGGGTTTGTTCTTTGTTTTGGTGGGAGTTATGAAGAAAGGTTATAGAATGCAAATTATTGCTCCCAAATTCCATCAGGAAAGCAGAACTGAACATAGTGTATGTTGACATCATTATGAACGTGATAAAATAAACAGCACCTGGAAGTTTCTAGTCCTATTTCCAAATAGCCATGACCACCACTGGAAATGGGTGCTGACTCTTTGAAACATGTTCAACCTGGCTCTTGTATATAATTTGTGCATAATAAACAGGTTTTCTGGGCTTCATTTTTCAGACTTTCATATTTTAAATAACACATATGATGAAGAGGTGAATTGTTTTTGTGTTTTACTGCATAATTAAATATTATTGCAAATTTTAAACTTACTTTACAACAAAAAAAATTACTAAACTAAAAAAAAATTACATCATAAACTTAGCACCCAAGGGCTAAAGACGAGTCTCCTGTTATTGGTCTTCCTCTTGTGAAATTATATTAATTGAAGATTAAACCTGCTACATAAATCTCCCTACTCATGCATTTATGTATATAATACAGTAATTAGCTTCTCACTAATTAGTTAATTAAACCAATGATGGTAAGCTACTTGGTGCCACATTCCCAACAGTGAGGCATTCCAGTGAAATTTATATTCAATTCTTTCTGACACCCTTGAGCTTTGACTGAAATGTGTTCAAATAATTGAAAGAGAAATGATACTGTCCTACTACTGAAATTAAAGGCTGTGTTTTTGACATTTTATTTCTGTAAACTTTTTAACAAAAGCTGATCATATTTTTTTTGGCATCTGGAACATTTTCTTTCTCTTTTTCAATATTTTTATAGAAATTGAAATTGAAGTTCCACATTGAAAAATACAGAGTACACAAGAACACATATTAAAAATTTTAAAAAGTACATTACACTTAGATCATACCAGTTGATCCAAGCTACTCCACATTCTCAAACTTACAAATTATATTACTGTAATATTATAAAAAGATCCAAACCCACTACCAAAAAAAAGCTGTTTGGCAAGGAGTAGAAAAAAATCCTCATCAAGGTAACAAATTATCTTATTAGTCAACACTTCTGCATACATATCAAATCAGAGATTCTGAAAATAATTCATAAAAGGTCCCCATAGAGTTTGAAATTTTAAATTTAAATTGGAAATTGAGCATCTAATCTTCTCTAAATGTAAAAATGTAATGACTTCACATAGGCATTGAGCATGAGTAGGCAAAGGAATGTCCTTCCATCTGAACAAATCAGATGCCGTTAGAGTTATACCACTCGTTCCAACAATACCAAAAGAGGCAGTTAAAGGATTAGTCTTAAACTCAACTTTAAAAAGTACAGAAAAAGTTTGAAATACTTTATTCCAGTATTTCCCAAGGCTCTGCCATGCCCAAAACATATGAATTAGTGAAGCATCTCCATTGTTGCATCTATCACAAGGATATACATCCACATAAAAATGAGATAAATTTGCCTTTGGACATGCAAGTTCTATAGACCACTTTAACATGTAAGAGGGAGTTGTGGGCACATAAAGATGAGGTATGAACCAATTTGAAAATTGCATTCCAAATTTCTTCAGAGATTAAAAGATGTAGATCCTATTCCCAGGCTTTAACTAAAGGAACCTCTCTTATTCCCAACAAACATTCCATAAATATTAGATAATGAACCATCATAAAAAGATTGTAAATTAAAAATTGCTTCTATTAAATTCTTATCAGTACTCATAGGGAATGCATATAATTGAGATCATAAAAAAAATCCCTAATCTGTAAATAATGAAAAAAAATGAGTATTCGGTAACCTATATTTAAGAACATTTTAAACCATATGCTGATTTCACTGAGAAATACTTATGCATCAAAATAGTATTATTAATTTGCTTGTACTATATACTAATTTTGTTGAGGAGGATCTGCTGCACAGCAGTATTCCTTCCGGCCACTAGATGGAGTTGTTCGATTAGATAATAAATAGACAGGCTTGCAGAAATGGAGAATCCTGCACATTGTTTTACAGAAACTTAATTCAAAATCATGTCTTAAACACAATTTATCAAGCAACATTAAGATGAACTTTACATACCCATTGTCTTCCCCAGTGGGTGGTGATTTAGAAAATTCCAGATCTTGTCCTAATTCTGTGCTGAGTTAGCTGATTGCAGCCAAAGGAGCAGCTGAGTGGGTGATTGCACTGGTGAGTAACTCACACCTGTATCCAGCATGATCTATCAAGGTCAGAGGGCAACAGTGGAGAAAGTTAAGAGGAGAAATGAAAGGAACAATGGCTGAAAAAAATAAATTAGAAACCGGCTGATACTAAGCAGAGCCTGATTGTGCTGTAGAAATAAACTGATTGATATGACCATGTAAAAGCTATTGAAACTATTACTAATTTCTTAGAGATGAATAATGGTTCCAGTAGATTTGTTCCATTTTTCTTTCTAGCTCATTTGAATCATTCAACACTCTCACAGACCCATCTGATCATAGACTGTCCATTTGCCAATTCTCCCTCAATCTTCTCTGCAACTTAAAACTCACTTATATTCTCTTTCCCAGTTCTGATGTGATGCATTCAACCTGAAATATTTACTCTGATTCTCTGATAATAATTATATCGTTTACTGTCATATACATTGTACAATGTAATATACACTAAAATACTTAATTACCCCATCCAAACAGATACTTTGCAAAGCAAAACTCAAAAAGTGTACTTAATTGAATTGAAAGGAGACAACAAATACAAAAAAGATAGATTACAAATTTTCACAGTTATCCTCGTGCCAAAAAAGTGACCGAACAGGAGGTCAGAGCAGTCCCTGATTAGTGTAACAAGGGGAGGTTCAAGACCCAGATAGCTGTTGCAAAGAAACTGTTCTTGAACCCAGAGGTGCTTATATTCAGGCCTGTGGCCAAAGGTAGCAGTGAGAAGAGTTTCTCTGTGGAGGCCCTTCATGATCTTGCTTGCCTTCATAAGGAGACACCTCATATAGATTGATGAATTAAAATTAAGAGCTTGTGATGGATCTGACTATATTTGTTACCATCTACAGCTTTCTGCATTCCTGGGCATTTGAATTCCCAAACCAGGCTGTGATACATGTTGTTCACCTGTAGAAGATTAATAGAGAACTTGATGGCATGCCAAATCTCCTCAACCCCCCCCTAGAAAGTAGAGATCTCTATCCTCAAATTCAGTTTTAGATAGACCTATGCTTGAGTGCCAAGCCCATGAATGGAAATTTATTGTCTCAGGAGCAAACAGGAAAAGCATGAATCAGACTCACCGTAATTTCTTAAATCCTGAATAATCTCTTGGCTTTTAATTGTGGATTATTTTAAACCGCTTCAGTATGATTTCTATCTGTAGGCTATTGATTAATTGTATTCTGTATCTAATGCCTGCACTATTTGATTGAGCACCCCAAAGAAAGGAGGAAGTGGAATACTATTAATTTATTGTCAAAATAAAGTGATTTTGTTTTTGACTGATGTTAAACTGATACATTTGGCTTAACGTTGAGCTGGAGTTATTGGAAAAGTTGAACTGCCTTACTGTTATATCTAAACCAGTCTGATCTTGATTCATATGCACAGAGAAGAGAAATCCTCTGGCCAATCTTTGCATCTTTATAAAGAGATCCAAATCACTGCTAAGCAGGATGTTGACAAGCACAGCCATGCAGGAACCAAGCAACATAAACAGTGCTCCGTCTGCATGGCAGCTGGACTGTTGCTACTGCTTCAAAGTAAATGCACAGTAAACACAGACCTGAGTCTGAAATAGAGTATACTTCAACAATCCATTCTCAGCAGGCTATAATGTCGAACAATACAGCTAAATTGATCTGAACTGAGTATCATTGCTATGATTAGAGCTGGAAACATTCAGAAGGTTGGGAGGAGAGAATCAAAATAACGTTGAATATGTCTTCCAGCACGCACGCTGCAGATGTAGAGTGGGCATGCTGACACATCCAAATCCACTCAGAGTTATCAAACTGAAAAGGCATTCAAATATTTAACTGAATGGACAAAAGTCAAGATTTTACAATTATGTGTATTTGATTTTACTTTATGATGAACAGTTCTCAAGACACTAACTACATTAAAATACCATACAGGTACTTTCCAACTTGCAACCTATGTGACTTACATTCATCCGCACATACGACCGAAGTTTTTAAAAAAAAATATGAGATAAACATAAAATTTACATGGTTTTTGTTGTATTTGACAACCTATGACAGGGATACAGAGCATGTAAGAGCCAAAATGTGTGTATTTACCTTGTTAGTCAGCATCCCTGAGTCGGTAGACTGGGTGCGGCCATCTTGATTTCTGTGCGCATGTGTGAGTCTTTGGTTGGCACATGCATGGTGGGTTCATGTATTGGAGATTGGCTGGTGCATGCGTGAGAGTTAAGTGTCCTGACGATATTGAATTTGCACCCTTAACTCTCACACATGCGCCATCCGAACTCCAATATTGGACTTCAATACTGCTCTTCGTTCCCCAGTCTCCAGGACCCACTTACTGCCCACTGAAAGCAGTAGCAATATGTGAAGAAGTATTATCAAAAAGAGAGCATTAACTGCATCTAATTATTGTTCACTGGTGAAATGTGGTGTATCCACTGTTGAGGCTTCAGTTCCCATGGAGTACCTTGAAAGAGCTTGACCCTCACTTCACCTGGATTTCCTTTTGCTGAATGTATGAATTTAATTGTCTTGAAATGTTAACTTGTCATTTAATCACTTCATTCGATGAATACAAATCTGATTGGTGCCCGGCATTACTTTCAGCAGAATTGTGTCCAATGGGGTGATCAGCCACAACTGATGTTGATCAGGAGATAAAAAGTATTCAAGCTCTTGAGCACTGTTTACACTTGCAGAGGGAAGATCTTCTGAAATAAAGAAAATTAATTAATTGGATTATGGATACATTCAAATATATAGTGTTATAACCAGAGCAGTGAAATGCATAATGTGGGTGAATTAGGGCAGCAAAGTTAGTGTAGCAGTTTGTGCAATGCTGTTTACAGTGCCAGCAACCCGAGATCAAATTTTGTGCTATCTGTAAGGAGTTTGTGTGTTCTCCCCATGACCTGTGTGGGTTCTCTCTTGGGTGCTCCAGTTTCCTCCCACTCTCCAAAATGTATGGGGTTGGTAGGTTAAATGGGTGTAATTGGGGTAGCACAGGTTTCATGAGCCGAAAGGGCCTTCTGTATCAATAATTTTTAAAAAATCCTTTGGGCTCTCTAATGGATCCTTTATTTACTGTGTTGGATGTAATGATTGGAGTGTGTGGTTTTGCAGTGGGGGAGAATGATTTTGCAGGCTCAGGAGAATTGTTTCCTTATCAGTGAGCCCTTTAATGCTTATCTAGGGCAGAGGCTAGTGATGACTTCAGGATCTGTTTTGCATCCTTGGGCACAGAGTCTTTTGGCTGCTCTTCCTGGCATGCATGCAGCACACAAGGAGGTCTCTAGACTGCTAGACAATCTGATGTTTAAAAGCCATTTATTCAGGCACTTAAATAGGAAAGGCTCGGAGGTATGTGAGTCAAAAGTAGAAGGACCAGATTGGACAGACATCCTGGTCAAAATGGATGAGGTCAAACCATATGGCTTGCTTCCAATATACTTCAGAGTGGCTCTGGTGTGATGAAACCTATGAAATTGCACCTGGAGGAGCAATGACATTCTCTACTTACACAGTCTTACTTGTATGGCTCTTGTTGTGTCTCTCTATAGGAATATGGGAAGTCATAGAATTATCTGGTCTACATCCCATTGCAAACCGAGATAACTTGCATTGTCCACTGAGCACATATTTTCATGACATCAGCAAACATACTATAACCAACAGAAACCGAACAGCCAAGCATGAACAGAGTCGAACAGGACAAGCGGACTGTGTCATTGCAAACAAATGGAACAAGTTGTTCAAGTGAACTGGTATGGACTTGAAGGGCCGATATGGCCTGTTTCCGCGCTTTAAAATGTTATATGGTTATATGGTTATAGATAAAATAGAATAGTAGAGCACAGAAACAGGCCTTTCGGCCCATCTAGTCTGTGCCAATCTATTACCCAAAAACTGCTTACCCAAGCACCTATTCCCAGCACAAAAAATAATCGAGCAGCCTAGGCTTCTATCAAATACCACAACTTTCTAGCTTATCACTTAGAATACAATGATCTACTTAGCTGTGAGGTTGGCAGTTCTTGATGTATGGAAGCTGGTAGATCCATCATAATTAGTCCATGACCATCTCTGCATTTAAGGAGTTGAACCCCTGTTGAATGATGAAAATCTAATTATTAATGTAATCGATAGGTGTCTAGATTATTGGGAAGCCAGCAATATCATCCTTTACTCTCTAAAATCTCAAAAGGTAAACCCTTTCAGGAGTAGAGAGATTTAGTGTAGCATTGTGAAAAATGGCACAATGTGCTGGGGTCATCTGGAATGACCAGTGACCATGATATGTGAGAGTCACTGTGTTCATAATCTCCAAAGAGAGCAGAGTCCCAGTGCAAAGACCAGCTACGTCAAGCCTATGACCATGACTGATCTCTGTGATCACATTGAAATCTGAGTCTTGCTCATCAGTCATATCCAGGAATGACATGGGGTTTCCATTCTCTAGGAATAGGCTCTTCATGGATGGGCATGACTTCACCTCCTGCTTTGAAATCTCTGATTCTTTTTCAATAGCCAGCCATGTCTTCTCAGATGGAGTACTATTGGTGGTGTCAACACTGAGGCAATTAAAGTTGGAAACTTTTGCTGTTAGCCATGGCTCCTCCTGTGAACTTTATGAAAAGCAAACAAGAGTTGTAATACTACTGTGATGGTCATCGTGTAGGACTTTGATCACCAATTTTTACCTAAATGGGCAAAACATGCAAAGCCATTGATGTCATGAGGTGTGTGCTTGATTTCACAAAAAGTCAGTCACATTAACAAGGATTGTGACCTGGCATGCACAGATCAGTTTTGTATTTGGTGTGATTTCACCTGCAACAATTCACTTCAAGTAAATAATTTTACAAAGGAAATGCGATTCAGTTTCTCAATTTAACTATTCACTGCCACTGTGTAGTTCGTGGGAAGGTTTAGTGCATACATTTGTCATTTCCTACAAGAATGATTCTAATGCCCTCTAAAAGGAACCAGACATGTAGCAATGAAAACATCAGCAAATGACCAGATGCAGATGCCGATTCCAACTGCATACACTCACAGAACAACTGCTTCACTGGAACTGGTGGATGTCATGGATGACATGGTTGTGGAGTGAAATGATTTCAAACGATGACCACCAGATGGAAGCTGTGTGCATCCTTTTAAAATTTATTTTAAACAGGCAAAATGTTGAAAGTACTGGTGTTCCTGAGATCAGTAGATTGTGTCATTATTTCACATTCACAACCAAATTGATACTGATCTCAGCTATTTAATTTAGTGACTTCATTCTATGGTTCACTAAATGAAATCACCCTTTTTTTAAAAATCCTGCAGTGCTTTTATTCACATTTACTCTTTCTGTGGTGTTTGCTTCCTCTGCACTTAATGCTATCCCATCTCTTGGCCACTCACAAGTCCGAGATCAGACCTATGCTCATTGCTGACACAAAAGATGGTAGAACAATAAGAACTGCTGCTCTGAACCACAAGACTTTCAGAGACTTTAAGGTTTCTTCTCCATGGTCTGAGACCAGATAAAGTCATAGTCAGAGTTTTACGGACAAAACTGAGCCCTTTGGCCCAGCTTGTCTATGCCAACCAAATCACCTCCCCCACCAAGCCCTATTCGTCTGTATTTGACCCATATCCATCTAAACCTTTCCTACCCATGTTCATGCAGATCAATGCACTGAGGTGAGATTTCAACCCATGCCTTCTCTTCCACAAATCACCAGGCAGAGTTACCCACACACACCTTCTGTCCCAATTTCTGGATTATGATGAAATTAGCTTTTTCTTTAAATTATAATAACACTAATATATTGATCATGATGCTTTAAAGTCTATAACCATATTCTCAATTCAAAATATTATTTTAAATGCAATTAACATAATTGAAGTTTATTTTTTGGTTGGTTTCAAATTTCAGTTTTAAATGTACAAGATGATGAGAGTAGGGTAACATTTTAATCTATAAATGTACTACAAAATGATCTTGGATTTCAAATAGGCCACTTGACAACAGTCAATCATACCGGTGCCCAAGAAGAGTATATTAACCTGCCTTAATGTCTTTCAGCCAGTAGCACTTACATTAACAGTGATGAAGTGTTTTGAAAGGCTAGGGTTGAAGCATATCAGCTCCTGTCTGAGCAGTGACATGGATGCATTCCAATTTGCCTATCATAGCAAAAGGTCTTCAGTGGATGCCATCTCAGTGGCTCTACAGGAACTCCTGGAAAACCTGGACAGCAAAGATGCATTCATCAAGATGCTCCTTATTGACTGCACTTTGGCATTTAACACCATCATCCCCTCAAAATTGATCAGCAAACCCCAAGACCTGGGAGTTAACACCCCACTGCGTAATTGGATCATGGATTTCCTTACCTCCAGACTACAATCAGTGAAGATTGGTAAGAAAATCTCCTCCACAATCTCAGTACCAGAGCACCACAGGACTGTGTTCTTAGCCCCCTGCTCTAATCACTTTACACCTACGACTGTGTAGCTTGGTATGACAATAACACCATCTGCAAATTTGCCAACTATTCCATGGTCATGGGTTGTATAAAGGATGGGAATGAGTCAGCATGCAGGAAGGAGATTGAAAACTTGGCTGAATGATGCATCAATAACAAACTTGCACTCAGTCACCAAAATTTAAGAAGCTGATTGTCGACTTCAGGGAAGAAAAGCCAGAGGTATACGATCCAGAGATCATTGGGGGATCAGTGGTGAAGAGGGTGAGCAAATTTAAGTTCTTGAGAGTCACTACCTCGGAGGAACTTTCCGGGACTGAACACACCAATTGCATTGTCAAATTTCTAAATGTGTGGTGGAAAATGTGCTGACAGGTTGCATCACAGCCTGGTAAGGGGACAACAATACCCCTGAGTGTAAAGTACTGCAAAAAGTAGTGGACACAGCCCAGGACATCACAAGTAAAATCCTCTGCTCTATCAGGAACATCTACAGGGAATACTGCCGTCGGAGAGCAGAAGCAATCAGTAAGGATCCACACACTCTGTTCTCGCTGGTGTTCAGGAAAGAGGTATAGGAGCTACAAGAATCGCACCACCAGGTTCAGGAACAGCTGCTACCCCTCCACCATCAGACTCCTCAACAACAAACTCAACCATTTAAGGATTTATTTAAGGACTCTTGTGCACTTTATTGGTTTTTTTAATTCTCTCTGTATTGCACAGTTTGTTTACATTTGTTATCTCTTTACAGTTCTTTATTTATTTACATGTATCCGCTGTATACAGTTTTTTGCATTATCAATAAGCAGTACTTCTGCCTTGCCCTCGGAAAAAAGAATCTCAGAATTGTATGTGATGCCATGTATGAACTCCAGAAAAGACTTTTTTCTTCACAGGTTATTGGTGGAGAGCGGGAGGTTTGAGCTAGTGAAGTTGTTCTAGTGAACCGGTGTGGACTCGAAAGGCCGACATGGCCTGTTTCCGCTCCGTAAATGGTTATATGGTTATCTGAATCTGAACTTGTCCATGGTCACCTGTCAATCAATTTTGCATTGTAGCAAAATAGAGAGGGAGGAAACAAACTTCAACCATACTGCTGCAGTGGCAAAGAGAATTAAAAACGTATAAAAATCAACTAAAATATATAAACTTTCTAAATTTGAGAAACAGGTGGATGTATTTATTTACTGTATAACCTTCCAAATCATTCCATAAATGCATTGTCAGAAAGCCGTAGTCACTATTAATTTGCTGGTCTCCTCTACTGATGCTGCTGGTGTGCCAAGATCCCCACTCAACATACACACACACTTAGGACTTCCACCAACCAGTCATTCTGCAAATTTGAATCCTGTTGGTAACTTATTTCCTTATATTACACATTCCAGAGCTTCTGAATGTAATTTTCTCTTGTTAAATTTAATCTGATAAATTATAACTTTAACATTTTGTCCCTAAGTCCATGGCAGTTTTTGGCATCTACTGTTCCAAAAGGCTGCATTACTTTAAACATCTGAAACTATAACCCAGTTTTTTTAACAAATAATTTTCTTTACTTCATCCTGTCGATTCCACAATTACTGTAAACACATTAACCAATGTGAATTAAACCAGTACATCTGAATATGGTAGATGTACAAGTGAGGCTTGGCTGGGTTTTCATGGCAGAGGTGACTGGGACTTGTTCAAACAATGAAACTCCATAACAATAGCAAACTTGACAGTCACCTATGAACTGTCCATTGTGCCATTATTCATAAGAAGAAAACTTCTGGACAACAGGATCATTCATGAACATTTCCTGTGAATAGCATTTAAATGGCATCAAAACCTCACAGATTTCAAATGTGGTCCACTTTCTAATTATCAATGCACGTATATGTTTGATGACAATGAAGGTTACTTGATTCATCCACTGGCAAGCTGACCCTTAATGCTCAGAACCTGGGGCACAAAATGCCTCTTTGTGTCCTATATTTTCCACCATTAAAACAACTGAATAATAACCTGTACTTTTATAGCAGCCTTAATATAGAAAAACTTCTCAAGAATCATCACTATTCTTGAAATATTTCTTGAAAGTTGCACATGATAATTATTTGCCAAGGAGGAAGCTGATTGACACAAGGTCATAGTGGTCCACAGAAACAACCAGCCACCTGCAAATAAATACAGCACATCAGGAAATTTTTGGAGAGACTTGCCACTTTTTTTATACACTATTCCATCAAACTAGTAAATATAAAATACCATATGGTCCTGTACCAAAAACTATGCACTGCAAGCAAGAAGAAATGTAGTCAACAGTCTTACTCACCTGTTTTAGCAGATGTGGTATACTTGGATTTCCAGAATAAAGCATTGCATCAAAGACTTACCTGAAGAGAAGGATGTACAGAGCTGCGGGAAATGTATTGGCATGGACAGAAGACTGGTTATCCAATAGAGAGCTGGGATAAATGGGTGATCCCTGGTTGGCAGTGATGAGCAGAGTGCTGCAGGGTGCAAGGTCCACATCTGTTCGCTATACAGATACTCTTTGACTTGCAACTGTAATGCGGACCAAAGGATCTGAATGGACATATGTTGGAATTCTGTACATTTGTTTAAAAAAATATATAAAATGAATGCAGTTTATGTTGTATTTGACAAACTATAACAGGGATACAGAGCATATAAGAAAAATATGTGTACTTACTTTGTTAGTTGGACTCCCGCGGTCCATAGGCTGGGCATGGCCATCTTGATTCCTGTGCACATGCTCGCGGCTTTGGTTGGCACATGCAGTGGGTTCGCGTATTGGAGTTTGGCTGGCGCCTGAGCAAGAGTTAGGTGCCCAAATGAAATTGAATTTGTGCCCTTAACTCTTGCACATGCACCAACCGAACTTCAATATGTGAACTGCGCATGCGCCAACTGATGATTCCTACATGCGCACAGGAATCAAGATGGCCGTGCCCAACCTGCTGACCCCGGAATGCCAACTAACAAGGTAAGTGTGCCTATTTTGGCTCCTACATGCCCTGTATCCCTCTTATAGTTAATCAAATAAAACAGAAACTGCATAAATTTTATATTTTTCTGTATAGTTTTTAACAAATTTTTAGTCATATGTGCAGATGGACGTAAGTCACATAGGTTGTAGATCGGGGAGTACCTGTATAGATTAATGATTTGGAAAAGGAGAGTGAATGTAACCTATTCAAGTTTGCTGATGACACTAAATTGAGCAGAAAAGTAAATTGTGCAGAGTATGTGGAGAATCTGCAGAGATAGATTGGTTGAGTGAGTGGGCAAGGATTTGAAAGCTGGAGTTTGATTCTGGTAAATGTGAGGTCATCCACTTTGGAAGAAAAAAATAGATCAGGTTATTATTTGAATGGCAAAAGACTGCAGCATTCTGTTGCGCAGAGGCACTTGGGAGCACTTGTGGATGAACTGCAAATAGCTGGTTTGCAGGTGAAACAGGTAATTAAGATAAATTAAATATTTGCCTTTAATGCTAAAGGAATTGAATTTAAGAGCAGGGTTATTCTGCTGCAACTGTACAGGGTACTGATGAACTCACACTTGGATTACTGTGTGCAATTCTGGTCTCCTTACTAGAGGAAGGACATAATGGCATTGGAGGCAGTGTAGAGGAAGTTCACTAAGTTGATTCTGGAAATGAGGGGTTCAGTCAATGAGAAGAGATTGAACTGTGGGAGCAGTGTTAAAACAAGAGTCCATGAGCAATTGGAACCTCTGGCATTTTTTTCTGCCAAGCTGTCATTGGCTCAGGCAAAATATGGGATGTTTAATCGAGAACTCTTGGCCTTCTATCTTACAGTGAAACATTTCCGCTTTTTATTGGAAGGTTGTCCTTTTGCCATTTATACAGACCACCAGCCTCTTACACTTACTGCAAGAACAAGCACACATCCCTACTCGCCCAGAGAGATTTGGCGCTTGGACTTCATCTTACAATTTTTGTCAGATATAAGGCACATCTGAGGAAAAGTGAATGTTGTGGCCGACACCCTGTCCAGGCACATCATTGATGCCTTATATACAACTACTGGCATCGATTTCACTGCCATGGCTCGTGCACAGCACACCAATCCTGATCTCATCCAGTATGGCCGGATCAGCTCTGGTCTCCATCTTCAAGATGTGCCCCTGATGAAAAGTTAGTCTGTGATTTTCCACCGGAAGGCCGAGGCCTTTTGAGCCAGTGGCTATGAGGCGGGAGATTTTTAAAGTCGCTTCACAATCTATCACATCCTGGTTTGAAGAGCATCAATCAAACTAGTTATGGAATTTTACCTGGCTTCATATTAAACAGGATTTTAGATTAAGGGCAAGGACTTGCCATGTTAATGCTCTAAAGTCTCCAGACACACAAAATCAAAGCTGGGGATTTTGTTGTTCTGGATTGCCATTTCCAGCATGTGCACCTTGATAGGTCCGCTTCCACCATCTCGGGGATATACTTATCAACTCGTGTGTGAAGATTGGACTATCAGGTGGCAGGAGGCTATGATTATCACTGACATCTCTGCGGAGATGGTCGCCACGATTTTCATAGATTGTTGGATTCCATCTTTTGGTGTCCTGGTCACTATGTCACTATTACAACAGATTGAGGATCTCAATTCGAGTCAGTGTTGTTCTGAGCTCTCACCATCTGCAGGCTAACGGACACATTGAGCATTTCCATCGACAATTGAAGGCAGCATTAATAGCAGGTGGTGTTGGATCTACGTGGAGCAAATGTTTGCCCATGATTCTCTTTGGAGTGCACACTGCTGTTAAGGCAGATCTTGGATGTTCAGCGGCAGAGCACTACATTAACCTTGCCAGGTGAGTTTGTGAATCCAAGTCCAAGCACAAGGCTCTATGATCTGGTGAGTTATGTTGATCGTCATCGGTAAAACATGACATTATTCCAACCTACTCCTACATGGCAGGCGTCACCTGCAGTGTATGAGTTGAATGATTTACAATGCTTTACTTGTGTATGCCTTTGACATGATGGTGTTTGTAAGCCACTTCAGCCTGTTTATGATCTTTTCAGGTCTTACGACACCATCCAAAGATTTTTGTGATCAACAGGAATGGAAAAGCTGACACAGTTTCCATCAACAGGTTGATGTCAGCTTATATTGATGGTCCATGCTCTGAGTACAGCCAGAGTCAGAGGACCAGTTGCACCCTTGCCAATCAGACCGTGCATCACCTGCCTTGCACTACTGTATGAGATTGGACTGAACTGTTAGACCTCCAGACTGTTGCATAGTGGGACAGTTCCAATCAGTTTCCTCATTGTATGACTCAGAGGCTGAGGTAGTGGGGGGTGGTGGTGTTTCAGTCGCTTACCTTTGTCGGGACCGGCGCCAGCCACCGCTGATGTTGTAAGCGATGTGATGCATGGGATTAATAGTGCACATGCACAGGTGTTTTAAGCATAAGTATATGAGTGATGGATCTCAGACTCAGGAGGAGGAGAGTGAGGGTGTCAGGGTGGTGAATGTCTGCCAAGCTGCCTGTCTCCCCCCTCTGGTGAGCCTTGCTGTACTAACATTGGCTGTGCATTATCTCTACTGTTAAGGATACTCCCCTTGGATATAACTGTATGTGCATCTATTGTTTTTCATTTTTGTACCATGAACTTCTGCTAATAAAAGCCATGATTATTGTTTGACCACATCGTCTTTGTCTACTTCATCAACTGGCATTTCAGTCAGGCAACAAGCCAATGAGAAGATCAGAGGAGTTTGGCTGGGTGGTGTTTGGTAGCTAAAGAATTCAATGTTGTGTCTAGTGGATCATAAAGAAAGTCAACGTAATGGTGTACGGCAAGGAATGAGTGAGGTGTTCTTTATTTGTTTGTAAGTTGTGGTAAATCAGTGCTGCTACAGGACTACTCTGCTAATGGCGGTATCCAAAAGAGCATTGTGGAATAGAGGGGCCTAGGGGTGTAGTTAGCTAGCTCCTTAAAGGTGGCAGCACAGGTAGACAGAGTAGCAAAGTGAGTATTTGGGATGTTTGCCTTCATCTGTCAGGTCACAGAATACCAGTTGGGACATCATGTTGAGGTTATGCAAGATATTAGTGAGGCCACGCATGGAATATCGTGTGGAGTTTTGAGTGCTTAACCATGGAGAGAAGATAGGGCACAAGGTGGTCTCTGTTCTGGAGGAATCTGGGTTTCCTAAGGCTAGGGGGCAGTGCTAGTGGAGCTCTATGCTTACAAATATCCCTAGTTAGGCACCAGTGATCAGGGTGTCCAGAAAGAGGGAGATAGAATCCCTGCTGTGCACTATGGAAGGCAGTGCAGTTTGCCCAAGTGCAAGTGACCAACCTAGAAATAAAAGTCATGGAGGCAGTTTCCAAGTTGACTGAAACACAACAGCTACAAGCAGCTCACTAGTGACTGGGCAACAATTTGGGAAGGCATTACCCTCCTGGAGGGATCAGAGTACATGGAATGGGGAGAACCCACTCAACTTCACAGGGCTGAGGCAAAGTTTGGCAACGTCACCCTGCCAGTGACTTACAAGGATATGTATGCTCTCAGGAGAAAGCATTGTAGGAGAAGCTCCAAGGGGTTGGAGCTTCCCATGTACCACCCACTCTGACCTGGACCAGCCTCCCCTCTGGTGCTCCCCCACTAGAGGTGGCCCCTGACTAATCTATCTTTCGAACTCTCCCAACCACCCCCCCCCCACACACACACATACACACACACACACAGGACAGGACTTCCCTTCAAGTTGTTCCTCTTTCCAAAGTGAGGGGCTACAAAACAGTCATCAAAACAGACTGCTGCAATTCCCCACACTGGTTTTCACAACCTTCCTGCAATCACACCATTCTGTTTAAGTAGCAAGGAGCTGTTGTCACTTATTGCTCAAAACTTTCAAGCAGACATACAACAGTTGTTACCATGGAAATGTTTTCACATGATATTCCAGCTTAACAGCAGTCACATGCTTTGTTATGCACCTTCCAAGTACAGCATTTGTAATAGTCCTTTTTTATTGCACCCTCAGCTGTGGTATCTACTCTGCATTATGACTCTCAGGAAATTGTACTTTCAGCTTTTAATTACAATGTTACAGATCATAGTTATAATGTTACAGATCACACACTAACATTGTATATAGTTTGTTATCACTCAGCAATGACAGTTTTCCACCAGCCCTTCCATTAACAAATAGCTCATGGGGTGAACATTTCAGGAGCTTTTTTTTAAAACCAACAATTTGGCCAACTTTCAGTCCTGACTCTTCCTGGCTATCATCATTGCAGGGAACCAAAACAGGTACTTGTTACACCTGTTTAAAGGGAATGCGAGCAGGAACATATCCTGGTGTCAGACAACAACCCAGAAAAATGGGGTACTCCCAGGAGATACAGGAACACCCTGAATGTATGCCTGCTGGCCTGTCCCTTGGCTCATCACGAGTATAACACAGCAACAGGCATCTAGGCTCTGTGCTTAGGGAGTGCCCAAGTGTGAAGCCAAGTTGCAGGATGTGCAAGCCAAGGGAGGGCTCTGGCACCTGATGGATGACCTTGGACTTCCAGCTAAGGCAGAGAAACCAGACATGTGAATCTCTTTCTCTTCCCTCCACTCTGACACTGGAGAGCAGCTCCCTCAGCATCCTGCTCCATTGGGAACACAATGACCCTCTTTGGTCAGGGGGAGCTGGTGAGACATTGTCATGGAGTTTGATTACGTGCCTTGTCCAGCATACTGAAGGCACTTGTCTATATATTGATCTGCTTGGTTTGCATAATTCTATTTTCTTTTTAAAATATATTTATTGATTTTAATAAAGAACATACAAACAAAAAAGTTACAATTCAATAAAATAGTATGGACAGTTGCACAAACTAATTAAGACACTTTAGATATACCACTAACATGCATGAATTGCAAATCATATCCATAATCCATATTCTAAATTGTATTGTGACAGAGTATTTAGAGGTGGTTTGGGAGGAATTGTAAGAGCAGCTTGCACACACACATTTTAAAGCACAGAATATTTGCAGGACTTTTGCAGAATGCTTTTTGCAGGAAGCAACAAAGTATTGACAGCAGCTTGCCTGGGAGAGCATGCGATCTTTGCAGGCAGGGGAGAAGAGTTTTGCTCTCAGAGAGGGAGGGTGTGAAACAGAGAGAGGAGAGACACAGAAATCATTTCCAGAAGGACAAAGTTGGGAAACTTTGGAAGGCTGCCTCATCAAAGGAGAAGACTGGCGATCTGAAAGGTGACCTTGAAAAAAAGAGGATCATCTAGAGAACCCTGAAGGGGGCAAGTTTCGTCAGCAAGACTGATTGAGAAGGAATCAGTTGCGGATGTCCTGGAAAAGGAATCTCTCTCTGAGTGAGAGCAAGAATCCTCCTGAGTGGTAACCATTTGCCTGTTAAGCATCAAAGACTGGTGAACTTTGTTAATGCTAACTTCTGTGCACAGTACAAGAATTGCCTGCAACCAGTGAGATTGGACTGTGATCCAAAGAACTTTTCTAATCTTAAATATATTTTACACACACCTGCGCTTAGTATGGGGGGGGGGGGGGTGGATTAAGTAGTTAGGTAGGTTAAGTAATAAGTTTAAGTTTAATTCTGTTTTCTTGTTCAAATATAATTAAAAGCAACTTTTGTTTAAGTAACTCTGTGTTGTGGTGGATATCTATTGCTGCTGGGTTTTGGGGTCTTCTGGACTCCGTAACAGTATAGATCTTTTTTTAAGAAAAAAATTGTAACAATGCAAAAAAAAAGAGGAAATAGAAAAGGAGAAAAACTCAACCCTCTTACCTAACCAAATTACCAGGTGCTATATATGACTGTCCCGCATCGGACTTGTCAGCCACAAACGAGCCTGCAGCTGACGTGGACTTTTTACCCCCTCCATAAATCTTCGTCCGCGAAGCCAACCCAAAGAAAAGAAAAGATATATGACTGGTATTAAAAGAAAACTAAGGTTAAAAAAATATATATATTTAAAGAATGTGGAAAAGATAAAAATCAGACAATTTAATTATATTGGAGTAAAATTATAAAGTAAGGTCATGAGTCAAAAATTATCCCAATAACTTCTGGAATCTTATAGCTGAATTATTAATTGAATAACAAATCTTTTCCATATTCAACAAGAACTTGATGTCATGCAACCTCTGATCACTTAATTCATCTCTGGTTCAGAGTCGCACATTTCTTTTGCCTCTCTTTTGACGAGATGTGTGATTTTACCTAAATGGAAGAATGGTGCCCAGCCT
This sequence comes from Narcine bancroftii, assembly GCF_036971445.1. NCBI lineage: Eukaryota > Metazoa > Chordata > Chondrichthyes > Torpediniformes > Narcinidae > Narcine > Narcine bancroftii. Next base: position 30,274,955 of record NC_091473.1, on the reverse strand, counting down.
ACTCATAATTTTTAAAGTAATTATTTTTCCTCTCTTTTCTTTTCTTTTATACATATAGTCATAGCATGTACATAGACTTTACTGTTCAGAAACCAGTTATTGATTATCTTTGTAGTGATTGCAGAGTGAAATGACTTCCAAGGTGTGGAATGTTATATGTGAAATTGTGGATTATGGGTGGTCACATGTCCTTTCTGTTTGAAACTTATGCAGAAGTCGCATCACCTGCCAATCAAGGTTGGACTTCGGCCACTGTTAGTGCACACCGCCATTGGGAAACTTAACTCGCATAGGGCCTTTATTGGCTAGACACTCAGATAAGAACTGTATAAAACATCGACACACAGCACATTCTTTCTCTCTGCTTCATGGTCCAAGCACTGGACATTGTTCCACACCATGTCGCAACTCTGGACATCACTAGAAGTGTTGCGGGTAAGGTGTGCACAATACTGAAGCTGAGCCATAGTTCTAACATAGATCGATACTCGCAGAGAGAGCCATACCCTCATTGGTACAGGGAAACAAGAGTGTGTGTGAAAGTTCCTGTCTGTAAAATGTGTACTCGAGTGTGTGACCGTGTAGTGTATAGGTGGCCACTGGATTGGTGTCCAATCTAGGTCCAATGTGAATGTCTATATCATGGTTTAATAATATAGTAATTAAGTGCCATTTGACATTCTCCTGTTTGACTCCTGTGTGTTAATTAAAGTTATGTGCGATTGTAACACATGTGTCCAGACTCGTCTCTCTGTGTACCCACCGAACCTGATACTCTTCCCAACGCGACATTTTGGCTTGAATTTTATATACATGTGGACTCTATCCAAACTCGCTATGTACACATAAGGCCTGGACCACCTGCCGCATATAATGTGGTGGGTGGAAATGAACAAGAAGAATAGCATTCGTGCTTTAATGAGGCAGAAGATATTCCAGTTTTCTCTTTGCCTGGGACTTCAATAAATCTTAATCAGACTCTAGGTGTGAGGTAGTTGGAGGGTGAGAATTGAATAGAGAAAAAGAGGGAAGATCTGTGTTAGGGTGGAAAGCAACAGAACCAGCACATTGTAGCAACCACAAAGAGGCACACCAATGACACTACTTTCCAAGAATTCTGAGGAGATTCAGCATGCCATTGAATATGCTATCAAACTTCTACAGGTGTACTCTGGATAGTATACTGACTGGTTGCATCACAGTCTGGTTAGTGAATTTGAGTGCCCAGGAACCCAGATGGCTGCAGAAGGTAGCAGCCATCTATCTATCAAATTAATCAGTCAAATCCATCACAAACTCTAAACTCCCAACCATTTAAGACATCTATGTGAGTCGCTGGCTTAAGAAGGCAACCAACATCATAAAGGACCTCCATGAATCTGATCACAACCTTCAGGCAGAAGGTCCAGAAGCCTTGAGTCCAGCACCTCAAGGTTCAATCACAGTTTCCCCCCCCCCCCCCCCCCCCAACAGCTAACAGGGTTTTGAATCTCCCATTACTACCCAAATCACAGATGTCTCTACCACCACAAAAATACATGTCAACACTATTGCAATATTATGTTTCTTTCTTGCACTACTTGTTAATTGTGAATAATTATTATATCTTTTATATTTATGATTGCTTTCCATACAGTAATTTAGTGCATACTGTTGGAGTTGGGATTTTTTTCCCCCACAATGTATTTGCTTGGCTGCAGCATGTTAGAATTTTAGGCATATGTGCATTGTATGGTGTGTATGACAATAAACTCACTATTTTCAGATAGCAGTGATTGTGGTGGAAAGCAAACCACTAAAGCTTGGAAAAGCTGTAAATGATACTCTCAGGCCCAGAATGGACAGATTTGCTACTGTTGCCAATCACTTTGTGTGGAATTCCACTAAACCAAGGCAGAGTAATGGTGCAGTGAGTTGGGCCACTGCCCCACAGCTAGAGAGACTTCTTCTTGGCAATATGGATTTCTTCTGGGTGCCAGAGTTTTTTCCCACATCTGAAAAACTCCATGGTCAACTGGCCTCTGTAATTTGCCTTGAGTGTGTAGGTGAGTGGCATAATCACCAGGGACTTGATGATGAAGGTAGCATGAGAAATGTGATTGATGTAGATGATGGCTGATGGTCAGTGAGGACACATTGGGCCAAAAAGCCACTTTTCAGGCTATTTATCCATGATTCCAAGACTCCTGATGCAACGTCACTGAGTTCTGAAGAATTAGCCTGGAACATGGAATTGCTGCCAGGCTAACCAAGTCTTCCCCTGACCTGTGTTCTATTTTATCATGATGATCCTTCTCCTAGCATGGGTCGACTAAAATGTGCCATAATATTATACAGACACACATACTGTACACACAGCATGGTAATAGGCTATTTCAGTCCATGAGCTCTTGCCACCCAATTGACCTTAAACCCCCAGTATAGTTTGAATGGTGGGGGAAAACTCACTCAGACACAGGAAGAACATTCAAACTCCTTACAGATAGCGTTGGATTCAAATGCCAGACCTGATCAGACTGAAACAGCATTACGCTAACTGCTGTGCCAACCATGCCGAGTGAAACTTGAAAGTCTGCAGATGCCGCAATTGTCCTAAAAACACACCGGAGCTCATCCGGTCTCACACCACCGATAGGAGACAGATATATTGCCGATATTTTGAGCTGAGCTCTTCTTCAAGGAATAAGCAGAATAAACCAAAAGCAGGATCTCTCAGAAAGTCTCAGAATTCCACAAAAGGCATTAATTGCGAATGATAAGGGTCGAGCTAATAATTTATCATGTTTGTGCAATAGGAGGCGGAATGGAGAGACAGAGATAGGGAAAGGTGATGAGGGAAGTGGGGAGTTAACTGAAGCCAGAGTAATGCCAGCTGGTTGGAGGGTGGCCAGTAGGAAGATGAGGTGCTGTTGCTCCAATTTCTAGCTGGTCTCACTCTGGCGGTGCATGATATCATGGACAGTCATGTCAACACGGGGGATGGGATGGAGATTTGAAATGGGTGGCCACTAGGCGACCCCAATAGCGCGGACCTCCTTATTCTTCCTTGAATAAGGGATCAGGCCCGAAACGACACCTCGTCTCCCATCGACGCCGAAAAGACCAGCGGAGGTCCTCCAGCCTTCCAGTGTGTTTTGACGCGAACCGTGCCACCCATTATGGGGAAGAAGAGGTAACCCAACGTATCTCGCTCAATGTTAAACCCCACCATTGAAAACATATCCCAGTGCGTGATTATCATCACCTTCCAGTCTGGGATTGCACTGCAACACCTCCACGACGTTCCACTCATTGGATCCTTCCCAGAACTCCAGATAGAGTGTCAGATCAACGCAACTTCCCCGTTAGGTGTTGGTAAAAAAATGTGAAATATTACTTATTCTTTCACTATTTGATTTCTCCTTCAAAATAGTTCATTGTCGAGCTGAAGGGAATGGCAGCAGTTACACGAGGTTAATGCCTTTCCCGGTGAATTAGGACTCGGGAGTCGTTTGTCTCCCCACAATTTCGTTCTGCAGGCACCATCCCCACTTTTCCCAGCATATTGACACTAGTGGTTTGCGTTTGTCTGTTGTGAGTACTCTCTCGGCACAACTCGCTATATGTTAACAAAAAAGCAAAACTACCCTGGAACGTGCTCTGAAAACGACTTATAAAAGTTGGGAAACTTCCAGCTCGTCTTTATTGCCCGTGACCTATTGCTCAATTCTGCACTCGAAAATTATAGAAAGCAGGCTGTTGGTTTGGCGTGGTTAGTGATGCGTTCATGTGGCTGTTGTTCCAGGACCATTGACAGTAACGCCACGACTGATAACAAGCCTGGCCAAGGACCTTCGCCTTGTTAGCTGCAACTCCGTTTCCTGCCGCTACCGTTTTATCACAGAGCTTTCATCATTAGGCGCTGGATGTCGCTTTATTTGATGACAGTTAATGCTTTGTTTTTCCTCTTTTGCTGAAGATTACACAAATCGTTGGCTTCAACCAGGAAACAATAAAGTGAATGATTGACCGAGACGAGAGACCCTATCTGAAGGAGCTGCGGCTCACGCCGCTTTGTTGTGCTTGGAGAAGTCGAGGCAGACCGCGACCTCGCGGATGTCGTTTGGACACAACAATATTTACTGAAGACCGCACATGTTGTTTGTCATAAAGATAGGTTTCCCATTAAACTACATTAAGTTTTCAGGCTTTTGTTCTGAGTATCTGTAAATAATTTTTTTTTGGGGGGGGTAAGGCTGCATTATTGCAACTAAGTAATTGATTTTGACTGTGCTTAATGGGCGAGTTTTGAAGGAATTACTTCCTAAATGTAATTTGATCATTTGTTGCTTCAATTTACAGCCGCCCTCGATTTTGCATTGAAATCTTCAGTCAATTGAGATAACTCTGCAGTTTTAAAACTATGTAATTTAAACTGGGAATTTGCAATGGCTCACCTTGTGAGGTTTGGAACACCTTGCGTCGAGGTCACTACACCCCATTGTTGACCGATTTCTTTAATTTACGTTGTTCGCGGCAATAAAGTGAGTCAGATCGCTCCCTCCAAATAATATTAAAACTCTGTCGGACAAGACTTATCTGAGGAAGACCTCGTAAAGAAATAAAAGGGTTATAAATTTGCAACAGTTTATCGTCAAACTGTTAACAATCCTTGGCTTTTATTTTGAACGCGAAATGTTCACATCCTGGCAACTCGAAATTGTATCCTTACAATAATTACTTTGAAGGAGCAGGTGTGCAAAATTTAAACTGTTACGATTTCCAAGGATGACCCTCAAGAATATTGTTAAATATGTGGCTGGACTGAAGGGACTAAAATGTTGGAGGGACGCAGTAATCTTGCACGCAGTGGAAACGACCTCATTTATCATGTAAAATACAGCGAAACCTTGTCAATTCCTCGCTCGGCTAAAGTACGCTAGACCAGGTGGTTTTGGCCGCCAATATTATATACTGGGAACCCGACCATTGCAATTTCCTCAATTCACCAATTAAAAAAAAATACTGGATAATGAACAGAGAGAAATAAAAAAAAAACTTGTGTTCGCACCAAACTGTTGCAGTCCTCGGGAAGAGTTCAGGAATGCAAGCAATTTTGAACGGAGGTTTTTTTCGAAGAGTTAATGACATTAGTTACCATTCTCCCGTGGTCGTTTGCTATAGGTTCACTAAAGCACGTTTTATATGTATTTTGAATATGCAGGGTCGTGATAATGTGTTTCCTTTATCTGTAGTAACGGGTAGCCTCGGACAAGTCGAGTGTGTTCCCAATTTAACGTCATTTATTATCATATGACTCGAATATAACAGCCAAGGAGAATATAAATTCCATTTAATAACAAAAACCTACGAAATGATCGGATGCTTTTATCTCTAGATAGTCATAAGCTGGTATGAAATAAAGAATCAATACCACGAGGCTGCGCACAATCCAAAACATTTTATTCCATTGCAATCAAACCTTTAACACGCAAGAGCTTTTCATAAAATAGAAGTCATTAATTAACCAGTAAACGATCAGTACCATGAAACAACAAAAAACAATCAATGCAGCAATAAACAATGAATCTAATTGCCGAGCGAAGGCGAAACGACTTTATCAATTTGCGGAAACATCCAGCACTTACTGAGCAATTCCAACAACACTCGGGGAAGGGGAGGTCTGGGCCAGATCTGGCCCTTGGGAATTACATGGCGAGCATTTTCCTCCGAGTCCAAGATAAAAAAAAATCTGTTCATTCAAAAATGATAAGTGAATATTACGATGCCAGTCTCTGCACTTGTAGTGAGGGCCTTATATCATGTTATCTTAAAAATAGGTTCTACCTCATTATGCTTGCAAAGTTTGAACGAAACGATGCTGAATTTACTTTCAACAAGTGGAGCAGAAGCATCAGTTAACAAACGTGGCTTTTCTGTAAGCATTTATTGCCTCAATACAACGAATTCCTAAACTTACACCAATTTATTCGCATCCCAGTAAGATAAAGAGAAACGCAAGACGACTTAATTGTAGTGATTGTCTGAAACGCCAAAAAGAAGTCTACTGGTTTTTTTTCTCCTGGTCAATTATTGGGCGATTTGAAGAAATTTGGAGCGGGACCGTTCTCTCCCAAACTCTGCCACTGTGGCCCTGCGCTCGGGGCAGGGGACAGCCCCAACCCAGCGTCACCAGCAGCCGCTGGGTTCCTGCAACTATGGTACCACCGCCAGAAGGGGTTGGTGATGTACTGTCTATAGAGCACCTCGTCCAGCCGGTACGCCCTGCGCTCCTGTTCGGTGTACGGAGAATACAGCGAGTTCAGGGCGAGAGGTTCCACCGGGAAGGGACAGCTCGGATAAGTGCCAGCTAATTTAGTTTCTAGCTCCTTACTCCGCCCCCTTCTCCGGCACCTCCGCCGCTGTCTGAAGTCTCCTTTGGAAAAATCATCTAGGTTGGAGGGATGGATGCTCCAGTAATTACCTTTACCATCCTCGCACCTCCCTGCTTTAATAAAGCATTCATTGAGGGAAAGATTGTGGCGCACACTATTCCTCCACCCCTGACCCCGACCTTTGTAAAAGGGGAACGTGTCTTCTATGTATTTGTAAATGGAACCAAGGTTCATCCTCTTGCTGGGTGAAGTTAGAATTGCTTTGGCGATCAGAGCGATATATGACATGGCTGGTTTCTCTTCCTGGCCCAGCTTCTCTTTCAGGACTTCCCCTGTACCTTGGCCGATGAAGTCACTTTGAAGAGGATTCTCGGGAGGATCCAGGTAGCTTGTGTCCTTTGATTCATTGTTCCAGCAGGGATTTCCTTTGCCTTTTGGCATTTCTGCGCCAGCAACGCACTGCAGCGAGGAGCAGGTGGGGACAACCTCTTCCCCCTCAGCGCCTTTCTCCCGCTCCGCCGTCTCCGCGTCCGCAAACGGTCTGAAGAACGCGGCCTTGGTGTTCCCATTCCCCGAAGTCATCGCGCCCTCTCCCTTCTGTCTTCAGAGCTGTCCCTGTCTCCGGGAGCGTCGAGTGGCTGCGTGTGCGAGTTGGCAGCTTGAAGGCAAGTGAGATAAGAGTGTGGAGGTTGGGGGGGGGGGGGGGGGGGGGGGCTGGCCCGGAACCGCCCAGGCACCTCTCCACAGGTAAAAGGGAGGGGGAGCCCAATCAGCGGCCAAACCTCAAGCTCTCCTGGTCGCGTAACTCTGCCTCTTTCGCACCTAATGTCTTGCTCACGTCTTTCAATGGCGCACCATTTAAATCATTCTCCACCGGCCCTGGGCACCAAGGTGCGAAGTTAACGCCCACTTTTGACTGGCAGATACATGCAACCTCCTTGTACTTCGCGATAAAACCAATTGCAGCCGGTGGCCGAGTGCCTTGGAGGTTTTGTACCTGTTACCATTGCCATCCGCACAACAAAGTGCTTGTGGCAAGAGGGGAGGGGGGGGAGGGGGGGAGGGGGGGGGGGGCTCTATTTCAAATTACTTCCAAGTTTCTTGTTGAAATGTGGGCCGCGCTGCGGCTCTTCCAGGGACAAGGGAAACCACCGACAGTCAGCGCCCGTGTTTCTTTAGGGAGCCCTCGTCCTTTTATCCTTCCACAGAATGTGGGGGTTGCGGGCACTGCCACATTTACTGCTCGACCCTCATTGCCCGAAGGAAACAATTCATTCCGTTGGATCCGTGACCACTGCTTGTAGAGCTATCCCGCTGGCCGCTTCCCCTTGCTGGTCTCCCGTTACGCTGCAAATGATTTCCCTTTGGCAACTAACGCCTAGAATGATTGCACTTCCACTGCGCTTGAGATTGCTCCGCTTCCCCCCACCTGGTCCCGCACCGTGTCTTTCTAGGACTTTTTTTTTTTAACTTGGATGTGGTCCTTTGGGCAGTCTCAACATTGAAGTCCACCCAGCTTCATCAGACCAACCTTGTAGCTGAAATCCTCTTTCCCGAGAATTCACTAGACACTCCGCAAGCATTCCCGTAGCCCCTTTCAAACTGTTTCTAAAAGGCACTTTCAGATGGCCAATTGCCCCGCTTGTAAAGCCGCATATTTTGGCAATATGCGGCTGTTGGGAGGCCACGTGAATGCGCAGGAGGCGCCTGCAAGGCGAACTTTGTAACCCTCCTTCCAGAGAGATAATCGCCGCAGCACAGTGGCCTCCCCAGCCATCTGAATGCAGCCGCCTAAAAGCAGCTGCATTCCGGATGACAGTCAGCTGGCGAGTGTCTGACAGCTCCTCTCCCAGCTGCCCCTTCTCCCGACGCAGGACGTTGGGGCAGCTGGCTGGGCTGTCAGCGCCGGGACTGCAGAGCTAGAGCGGCCGGCGGGGGAGAAGGGGTCTTGGCTGTCAGGATGGGGACTGCAAGGCTAGAGCGGCCGGCGGGGGAGAAGGGGACTGGGCTGTCAGGATGGGGATTACAGGGCTAGAGCGGCCGGCGGGGTAGAAGGAGGCTGGAGCAGCCGTCGGGGGAATGCGGGTACCCGACTCGAGCGCCGTATCCACCCGCCGGCCGCTCCAGCCAGCCTCCTCCCCTGCCGGGGGGGGGGGGGGGGGGGGAAACAGAGCTATCAGTGTGGGGACATTCCACAGGGGATGTCTCCGCGCTGATAGCCCACGCTGGCTGTCTCAGCTGACAGCCAGCCATCCTAACTTGATAGCCCAAGGGACAGGAACCGGAGTGTGCTCAGATGGGTATCCCAGTGCAGCTGACCCTTCAGGTGGCCAGTGCTGCGCTTTTAGCGCTGCCACCTGAATGGCAAATCAAAGGGCCGCTTTCTCTTCTTCAGGGACATTCGTAGCGGAGAATCCACCTGAAGAAGCCTAAAGACACACACGTGTGACCCTTCTTCATCCCTGAGAACGGCGCCAGTTACTTGAAGAAGTCTCTCTTCCTGACAAAATGCCTTGCTCCTTCCGCTCTTACCTTGAGTCTGTCAATTGTTTGTATGTTGCCAGCCGGTCAGCTCCCTTCTCTCTGGTTACTTCACAACCAAGTCTGAGTTGGTGAAAGGTTGTCCTGCACACCTACATCCAGGTGGTTGATTTAGCACGAAAAGAGTGATCGTCGTACTTACCAAGGGCGATAGCGATGTTTACCATCCTTCACTGAACAATATTTGATTATGGATAAAGCAAAACCTCACTATACCACGATTCCATGGGCCTCACTTTTGATTCCTTAAGTGGGAGTTCATGAAATTCCTTCTGGATGCCCTCTCCTGTATTCCTTTCATCAACATTTGCTGTAACCTCGTCAAAATTCAACTAAACTTGTCACATGGTTTATTTTCAACCTGTTGCCTCTCCTTTATTAACACAAATTCCTCCAATTACTCACTAACATTTTGTTGGTCAGTTTTCAGAATCGTCTCCACCACCAAAAGCAAAACTGACCAACCTACCGCCTTTCTGACCAACATCTTCCAGAAATTTCATGTAGCCCAAAGAATCAAAATTTTGGAGCAAACAATCCACCTTTCCCTGCCAGGACTGACTTATTTTATGAATGGTTACCCTGCCCCCTGCCTCCTCAACAGCTTTTGTCCCATTCATTATCTTTGCTACCTCAGACTTCAATGAATTTCTGTGAATATTTTCTCCTTGGGCAAGTTCTGAAGTAAGGTGCCCATGAAAAATTGCAGCCTGACCCATCATCTCTAAGCATTCTTGGTGCTCAATAAGATTAGCCTTCCTCTTTCAAGTCATTTTGTAATTGGTTGGACTTTTATGCCAATTGCTATTTCAACATTATTTTATTGTCATGTAATAAAACAGGAAATGTGATACCAGTATTAGATGAAATTTCCAGAGTCGACTACAAGGCAGACAAAATTTAACAATCAGCAGAAATCACCCAGCACACCCACAAGCTTCTGAGTAATACACTCTGAACGATCAGCAACTGAAGCTCCAGATGTACACCTTGGACAAGCCTCAAGCACCCTTGGCACCCTCTTGCATCTCAGTTTCAATACCTGGTACTCCTTCATCAGTCCTGAGGCAGTCTCCAGCAGTCCACAGCCTGGCATGAATCCCTTGACTGCATTCGTAGGTTCCTTCTTCTATGTTCTCTTTGGCCATCTTATTTTCCTTTTAAGCTGCTTTTCTTCAGCTTATTATCACAAATTACTTAACTGGAAACTCACAATGTCCTAATTTTTCCTCTCCTTTGTTAACGAGAGAATTCCAGATTTGGTTCCTCTTGAAGGAATGTATCCAATCTGAAATGCTTCTGCTTTAAAGGTCACTCATTTTTCTGTTATAGTTAACAGCCAATCTTTGGCTCCACTTTACCCATTAAGGTTCATGTTACTCAGAGCTTTAGGTTAAGATTTCTTCTTCCCTTACTTTACTTCTGAATTCATGGTATTATTGATACCCAAGTGCTCCTTCACTTAGCCCACTCCTCATTCCACAGAACCAAGACCAGAAGTTCCTGCATATTAAAAAAATGTAGAGTGAGCAGGTAAATACCAATACAAATCCCTTCACAGAGGTATTTAAGGCCATAAAAGAGACAAAAAGCCATCAGGATGAATTGCCAATAGCAGCTCCCGGAACAGCTCAAGAGATGATTGCTTTGCATCTTTAGACTATTGATAAAGATTCACACTTCAGATGATTGTGTCTTTAGAGGAAATACACATTTATTTTAAGATCTTACATAAAGTCAGAAATTCCATTCTGGTAGTATGGAAAGAGCCACAATTCCCATGAAGTTCGAAATAACAAAAGCTTTTCAGAAATATTTTAACAACAAATTTAAAGCTATTTAAAATATGGCAATGGAACTCGAACTCTCTTTACATAATTTCTTAAACAGGCCACCTTCATGAGTACAGATATTTAGAACAAGACTCTGAAAGCAGCAGTTTCACTACTGCCATGAAAAACAAATAAATTGCATGAAAGTGCGATCACCAACAATGCAATTCTAGATGACAAGTGTTCAGATCTCTCAAAATGAGAACATACTGCTTAATGTTTCATACACAGTGGTCTCCATAATGTTTGGAACAAAGATACATTTTTTTTGCTTTATTTGCCCCTGTGCTCCAGTTTTAAACGTCATCAAACAATTCACATGTCACTAAAGTGCACATTCCCGATTTTATTCAAGGTTGTTTGTATATATTTTGGTTTGACCATGTAGAAATTACAGCACCTTTTATACATTGTCCCCTCATTTCAAGGCTCCATAATGTTTGGGATATTTGGCTTCACAGGTGTTTACGTTTACTTAGGTATGTTTAATTGCTTCTTTGGTATAAGAGAGTAAGGCTACCTTCAAGCTTTTGATCACTTTGGAGCCTGTAGTTGGCATTTTTTAAACACGAGGCCCAGAGTTCAGCCAATGAAAGTTAAAGAAACCATTATGAGGCTGAAAAACAAGAATAAAACAGCAAGAGACCTTCAGATTACCAAAATTAACTGCTTGAAATATCTTTAAGAAGAAAGAATGCACTGGTGAGCTCAGTAATCGTAAAGGGACTGGTATTTCAAGGAAGACCTCCACTGCCAATTACAGAAGAATTCACATCAAAATGAAGATCTTCAAACATGAATGACAGATCAGAAACACTCTTCAGGAGGCAGGTGTGGATGTGTCAATAACTACTGTCTGCAGTAGACTCCATGTACAGAAATACAGAGGCTACTTTGCAAACATGGGCAAAGGTGATATGCTTTGGATCTTTGGCAGTTCCTTTACATCTCAACACTTTGCTCTTGCTATCACTGATACAGATTAATCTTTGTCTCATCTGTCCACAAGATCTTTTTTCCAGAATTCTGCAGTCTCTTTTAAATACTTCTTGGCAAACTGTAAGCTGGCCATCCCTTCTGTGACTCTGTAGTGGTTTGTATCTTGCAGTGTAGCTTCTGTATTTCTGTTTATGAAGTCTTCTGTGGACAGTAGTCTTTGACATATCCACACCTGCTCCTTTTTTTTAAATTTTTCTTTTTTTTTTCTTTTTTATAAATCCCCCCCCATCTCCTCCACACCTGCTCCTGAAGTGTTTCTGATCTATTGGACAGGTGTTTGGGGATTTTTGTTCATAACAATGAGAATTCTTCCGTCATCAGCAGTGGAGGTCTTCCTTGGAGTACAAGTTCCTTTGCATTTACTGAACTCACCAGTACGCTCTTTCTTCTTATGTTCCAAACTGTTGATTTTGGTCATCTTAAGGTTTGGGTGATGTCTCATACTGTTTAATTGTGGGTTTTCAACCTCATAATGGCTTCTTTGACTTTCATTGGCACAAATCTGGGCCTCGTGTTGAAAAATGGCAACTACAGACTCCAAGGTGATCAAAAGCTTAGAAGCAAGCAGAGCTCTCTTATACCAGCACCATAAAGCAATTAAATATACCTGAGTAATCACAAACACCTGCGAAGCCAAATGTCCCAAACATTATGGAGCCTTGATTTTTGTTTTGGGGGAGGGGGGAAAAGAGATGGACTATGTATAAAAAGTGCCTCAATTTCTACATGGCCAAACCATAATGTATACAAATAATCTTGAATAAAATCTGGAATTTGATTACAAATTTAAACTGTGGAACCCAGGGGCAAATAAAGTAAAAAATAACATCTGTCTCAAACACAATGGAGGGCACTGTATATGCACAAGGGGGTAATAACAGAGGGAGCAGTTGGATTTGTGATACGACTACTAATGCTATTTCTGCAAAGTACAGGAAGCACTTCAACGCAGATAGTATGAGAGTTGAAAATTTGATACAAGGATCAATGAAGCCCAGAACAAAAAAAACATTGTATCAAAAAACTGAATTTTCACTCATACTGAATGTGTATTGTGACACCACCACCCACCCCCCTCCAATTGCCTCAATCTGCTTCTCAACAGAAGTAAAAATTATGAACACTTTACATAATTTTATGACAGGGAACTAAAGCTATTGGAGGTTAACAAGAGAGACAGGTGGAGGGGGGGGGGGGCGTGGCAAGATGGCGTAGAGTCTAGACGTGGAATCTCGACCTCTCTGGCCGGACTTTTAAGTACCCATTTTTAACCCTTTGTTTTCAAGTTTAAACTTTTAAAATTTTAGTTTAAAGTATTAAGGAACGGTTATGGCCATTAATGGTAAGAAGATTAAACCTCAAGTGCAGAAGAAGTTACATTTTCAAAGTGCTGAAGATTTGGGGCCTAAACAACTTGCTACAGCTTCAGGTTTAACTTCCTTAGTGCCTAAACCACAAAGACTGCCTGTGGGAGCTGAAAAGAAATGTCTACTACTCACCAAGTGAAGGATAGTGCTGGAATTACCCGTTCTCTGGAGGAAGGTGCGTGTTCCCAAGATGAGTGGATCCCGATTCTGGCAGCCTGCCGATTTTAACGGAGGGAGCACGCAGGAAGATGACTCCATTGTCTGAAATGCTTCAGGCACCACTCCAACCTGAAGATTCAATCTTATCTGTGATTTTACAACGAGCTGCGGGGGGAGCCCGGCGTCGACCCCCTGAAGAAGTCGGGTTGCCGTCGCTGGGAGTCCAGACCCGCAGTAAAACTGTTAAAGTGCCTTTTGTTGTGTTGCAACAGGAGCTGCAGTTACCTGGTTCTGCCACTACGTTAGAGAAAGCAGGGCTGAGCTTCTCTGAGCTACAATATAAGCAGTTAAATGCAAGAGCTGGCTCAAATGAATGTTAGTATAAGTTCAGAATTCAATACAGTTAAAGCATGTGTGGAAGCATCCTGTGAAGATTTTAAAAAAATTCAGTCTGCTTTTTTGGAATGTAAACAGCAAGTGGCTTCTAATACAGAAAAAGTGTTGAAGTTTGAAAAATCCGTTAAAGAATTGCGAGAACGTAAGAAGGAGTTAGAGGAAAATAGACTATTTGGAGAATCAAAGTAGAAGGAATAATGTGAAAATTGTTGGTTTGCCAGAAGGTATGGAAGGACAAGATCCTCTGTTTTTTTTTTAAAGACTGGATCCCACAAGTACTAGGGCAAGAATTTTTTTCTGAAGGCTTGGTACTGGAGAACTTCTTTACCTGGTCAGCCACCGAGACCTGTGATAATTCGATGTTTGAATTATTTGGATAGAGAAGCAATACTTCGACTAGCAGTGCAAAATGCGAGAAAACGACAAACTCAGTTATTGATTCAGAATAGCAGAGTTTTTAAAAGATCCTGATTTGAGTCAAGAGGTCATTCAACGTCAACATCGATTTAATCCAGTTAAAGAAGTTTTGTGGCATAAAGGTTATAAGTCTACTTTTCGCTATCCGGCAGTGCTGAAGGTGTTTCATGGAGACTATCAATTTTGTTTTTTTGAGAATGAGCATGAAGCAATGATTTTTGCTGATTCATTGCCAGATATAAGAGGACAAAGACGCAGTCCACCATTGTCTCCTAAAGAAAAATCTGGTTGTTCTGGAAACAGAAGAAATGGCAGAAATGGGAAAAATTGGAATGGAAAGAGTCCAACTTCTTTTGAAATGGGATCTCCAAGTTTGGAATCTCTTGGATGAATAGAAGAATCTTCTTATTCTTATTTTACTTTTTATGTTATTATGATATTTTGAGATTATTTTTTGTTTGGCTGGGGAGGGAGAGATTTGTTCTAGGTTCTAGTAGTCATCAGCCACTGGTGGGTGATCCACACCCAAATTTTGTTTAGGGATTACTACTTTTTGGTAGATTTTTTTTTGGGGGGGGAGAGTTTTGTTAATTATTTTTTTTTCCTTTTTTTTAAAATTATTTTTATTTTATCTAGCTTTTAATTTGTGATTTTTTTTCTCCTATTGGAGGGCCTATGTATGTTTCATATATATTATTGGTCTTTAGTAATATTAGTAGATATGTCAAGTTGAGGTTTGCTACTTTTAACGTTCGAGGTTTAAACAGTCCGATTAAGCGTAAAGATGAGGGACAGCTATGGTATTGATAAGAACTCTGTTTCTTTATTATTAAATGATTTTTTGGTAAAAAATGTGTTTGGTAGAGATATGATTTTACCTGAAATGACTAAATTTGAGACTTTTCTTATGAAAGTATCAGAGAAGGGTTATATTTCATTTATGTATTAAATATTACAAGATGGTATGGATAAAAAGGGTTGGGATAAATCCAAAGGTAAATGGGAAGTTAATATTGGTTTTATTTTTTCCGAAGATGATTGGTTAGATATTTGTTATGATAGTGTAATTGAACTGATAAATGCATGCTATGTAATGATTAATTATAATTTTTTATATTAATTATACTTAACACCTGAAAAACTAAAAAAAAGTATGGTTTTCGTGAATCAGATTTGTGTTTTAGATGTGGTAATTCTGTTAGAACTTTTTTTTCATGCTGTCTGGTCACGTATATATATATATAAAATAATTATATATATATATACATATATATATATAAAATAATTATATATATATATATACATATATATATATAAAATAATTATATATATATATACATATATATATATATATACACACACACACACACACACACATATATAAATAATTATATATATATATAAATAATCATATTTATATATAAGTATATATATATATATATAAATAATTATATATATAATTATATATAATTTTTTTGGAAGAAAATTTAATTGTTTTTAGAATACCTGTATAAGATTAAAATACCTTTAGATCCGATAGTATCTTAGATCCGATAGCATCTTTATTGGGCAGTTTGTAACCTCTGAAAGGTTTAGGATTAGATAAATTTCAACTTGCTTTTGTATATTTAGCATTATTTGTAGCTAGTTTTTTTTTATTAGTAAGTGGTTGTTATATTCAGAATATTTACATTTTGATTTACATTGATTAGATCTTAATATGTATGTTTAATATTTCCTTAATATTTTTTCTTCCTTTCTTTATGGCTCTCCTTAGGAGAGCTGGCTGAAGTGGGGGGGGGGGGGGGGTTCTTTTCTTTTTTTCTATAAAATATAATGTTCTGGTTCATTGTTGTATATGTTATTTACTATCTGTATTTTGAATGAATAAATAAAGTTTAAAAAAAACAAGAGAGACAGATGATGCTGAAAAACTGAAACAATACAAAATGCTTTTTTAGTTATTGCAACAATTCTTGACTTTTGGCAATCCAGTTTTATTCTGCTCAACAATGACAAACTTCAACATCAACTGACTTAAGTGGGTCTCAGAATATAGATCTGAGAAAAATTCTAAAACTTTTTCTTGAAATGGTTTTGAAGTTTAAAAAAAAAATCAGCAAACTCGAGTACGTGCGAAGTCTACAATTTCTGCCGTTTGCAGATACAATGGATAATTAATTGAAATAAGGCACCTTTCTGCAAAAAAAATTGCAGTTCTTAGCTTGATTCTATTCATGTGTCAATGTTTTATTTTGGCACAATTAAAGGGCAATGTGATGAATAACTTTGAGGAGATTCTCAAGTTAACTGAAGATCTCATGAAAGAGCATGAAATTGAAAAATGCAATATACCATCCTCTCAAAAGAGCAAGATGTATATTACGAAAGCTAAAGCACAAAGTCCATAAAGTACTCACCTCCTTGCAAAATGTTAGACAATTATAACATGGATATTTTTCTTAATGTCAGGATGTTTAGTGGCATCGGATACTCTTCCAGTAGCAAGTTGGATCTGTGAAAGACTTAATTGGATTAAATTAGAAATAAGATCATTAATGTTAATAATCTCTTACTGTTGTCATTTGAAAGAGATCCAAAGTTTTCTGGAACAATAAAATACTACACATTAATAAACCAAATAGTTTGTGTGGGTGACACACTCCAACATTTTAATCACTTTTGAGGTGATGGACAAAATTAATCATAATATTTTCGCCTGATATTATAAATGCACTGACATTTGCTTTGTTTTCTTCTGATGTGTGCCTTGTCACTTCTAACATAAAGGCTTGATATTTTGTGACTTTACAGGTTGTTTTAGGATATAATTGGTAGGATAAGGAAAATCTCATGGATTTTCAGGCCCTTGATAAAGTCTCACATAATAAGAGAGTGTGCAGAATTAAATCACAGGTTTGAAGGCAATGAATATGAATTTGAGACTGATTGAGAGTAAAGGGGTGGGGGGGTCCTTGTCTAAAGGTGATGAATGAAATAATGCAGGGATTGGTGCTTGGGCCCAACTATTCATAAAATACAACAAAGATATGGGTGAGGAAACTGAATTATTTATAAGTTTGCAAAGCGATGTGAACTTGAGTTGGGTTGTAAGGAGAGTGCAGTTTCTTGAAAATAATTGAGAAGTTGAATGTGCAAAAGGAATACAGAAAAAAGATAAATGTTATTTCTCAGAAAAATAGAATATTAAAGTATTATTAAAATAGACCAGGAAATGTTGATGTATAAATGGATCTGTGTGCCCTTGTTCACTATTTACTGAATGCAGACAGACAGGTGGAGCAAACCGTTAACAAGGTAAATGATATGTTTGCTTTAACTGCAAGTGGATGTAAAGGAGTTAGAGAGCACATTACCAGGCTCTTTGCCCCAACTCATCTATGCCGATCAAGTTGACATCCAAGCTAATCCTATTTTACTTTGCATGGGCCACATCTTCGAATTTGGTAGTTTGGTCTCATTATCCAAGAAAAAAAAGCTTGCCATAGAGGAAATACAACCAGGTGAACTCATGGACTATCAATTGAGGAGGGATTGATTAAATAGTGGATCACACAGAGGTTTGAGAGGCTGGATTCAAAAGATTATTCTCCAGTATCAAGTCACAATCTTAAATAAGCCACTAGGGATTGAGATGAGAAACTTCTCTATTCACAGGATGGAGGCCCATCACCAAATAGTAATACTTATTTACTGATATGAAAGGCACCAAGGGGCATGGAGTAAGAGTGATAATCTGGTTTTAATACAGAGGATCTGCTACAATTTTATTGAATGTGTGGGGGGGGGGGGATTGCCTCTTGTTTTTCAATGTTCCTTTGTACATATTTAATATGCCAGTTTGCAGCTTTATTTTATTAAGGTTTACTTAGAAAAATTAACTATGGTAACAAATTTGGATTGAGTAGTTTAGAATTATTAATTAGCAAAATTTACATTGTCTGGTGTGATGAGACATGTTGGTAACATGGCACATGACTGAATACATTATATAGGCTACATTAATCTAAGGTCCAGCCAGAAAAATTCCACCTGAACTATTACCATCAACCATGTTCTAAAATGGTCCAATGAATTTGCATGTATATCATACCAAACATATTTTTTTAAAAATCCCCTGGATAGAGAGACCATCACTGACAAGGATCGCATTTATTCTCAAAATTATCATGCAAAGGAGACCATGATGACCTGCCTCCTTAAATCATTAACAGAGTGGATTGTTAAACCTTACAGGGTAATTGAGGGCATCGTGCTAGTGTTATGATCATACTTTGGTGAGACCAGGCTATAAGTATCCTAAATCTTGAGACCCTTCAATTAAAACAGATCCATGTTGCAATTCCAAAACGTGTTCCTACTGAAAGGAGAATGAACGAAGAAAAAAAATAGTTGAACTCCAGACACTGGAGGCAAATTTCAGTAGTATTTTTTTTAAACAGGAAATATTCCAGGATTCCCACATAATGTTGAGATCCCAAACTTGCTGGCCACAATTTGCAGGCAATTTCCCAAATTAACTCTCTTATTGAATTGGAACACGTCATGGATGTTTCCCAGCAACTGAACTTGGGGAAGCAGCAAATTGGATGGAGAATAGAGTAATAATCTAGCTAAGTGATATACACCATTTATATATTTTAAAACAAAATAGGTATTTAATAATTTTTAATTGTTTAAAATAGTTTTAATTTAAACTTAATTTGTAACATTGATGCATTTTAAGAGAGGGGACATATTTGCATCTATTTTAGCCTTTGACCACTCCCTCCGAGTTATTTATTCAAAAAAACATTAAGACCAGCTATGGAATTACACCTAGATTTTCATCACTGCTTAATATAACGTTGTACTGCCAAATGGAACAGAATGATCTCAGTTAATTAAGGTATAATTCTTGATAAATAAGTAACAGAAAATTATAACATCAAAATAATGTGCATCTTTTTATTCAATTGTTGCCAAATGAAGCAAAATTCATAAATGGCATACAAGTACAGTAGTACTAATAATATTACAAAATATAAATAACAAATCTATCATCTTCAATAACCTTAAGTACACAAGGTACTGGCTTTTAGAATCAAAAAAACTGCAAGTCTGATATAAAAGTAGAAAATGCAGGAAATACTCAATAGGTCAGGCAGATCGATGGAAAGAGAAACTAGGCTTCTGGTCAAAGACTGTTTAGAACATTTTCTGTTTTTAAATCAGCTTTCATCTTTCAGACAGTTAAGCCACAACTTCTGATCCCCATGTTAATGTAATTAAAATATCAATTTATATTTTATTCTAAACAGACTAAATTTCTAGAAAAAGTATAAAATATTTTTTTCTAGATACCCACAGACGCTAGATAAGACAATATATCCAGTAGTGGCTTCTGTATTTAAACGGATGTAGGATTTCCGAAGTATTCTTCAGATCTTTGACCTTATTTCTTTCACACATGGTGCTTTTATAGTGCAATAGCAAGCTATGATTAATAAATAATTAAAAAATAACTATTTTCAAATTAGAAGATAATACAATTTGAAATTGACCATTTGCTGATCAGATAATAGATCTGAACAGAAATACTCGGAGATATACAATTTTCATTTTTCTGGCCATCACAAAAACTTCCTTTGCTGAAGGAAAAATGGGTTAGAAAAAATACAATACGCTTATGTACTGAAGTGTACATTATTCATAGTTGTGAATTAACTGTATACCCTGAATACTATAAAAATAGTTGCTTTTATCCATGTTACATACACAGGCCTGGGTATTTAAAAAAAAACCTCAGTGCTCCAAAAAGAAAACAGCAAAAAAGGCTGCAGTAAATTTGAAGAATATTGTTCTGTCTTGTCACAAAATATGATCTCCAAATCGCAATGTAATATAGCATTTCTATGTCTGTTATCCATGATTAAATGTTAAATTTTGATGTAGGGCTCACATTTATACAAATTTTGTTTTTCTACTTACAGGGATGCATTTTACAACTTTAATTGAAACTGCTATAAAGGGAAAAGCACATGTCTGACAAATTGACACAGGATTTCAACGGAGATGTACCAATTCGTAGCATGGTGAAAAGCTCAATTTTCCATGCAATTTATTATTATTATCCACCTGATTATCATAACTGCACGTGTCTCAACAATCTAATGCTAATCAATGCATTCAGAAAATCAGAGTTATTCACTTTCTGGCACAAGTTGTCGTAGTCTAGGAAATTATGATGCTCTTTATGAAACCCTTATATTTTGAATATTTTAATAACAATGTATAACAATTATCATGATCGAATATCAAACCATAACAAATCTCTTTTCTGTATTACTGAATTCATACAACATGGATTTCTTGCAGTAAGCATTCAAATTTACAACTTGTATTTTTGTGTATTTTCTTCTTTAATCTTGTTTGCTGTGGGTGGCATTTGCAGATTTCCAGTTTTGATTCTTGACCACCCCTCTCCAAATATTTCTCAAAAGAATTTTGGAATTCTTTGGTCTGAAGCCATGAAATATAATCCCACCAAATTACACCACTGCATATATTGCAAAAGTACAAATTATTCTGCAAAACTAATCATCACATGCTCTCTGTGGACAAAAAAAAGTTTAATGTGCTGTCATGAGTTTGAAAGCATTTTTTGATCCAATCAAATTCAAGCTGAGATTTTAGTAAATTAAATATGTAATGAGCAAAATGCAACTACTTTAGATTCTAAACTCATGGAAGGCCAGCACTTCCAAACTTTATAATGTGTCCAAAATTATAGTTAATGAACAAAGTTTTGCAATGTAAAATATTGAAGTAGAACAAATCATTCACAATTTGTTGTATTTTCTGATGGAAACATTTGTCTTTCAGTGCAAGGCATCCACATAACCAAAGTTATAGACTTACATGATTATGCAGGGCAATCAATTTTCCAAAAGAAATAAATGATTCACTAGGAACATGCTAATTAACCAGATTTAACTTCAACTTGTGTGAACTAACAGTTCCTATTTTAACTCTTTTGGATAAAGCAGCAGGTTTAGTGTGTACATTAGTCATCATTTGTTAAATACAGTACAAAGAGTTAAATCAGAGCAGAAACCTTGTTCTTAAAATAGGAATGCAGTCAAAAGCAAAAATAACTTAACATTAAAATAATGAAAATAGATCAAGCGGAGAAACATTAAAAAAAACTTAGTACAGAAATTAATGTAAGCCACACATTAGCTGAAACAAAATGCCAACATTTCACTTCCTATTCTTTGAGAATTACCAGATTTTACTATTTTGCCAACAAGGTTCTACTGGAATTGTGGTGATGAGAGTCCAACTCAATATAACATACAAATAAAATCTCAGATCTCAATATAAAGTGTTTGCTGTGAATTGCTATGGCTTTGCACGGCCACGTTCAAAAGCATGATGTTCCTCATGAGCTGTTTTAAAATAAAAAAGATAATAGCATTATTTAATACATTATAAAACTATTAGAATTCAAAATATTAGATTACAAAATGGACATGCCATTCAGTTCTTATTTAAAAATTCTCCAAACACAAGTCACTAGTTGATGTCACTACAGAAAAAAACCCACCTCGTTAAATATGTGCACACAAGTCAAATAACATTCATTTACTGTTTTACATTATAATCAAGCTAAGCTGGGGAAAATGAGTAGTTTTTCCACATTTGCTTGATATGTAAACAATGGGATCACAAATAAGAACACTTAATTGAGAGAGTAAAAGGTGTTTCAACCCACGGCAGATTAAAAGAAATGCAATAGGAGTATGAACCATATGTGAGAATGAACTTCAATGTACAAATTAGAATCAGTTACTATCTACAACTGAAGATACATTATTCATTTTGCACTTCCAATCATTTATGCACATATTAAAGTATTCCTCTGAAGAGGACTTGATCTGGACTGATGAGAGAATTTTGCTCATCTGGCTCTCATATGACAAGACAAATTCTCCGAAAAGAACAGGAGCCTCAGAATTTGTTCATTTTCCATTGGATCAACTGGATTGCTTTATATCTTGGAATGTTTGAAAACATACAACTCCCAATATTTGTAGAACATCTCGAGGCAAAAGGGAGGTGGAACTTTAAACAAGATTGGTTTACATTAATTTCACTTCACCTCCTGACCAAAAGGATCACAAGGTTACCTTTTGCATTATACAATGGGACATTAAAAAAGTAATTAATTAATTATTAACTTAAGAGCAGGATTTAAGTGAATCTTCATCTGCAAAACTTATTTTTGCCTGAATGCTTCCATTTCTTATAAATCACCCAAAGAATTCCAGATTTTTGTTTCCAAAACAAATTAATTCTAGAATTTGCTCTTAGGATGGGGGTGGTACTCACAATGCACTCTCATTCTGTTTGTCGCGATAGTGTATTTAAAGACAAATTTAATTCATGTTAAACGAGCAATTAGATTTTTAAAAAAATCAGACTTAAACACAGTATTATTTCATGAAAAGTATTTGGACATAATACTCACGTTTATAAAACACTGCCTTAAAAGTAACTTTTGGGAGGAGCTCATGTATCTTCTGTATAATAGTCACTTCATTTGCTCGAGCAGCATTTACATTCCAAATTTGAACAATATCTTCGCGATCTCTAACACTGACACTGACGCCAACAACTTCATCATCTGTGTAAAGAAATTAATATCTATAAAAGCATAGTTACAGATATATTCTTATATTTATCTTAAAAAAGCACAAACTATGATACAAGAAATGTGTTTATATGGAGGTATTCAAAATACAAAATATTTCTCACAGACATGAATATACTCCAACCAAATTTGTAAACTTGTCGGCAATAATTTTCAAATCATCTTTTTAAGCCATCTTGCTTGACAAATTATGATGAATTTATGAATTTGTAAAACCATTTCAGAACCATTACCAATGGTAGCAGAGTAGGCAGCTTTCTGTTAGAAGGTTGCTTTGAGGTTCAAAATTATTACTTTAAAATCATCTGATAATTGAAGTTTTTTTTTCTCTCCAGATTGCTCTTCATTACTTATAAGAGAAAGCACAAGAATGAAGTCAATTTATGACAGTCAGCAAGAGAAAGCTAGGGACAGGGAGCAGGAAACATACAGGGGATAAAATTGCTGCCAAAAAATGAAGGCATATCAGAACATAAAAGAAGCTGGAGGGTAGCAGTGGGATACCCAAGTATGGAACAACAGATGGCAATGGGTTCGACAGCATGTCGGAAAGCATTATAAAAGCTAAGTTATGACTAACCTGTTTGCTTTCGTACTTTTGCTGGGTGTTAAACAGGAGTACTCATGAAGGTTAAAAGGGAGGTAACATTTTTTTTGTACTATGTAATTTTCGCTGCTTTGAAACACTTTCTGCTTTAAAAACTGTCCAAAAAGGGACGTTCATTGTTAGCTCTAATTTAATTTCTGCTGTCCAAGAACAACCATGATGCAAAAGGGAAGATGAGGGGGGGAAATGTTGCTTTCATCATTAACACACCGATCAGAAAATAGTTACAGGTACACAATCCTTTATCCGGAACCCTTGGGGGACAAGTGTGTTCTGAATTTTGGATTTTTCCGAATTTCGGAAAGCCAAATTTAAGCCCACCCAAATTATGCTGCCGTATCCACCCCCACCCACTTCCAAACGCGCTGCCGTCTCCCCATCCCCCCCCGCCCGACTCGTGCTGCCAGTCTCTCCCCCTCGCCCACCCAACTCGCGCTGCCGCCTCTCTCCCCACTTGCCGGATTTTGGAGCTTTCCGGATTTTAGATGTCCGGATAAAGGATTGTGTACCTGTATTATCGCAATTGTAAATCTCAGAAATTAATCTAGCCATTCTGATGCAGAAGTGTATAGAGCGACCCCAAGATAAGTTTTTTTCTCCTTCCCTGACACACAACTTATTTTATAGCAGTGACACCAGAAACAGGAGCTGTAGCCAATTTTCTTTCACTGAGAACGTCTTGGGCACTGTTCCCTCTAAGCGCATGCACACATACATTTTGCAACCAGCTCACAAAGGAAATTAATGTACACACAAAAGGTTAGTTACCACCTAAAATAATGTAGTAAGTAATAATTAAACTTATTGAAAATGATCTCTTAGCTAACTGCTTTTGTTAACTAGTTCTAGTTGGTTTTTCAAATACTACATTTGCACATCACTAATTGGGGGAACCTTTCTTGTGTCTTGTGTGGACTGTGAGTGAGGTTTTAGCCTCATGAATCAACTCAAAAACAAGGTGAGAAACTGTTTAGGTGAATGTCATTTGGACATACTAATGATAATCAAAAGCTATCAATTGGACGGAAGTTCTATTAATCAAGATAGAGTTTACAAACAATGGGCAAGTACCAAAGCAAAGACAGGAGAGAGAAAAAAAATGTTATTCTGTGCAGTTTTGTGTCAAATATTTTGTAAACCTACATAAATTGTGCTATGTGTGAAGGTTTTAACATTAAGCATTGTCAAACATTAAGTTTGTCAACTAGCTGTGTAATTGAATGAGCTTTGATTTAACCATTTCCAGCAACTTTAATAATAATTATCTGTGAATTGATGGATATTATTGTTATTCATTTATTTAGACATTGCATCACATAAAAATAAGAAATACTAATGCTCAATTTAATGGAACAACAAACTGAACAAAGTAATTCAAAGTATATAATAAAATCTTAACTAAATACATTACTTCAAAGAAGTACATGCCAATATAGTTTTATTAGTCATGAGAGATAGGTTGTGCCAAAATTATCTTGAAACAATTTCAAGTTTACATTTGTACAAGCATTCAGTGTGCACATACATTTGTCACAGGAAAAAAAAACAGTTGCCCAGCATAAGATTTTTGTGCGCACTGACTACTAAAACTTAGAGGGAACATTGGTCTTGGTTGGATATGGTACTGGAGGAACATGGGAGAGCTTTATATGTAATTGTGCCCTCCCAAAGCATTTTTCCACCTCAAATTTTGTAAAGACTATTTTGTTTTTTTTTAAAAAGAATGGCATTCGTTTCTGATGGCACCCAAACCATCAATGTAAGACTAGGGAAATCACATACTTCAACTAAACAGTTCAAGCTTAAAAAGTTGTTGAGAGTAGCAAAGGCAATATTGTGACCTACACGCCTGATCTTACCTTCTGAGCAGCAATCTACAAACTGTTCACCAATCGTTGCCAGTAATAATTCTTTCCAGACAGCAGGCTGTCACAAGAAACAGATAAAGAAAACCCCTTAGGATTGTCTTTTTAAATAGTATTTTTAATATTAAGTGACTTGAAAATATATGCACTCCAATATGATTTAACCATCTAAGCAAAGTTATACTGCAGAGAATGCCAATTAAGAATAATTATGGGTTGCATAAATTCTGAAAAAAATTAAGTGATAATAATGCACATTAAATTATACCAAAAAGGAGTGCATGACCAGTAAACAGATTTATAATTTAGAATAATTTTAAGATTCAGCAAAGTTACAGGTCCTTCCAGCCCATGAGGACGTACCACCCAATTACACGCACGTGTCTGATTAATGTGTTAACCCCCGACATCTTTGGAATGTGGGATGAAACCGGAGCATCCAGAGGAACGCCATAGGTTCATGGGGAGAACCTACAAACTCTCAATGGACAGTGGTGGATTTGAACCCAGGTTGTTGGCACTGTAATGATATTGTGCTAAATGCTATCCTAATCATGCCACCCTATTCTTGCTTTAGTCACCAGATGATCTCTATCAAAATGGTGGGGCTACTGAGTGGATTAACTTTAAGGGCATGCACATTAATCCATGCACGTTATATGGTATTCATTTTGGATTTCCTGCCCCATCTTTTCATTCTAGACTCACTATGTAGAGGAAATACAAGTTTAGTACCAAGTTTGCATTGTTAAATCTTCTAGCTTTAATTCCTGATGATGTATTTGTTGTGTGTGGAGGAAATGTGGCCTCCTGGCTGGCTGGAATATGCGTCATGTGCCCTCCCTGTCTGAAACTTATTTGGAATTCACGTCACCAGGTTGGACAAAACCGCTCGCAACGCCAATTGTTGTGTTGGGAAGAGTATCAGGTTCAGTGGGTTCACTGAGTCTGGACACAAGTCTTATAATCATACGTAACTTTAATTAATGCATGTGAGACAAACAGCGAAGAATGCTGAACTGTACTCGATTACGATTTCACTTAAGCAATGATACATTCACTTCAAACCTAGGTTGGACTCAGACAATAGTGAACCTATACTTGACATGTTCACATACTTGAGTATTCATACTATAAACAGAGACTCTTTCATACACTTGGTTCCTTGAACCAATGGTGGTGTGGCTCTCTGCAAGTATTGATCTATTGCAATACTATAGCTCAGCTTCAGTGTTGTGCACACCTTAGCTGCAACACTTTCAATGATGTCCACAGTAGCGACCTGGCTTGTAGCGATGTTCGGGGCTTGGACCACGAGGCAGAGCGGAAGAAGTATGCTATGCATCAATAATTTATACAGTGCTAATATGTGCCTCTAGCCAATAATGACCCTAGATGATTTAAATTAGTCAAAAAGCAAAGTGGGCATTAATGGATGGCTGGAGTCCAATCTTGATTGACAAAGTGATGTGACTTCTAAATAAGTTTCAGACAAGGAGGACACTTGACTACCAGCAATAAACACATTCCAGACAGGCAGGGAGGCCATTGTTTCCTCCACACACAACAGTATTAAAACCTAACATCACTGAATCAATTAATACACAAAATAGTTTTAGAACTAATGCTGAATTTCAATAACTAAGTAAAAACATGAAAAATGTCTCCCCTTCCAATTCATATCTAAGATCCCCTGAGAAACATCAAATTATACGTAAATGCATAGTATGAATGAATTTATTTCATCCTCCTTTGCATTCTAACTTGAAATGGGCCCAAAGTAATATTATTATCTATATATTAATGATGGAAAGGGCAAGTCACTGACTACCTCAAATTTACAAAGAAAATCCGATATCAGCTTTCCAAAAAAGAAAATTGTGTGCATGTGCTTCTCGTGCCCTTATTTATGTTTTTACATGTGTCAATTTAGGCATAAATATTGCAAGGGCATGAGCAATATCTCCTCTATTATTTTAAAGAGGGGCATGAAATTTTCAGATCTACCTTGGAACATGTTCTCAGTACGATGGTATCAGATTATTGACCTTTGAAAAATTGAAATGAAGAAATGCTTACAGTGTGTTCTTTTGAAATTTTCATTTTCCACAATCCTCCTTTAGCATTACTCTCATCTTCCCTACAAAAAGGACAAACAAGTTCAAAATGATGTGAGTTAAGGCAGAATGCTAAGTTTAATAAGACGGCACCTTACCGTGGTCACTCTAACAGGAATGATCAAATATTCCCGCACAGAACTAATAAAATAAAACCACGGAACCAGAAACATAAAATCAAACTAACCCGTTAATAAGGATATGCTAAAATTGCTGGCAACTCGGAATGAGAAGAATCAGTAGTCTCTGTCTGAACGCGGGGCGCTCGAGGCAAGTTCAGCACCATGGGAGTTTTAAACTGCCAACGATTGGGCCATTTAAACTTCGCATGAGTTGCAAACATCAGATGCTCAGTACATTTAAACATGGCGGAAGATTTAAAGGGACATTGCATGGACCATTTTAGCACTGTGGGAACTACCAGCAGCAGACCCATGGGGTATGTCAAGAAGACCTGACCACGTGGACGCAGAGCGGGCGCTACAGGTTAAGCGGAGATGCCGGACCCCGGGCTTCTGCTCCCTACCATCCTCCTGGCCAACATAAAACTTTGGAGAACAAACTCGATGAACTCCAAGCCAGATATCAACATCAGAGAGACATCAGGAAGTGCTGTGTGATGCGCTGTACAGAAACATGGCTAAACATTGACATTCCAGTCATGGCACCACAGCCCAAGGGCTATGTCCTCCATCATGCTGACTGAACACCGGCATCAAGAAAAACTAAGGGAGGCAGCTTTTGCGTTATCATTATGGTGCACAGATGTGACAGTCATGTCCCAGTCCTGTTCCCCGGACCTGGAACATCTGGCAATCAAGTGCTGCCCATTCAACCTGCCGAGAGAGTTCATTGCCATCATCCTGGTCAGTGTACATTCTGGTTCAGGGTAACGACTGGCTGGCACTGGAGGGACTGAGCACTATGATTAACAGCCATGAGACCGCACATCCTGATGCCTTCCCAATGATTGTAGGGGTCCAATCAGGCCAACCTGAAGAAATTTCTGACAAACTACCATCAACATATCACACACAAGACCGGGGAGCCAACACACTTGTCCACTGCTACACCACCATGAAGAACGCCTACTGAGCCAAACCACAACCGCACTTTGGTAAGTCTGATCACCTGGCTGTACTTCTACACCTGGCGTACCAGCTGAGACTGAAGACCACAGCATCAGTAGTGAAGACGGCAAAAGTATGGTCGAGGGAGGAGGAGGAGCATCTGCAAGACTGCCTTGATTCGCTAGATTGGAACATATTCAAGAACTCATCCATAGACTTGAATGAATGTGCAACAGGCGTCATCAACTTCATCAAAACCTTCATGGACGAGTATGTGCCCACACGCACATACCGGGTGTTCCCAACCAGAAGCCTGGATGAATCAGAGGATTTACAACCTGCTGAGGGAGAGAACAAGGGTATTTAAGGCCAGCAATCAAGATCTCTACAAGATGACGAAGTCCATCTCTGAAGCAAAGTGGCAATTCTGGAGGAAGTTGAAGATGCATACATGTCAGCTATGCAGGGAGTGCAGGACTTTACAGCCTACAAAGCTAGGGTGAACACCATAGATGGTTGTGATGCTTCATTACCTGATGAGCTGAACACCTATGCTTGCTTTGAGAAGAACCACCAAACAGTGCCTACCAGAATCCCTGCAAAGGCCGAGGACCCTGTGACACTTGTCTCTGAGGATAATGTTAGAACATCATTCAAGAGGGTGAACCCTTGTAAGGAGTCAGGCCTTGATGGTGTACCTGGCACGGTACTGAAAATCTGCACCAACCAATTAGCTGAAGTGTTCATGGACATTTTCAATCTCTTATTGCTGCAGTCAGAGATTCCTTCCTCTTTTTTGATCAATCATCAATTAAGAAGAAGTGTGAGCTCCACTAACTTCTACTGTGATGAACTGCTTTGAGAGGCTGGTCATGGCCAGAATTAACACGTACCTAAACCAAGATCTGGACCCACTGCAATTCGCCTATCATCACAATTGTTCCACAGCAGATGCTCTCCACTCACCTCTGGATCACCTCGAAAACACCAAATGATACATACAGCTGCTCTTCATGGACTACAGTTCAGCTCTCAATACCATTATTTCCTCAGTCCTGGTCAAGAAGCTACAAACTCTGGGCCTCTGTACCCCACTCTGCAACTGGATCCTTGACTTTCTTATCAGAAGACCACAGTCAGACAGTATGAATTTAAAGCAACAGCTCCTCCTCACTAACTATCAACACAGGTGCACCCCAAGGATGTGTGTTTAGCCCACTGCTCTACTCATACATCCATGACTGCATGGCCAGGCACAATTCCAATGTGAGTGGTGTCACATCAACCACCTTGCGCTCAACGTTAGCAAAACCAAGGAGATGATTTGTGAACTTCAGGAGGGAGTCAGGGGAAGACAGCCCAGTCCTCATCGCGGGCTCCGTGTCAAGAGCTTCAAATTCCTAACTGACAACATCTCCAAGGATCTGTCCTGGAGCCCCCATGTTGATGCAATAGTGAAGGCGGCCCGTCAGCAGGTATACTTGGTGAGGTGCTTGAGGAGATTTGGTATGTCGTTGAGGAAAACTTCTTCAATTGTACTGTGGAGAGCATTCCAGCTGGTTGCAATATTGAAGGCGCCAAATATCAGGACAAGAATAAACTCCAGAGGGTTTGTTAACTCTGCCTGCGACATCACGGGCACCAGACTTCACTCCATCGAGGACACCTTCATGAAGAGGAGTCTTAAAAAAAGCAGCCTCTATCCTCTTAAGACCTCCACCACCCAGGCCATACCCTCTTCACTCTGCTACCATCAGGAAGGAGGTACAAGAGCCTAAGACGAGCACTGAGTGGCACAGGGACAGCTTCTTGCCCACTTCCATCAGATTCCTGAATGATCAATGAAACAAAGACATTGCTTACTTATATTTATTATTGTTGCAAGATGGTTCATAATATGAATGTTTGCACTGTGATGCTGCCACAAAACTCTGAATTTTGTGACGTTCATGACAATAAATTCTGATTCTGCTCTGAATTATTTTAAATGTTCAATTACTTCCACCAATTACTTACCACAAAGGTCGTCTCTCTCCTCTCATTAAATGGTAACTACAACGCAAGGGCAACCTAGTCACTGTAGGAATATTATTGTAGACACTCCAGAAACTCTGAGGAGAGAAAAGAAAACACAATTTATGCAAAAGAAACTGTTCAAACAAGTGAAATACAATGTTCAAATGATAAATATACCAAATTAAATTAAATTAAAATTAGACTGTATAGGCCTTTCCAGCCTACAAACACATGCTGCCCAATTGCACCCATTTAACTTCTGTACATTTTGAAGGGTGGAAGGAAACTGGAGAAAACCCACGCAGACACGGGGAAAACATACAAACTCTTTTCAGACAGCACTGGATTTGAACCCGGGTCGTTGGGTCTGTAATAGAGTTGCATTAACTGCTATGCTAACGGAGTCATCCTAAACGTTTAATTTATTCAAAATCATTTCTCTAAATCTGATTTATATTTTAAAACAAATTACAGATGAATGAAATATTGTTAAATAGAGACACAATAAACTTAGTGATTCTTCATGCTTTGGAACAAGATTAAAATGCAGATGAAGTTCCAAAAAAAAATGCAGAATTGGAAAGAGAAAGGTGCATTTTTAACAGCTTTAAGTAAAAATTGTGTAGAATAGGAGCAAGACATACAACTCCTAAAGCTATTTTTAGAAAAATAGTTTCCATTTTTCCCATCCATATCCCAATACCCACAGTGTTTAATAATCTATTAATTTTAACAATAGCTCAATGACTGAGCACTCACAGTCTTCATGGTACAAAATTTAGCATGAAGAGAGAATTTCAATGTTAAATGACCAACTCCTTAACCCACTGTACTCTCTTGTTGTAGAAAGCATATGGTAGGTAGAAACAAATGGAATCCAGGAAGTTGCTTGATGAATCTTAAGTGTGTCAGGAAAAATGTTAATAAATAAATTTGCAGACCAAGAAAGTGAAATTTCCTTCGCAAAGAAGCTTAAGGAGAATACCAAGACAATTTACAAGTCTCTCAAGAGCAAGAGGGCAGCTAGAAAAAAAGAGCAAGCTCCCTTTGGGATCAATCTGTGTGTGAAGTCAGGCAATGTAGAGAAGGTCCTGAATTAAGGCATATCATTTGTATTCACAAGGAGAAGGACATGCAAGATAGTGAGTTAAGGAAGGAGTACGTGGATAATGTCTCCAATCTGAAAACTCATCTTCCACTTCCACCCCTCAACTTCCACCACCAAGGCAATTTTGTATTCAGTTGCAGGTCACCTGGATCCCACGTAATACAATTTTACTGACCAAATTTACCAGTGGGACCTTGTCAAAGGCCTTGTATGCTAACAATATCGACTGTGTTGACCTTGTAAATCCTTTTGGTTGACTTAAAAAATACAATTAACATTTGGTAGATGCCAGTTCCCATGCATGAAGCCTTGCTGATTATCCATAACGTTCTTGCCTTTCCAAATGCAGATAGATCCCGTCTCGCAACAATCTCTCAAATAACTTTTACACAACTTACAATTGGCTCGCTGGCCTGTAGTTCCTAGGCTTGTCCTTGCAACCCTTTCTCCCCCCTTTCATGGCCAACAAAAATGCAAATATATCTGACAGGGCCCCAGCTCTTTCTTCGCTAGCACCTCTCACATCAGGCCATAGGGATTTATCAATTTTAATGAACTTTAATAGTACCTCCTCTTTCATAACATTGATACTTTTCAAGGCCATTATTAATTTCTTCCCTGAATTCTCTAGGGAAGCATCTCCATGGTAAATACAATGAGAAATGTTTCCTCTCCCATCTCCTCTGGCTCCATGAACAGAGGATCACCTTGTTCTTTAAGGGCGTCCATTATCTCTCAATCTGTACTTTTAATATGCCCCGGTACTTTTAGAAGCACTCAGGATTTTCCTTTATCTGCCAAAACTATCTTCTATTCCCTTTTTGCCTTCCTGACTTCTCTCCTGTGCACTCCAACTTTCCCACACTCACAGGATTTGCTTGATCCCAGCTGCCGATACCTGACATATTCCTCAAATCTGAGCCTCAATATCCCTCATCAACCTGGGAACATGAACCCTGCATGTTTTCCCTCAATTCCAACAAGAACACTGGAGATTGTCCGCCTGACCCCCAACCCAGCTCCCAAGATCAGTCAGTCTGATACCTTGTGCATGTTTTGTCCATAACTCTTTGTGCCATGAAGATAAACATGCCAATCAAGTTAAAGTTCTAAATTGTGACAAGGCTAATTTTGAAGGCATTAGACAGGAAAGGTTGATTGGGTGAGATGATTTTCAGGTAAAGTGACATCTGGGCTTGTTTTCCCAAGAATGAAGATAGCCGTGGGATGACTTGAGAGATATATAAAACACAAAGCATGGATAGGGTAGATAGACAAAATCCTTTTCTTATCCTGAACAAAATCAATAGGGCAAAAGTTTAAGAATTAGTTTTATAAGGAGATTGAAGGGGCAAGTTTTCTTTTCTGCAGAGTAAGTGGTTGCTTTCTGGAACTTACTGCCCTAAGAAGTGGAAGAATCAAATACAATCATTACATTTGAAACACACTTAGAAAGGGACTTGAATAGGCTAGGGATACATGTATACAGATCTAATGCAGACAAACAGGATAAGTGTAAATGGTCAGCACAGATGTGGTGGGCTGAAGGGCCTGTTTCTGTGCTGCAAAACTTGATGAATTTCCAGGAATACTTTTCCCAAATATATGCTTTCAGTGTTCAAGCTAAAAGGTCATTATACAAATCGTCATATACAATTAATACAACTTTAACTCCATCTTGACCCCTTCTAAATATTAAACATTATAATTCATTAAATACAATGCAATGTCATTATATTGCCTAATGATCAAATTGTAAATGGTCCAATTAAAAATGTGTAACTAAGATAATAGAATGTACACAATTCAAGTCTCCAATTTAGTATCAGATACAGTCGTTCGAATACCCATGTAACCTTTAGCAACAAACTGGGAACTTTCTAGCATTTTAAAACTGTATGGGTTATACCAGCATTCTGTCTCTCATACTTTCTGTAACTTGGACTTTTTCTGTTCACAAAGAAACGCCAAACAATTTGGTTGCGTTCAAGGCCCGTAATGTTGAAGTTTTTAAACATTTTGTCAACAAGTAGAAATGCTGTTGGCACACTTCAACATATAGTACATGTATCATTATGCCAGTTCATTATTGCTAACCTGATTTAGATTTCACTGAGTTCTGAAACACTTTCTGCTTCAACAACCTTTAAACCCTGTATTGAACCATGGTTTGTCAGATCATGCACTGATTGTTCCTCATGGAACTTTCTCATTGTACCACTGTTAACACCAAAATGATAAATCAAGAGAATTCTAGTCACTCTTCATTTTAAGATCTCAAATCTGAATGATGTTACATTCATATACTATTGCTTTGCCTTTCAGAAACTCAGACAAAAGTATTCATGCATCTCCCAAATGAAAGAAAGCTGTATACAAGCTAGAATTTAATGTTCACTGGTTCATTTGACCTTCATTCCAAACCATTAATGTATTTTTCTTGGACTTGGAGATTAAACATGTATGGGAATTCAAAATAGAGGTAACACACAGTGGAAATAGATTTAGTATTGTATTGTTAAAGATTTAAATTTAGACATACAG
The DNA here is from genome assembly GCF_036971445.1 of Narcine bancroftii. NCBI lineage: Eukaryota > Metazoa > Chordata > Chondrichthyes > Torpediniformes > Narcinidae > Narcine > Narcine bancroftii. The sequence continues at coordinate 30,240,827 of NC_091473.1, read as the reverse complement.
AACAGAAACAGACCATTTCAGCCCACGAGTCCATGCCGTCCAATTTACACCCTATTAATCTAAACCCCTGGTACATTTTGAACAGTGGAAGGAAACCGGAGCCCCTGGTCAAAACCCTTGCAGACATGGGAAGAACGTACAAACTCCTTATAGACAGCGTGAATTTGAACCCTAGTCTGGTCCTGATTGCTGGTGCTGTAAAGATGTTGCACTATCTGCTACACCAACCATGCTGCCCAAAAAGGTTCTTTGGAGAAAATGCAAAAGGCAGACACATGCCTTAATTAAAAGGCTGGGGAGAAGGGAAGAATGGGCAAGGGGAGGAGTTCAGACCATTGGGAGAGGGGAGAGGTCAGTTGTTTTTGGGTCTGTGGTGGGTGGGAGGGAGGGAGGGAGGGAAGGAGGGACAGCTAATGGAAACCAGAGAAGTCACTAAATGCCATCCAGTTGGAGGGTGTCCAGACAGAATAAGAGTTGTTGTTTCTCCAAATGCTCTTCCACCATGGACAGACACGTCAGCAAAGGAATAGGAGGGAAATTGAAATGGGTGGCCACTGGGAGATCCCTGCTATTGCAGTGGACAGAGCCGAGGTGCTCAACTAAGTGATCCTCCAGAGGTGACCACGATGGGACCACTGGATGCAGTAGATGACACCTGCAGATTCACAAGTGAATTTTTTTTTTCATTTGGAAGGACTGTTTGGGGCCACGAGTCGTGGTGAGGGAGGAGGTGTGGGTGCAAGTGGAGCGGGTGAGGGAAGAAAATTGGAGGGAAGAGGGGAGTGGATGAGAGATCAGAGGGGGAGCAATCCCTGCACAAGGCGAAGAAGGGAGAAGATGTGTCTGGCAATGGGATCATAGAGCAGGTGGCAGAAATGGTAGAGGGTCAGGTGTGGAAGCTGGCGGAGTGGTAGGTGAGGACAAGGGGAGTCCTATCCGTGTTGTCGCTAGATACCCAAACATTTTAAAAGCTTAAGTATGAAGTACTTCATAGTTCTGTATCAATTGATAACTTATTTTAAACAAAGAGAACTGGATCTGAAAACCAACTAAAACTTTAATTAGAGTACCCTCAAGCTATTGCTACATTACAACCAACAGGTTAAAAATTGGATACCAGAAGTAAAAGTGCAATGCAGAACCTCTTAACAAAAAGTGTAAATGAAACCAAAGTAATTTGGTGCTCTTACACACACAATTTTGCCAGCATCAAATAAATAATGAAGAATTAATGCAAATATGCACTATTTTAGTTGAAAGAAAACCTTCCAATGAGGCTTTTGGTGTCCTAAGTGCAAATAGACACATCACTGCATCAACACTCAAAAGCAGCTCAAAGCAGAATGAACCACAAAATGCATACAACAAACCAAATACAGATTTGGGGGTGGGCAGGAGGTTGTTAATATGGGATAGAAAGACAATCTGCAGTGCCCCCAAAAAAAAAGGATCCAAGGATAAGGATGTGGAATTAACCAGTGGCAGTTGCTTTGCATTCTCTTCACAGCTACAGGACTACTGCTGATGGATTACACGGGATGACAAAACTGCAAGTGACCAGGATCCAAAAAATTCAAGCTGAACTGAAAAACCAACGGACAACATTTTAAGGAAATGTGCATTGTGGTTGGAGTAGTCTGTAAAAGTGACAGCGGAAGTCAAGTCAACTGGGAAAATATAATTAGATGACAAAGTAGAGTGAAGACTGAAAATATCAGTTGAAGCCTCACTGTAGAATTTGATAAGAAGGAGGGGTGGGAAGAGAGCAGTCTCCTATAGTTTCTGTAATTGTCCTTGTGGAGTAGAGGGTTACAACTCCACTTCTTGAGGGACAGAATTAAAAACAGATGTTATCCTTAAGGATAATACTGAAATCTATAACAAAGAATGTAATAACAGAAAACATGAAAAAATAAAAATGCATAGGGACAACATGGATTTATGAAAAGTAAATCTTGCTTGATTAACCTGCTGAAGCTCTTTAAGATATGAAAGTACATCAGATGAAGGGAGAATGAGGTGTATTTGCATTTTTTGAAAGGTGTTGATCGGGTCCACAAGAGGATAATCAACAAAATTACAGCACGGAATTGGGGTAATATACTGATGTGGTTGTTGGATAGAAAGGAAAGCAAAATTAACAATTTGTTCGCAGGTTAACAAAATGTGACTGGCAGTATATACATTTTTGGGTGTGTGGGTCCTGTTCTTAACAACAAACATCAATGATTTGACTGAGGGTACTAAGGACCACATTTCCAAGTATCCTCACAATGCAAAGCTTGTGGCATTGCAAGTATAGAATATGAGAGTAATCAGAGCCCTGGCAAAACCACACTTTGAATATTGTGTACAGTTTTAAATATCCTATTGTAAGAAATGTGACATTTCACCAGATTGATTCTAGAGGATCGAGGGTTTATTTTATGAGAAAATATTTAGTAGACTAAGACTGTATTCTCTAGAGTTTGGAAAATGAAAGGAGATCATGCTGAATGAGTAGACTAGGACAATATTCTCTAAAGTTTGGAAGAGTGAAAAGAGATTGCACTGAAACTTTCAAAACCCTTCTACAGCTTATCAGACCTGATGCAGGGAAGGTACCAACACTGGCTGAAGGCATCAGGATGGCTTATTTCAAAGTAATCTGTAGACTGTTTAGTGCAGGCAAGAGGGTGGGGAACATTAAGAATTCCCTTTTCCAGAGGACTGCAAGACTCATTGTGTTTATTCTAAGTGCAGAAAATCAAGATTTATGGGGATAATGCTTAAAAAGGGTTATGATGCCTGATGTTTAGCCAGGATCTTAATAAATGGTACTTTTCTGGGTTTTGTTAACCCCCCCCCCCTCCCCGCCCCGCCCCTTCTTTCCTTGTCATCTCTCCATTCCCGGTCTCCTTTCACACAGACATGATAAATTCTCACATAGTCCCTTATCATATTCTGGATTCCTCCCCCATGGTTTGAATTCTGAGACTTTCTGACATATCCTGTGTCTGCCTTTTCTGATTTTTCCTGGAAGAAGGGCTCAGGCCCAAGACATTGGCAAAATATATCTTTATCTACTTTATTTGCTGCAAAGACTGGCCGAGTTCTTCCAGCATTTCAGTGTGTTTACTCATAATTAATATGCCCACAAAACCAGGAGAACACAAACCAGTCTTCTTTCAGGACTCAATAATGGAAAGGATTTTTAAGAAAACCTCAAATTCCTGGGTGTCCACATCTATGAAGATCTATCCTGGGGCCTTCATGTCAATCATAAAGAAGGCTATACTTAGTTAGAAGTTTGAGAAGATGAGGTATGTCACTAAAGGCTCTCAAAGGTGCACTGTGGAGAGCATGCTGACTGGTTGCATCATTGTCTGCTATGGATATGTCAATGCACAGGACTGAAAAAAGCTACAGAGAGTTGTGAATGGCCAGAGCTATCATGGACATGTCCATCGAGGACATCTACAAGAGGTGGTGTCTTAAGAAAGCAGCTCCTATCTTCAAGAACCCTCAGCTCCCAGGTCATCTCTCTTCACCCTGTTACCACTGGGAAGGAGATACAGAAGCCTGAAGAGGAACACCCAGCGGTACAAACACCGCTTCTTCCCCTCTGCCATCAGATTTCTGAATGGACGATGAACCCCAGACATGACCTCCTTTTTTGTTCTCTTCTTTTGCACTAATTGATTTTTTTTTAATGGTGTATTTACAGAAATGTAATTTATAGCAATTTATGTATGTATAATACACAATATTATACCCCACCATGACTACCAGCCCCCCCACATCTCCATCGGGCACACAAAACTCAAAACGGTCAACCAGTTTACCTATCTCGGCTGCACCATTTCATCAGATGCAAGGATCGACAATGAGATAGACAACAGACTCGCCAAGGCAAATAGCGCCTTTGGAAGACTACACAAAAGAGTCTGGAAAAACAACCAACTGAAAAACCTCACAAAGATAAGCGTATACAGAGCCGTTGTCATACCCACACTCCTTTTCGGCTCCGAATCATGGGTCCTCTACCGGCACCACCTACGGCTCCTAGAACGCTTCCACCAGCGTTGTCTCCGCTCCATCCTCAACATCCATTGGAGCGCTTACATCCCTAACGTCGAAGTACTCGAGATGGCAGAGGTCGACAGCATCGAGTCCACGCTGCTGAAGATCCAGCTGCGCTGGATGGGTCACGTCTCCAGAATGGAGGACCATCGCCTTCCCAAGATCGTGTTATATGGCGAGCTCTCCACTGGCCACCGTGACAGAGGTGCACCAAAGAAAAGGTACAAGGACTGCCTAAAGAAATCTCTTGGTGCCTGCCACATTGACCACCGCCAGTGGGCTGATAACGCCTCAAACCGTGCATCTTGGCGCCTCACAGTTTGGCGGGCAGCAACCTCCTTTGAAGAAGACCGCAGAGCCCACCTCACTGACAAAAGGCAAAGGAGGAAAAACCCAACACCCAACCCCAACCAACCAATTTTCCCCTGCAACCGCTGCAACCGTTTCTGCCTGTCCCGCATCGGACTTGTCAGCCACAAACGAGCCTGCAGCTGACGTGGACTTTTTACCCCCTCCATAAATCTTCGTCCGCGAAGCCAAGCCAAAGAAAGAAAGAGAATATGCCCACCAAGTATTAATGCTCATCCAATTTGCCAGTTCAAAGCCTACTTTGCCATTGTGATTCAAATGTTCAATTAGGTACTTAAATTGTTTGCTTCATGCTTGAAGGAAAAACCTAAAGACGGAAGGAGTGCTGGAAAATTTTGATAACTGTATGGTCAGTGAATGTGCTTTATGTCTTATCAAACCAAATGCATTAATAGCTTCAGCAACTCTCAAGACATCACAAATCAATGACCAATAATATTTATCAGAACAATTACTGGTGCATAAATATTTGGACCCAAATGCAAGCTTCAGCTTGCATGTCCTGCCAAAAGCTCAACTGGACCAGCACATCACTCAAGAACACATCAGCCTCTCTGCTGGAAACCAGGTGGGCTAATTGTTAGCAGCAGGCCACAGTTAACTGGGGAGATATCTGTGAAAGCATCTCTTAACCCAATCATGAGCTTACAGTTCCTGAAGTGGTCATTGATGAGGCTCTGGTCACCAGTAGAGTTTAACTGGTAGATGACAGAATCTTTACACTTTTATCTTCCTCCTCACAATGCATTTCGCTTTCACTTAATTTTTTTTTAATCAACATGCAGCTGATTGTTTTAGCCTACATAGCTTACTTTCTCTCTCCTAACTACCCTAATCTTCTGGCTTTTCTTTCATCTTTCTGATATCCATGCAAACTATACAGACAACAGAAGGCAGCACTGATGAAAAATAATCATTTCAGGCTTGCAAATGTCAATCATGATGTTAAAATAAATTTTAAATGTTAATTCTGCAAATGAAGTGAAATGGGGCACAAGGATAACGAGTAATGTAGCATAACCTACCCTGGGCAAATTCACAAACAGGTTTTGCTACAGTGAACTTGTAAGAATGTCTTAGGGATAAATCCCAGAAAGCAGCCGATAGGATTGCATTGGGACATTCTTAGTATGTTGCAAAGTCTGCAGATACTTGTGTGCAACATTAAGGTCCGTTGATTTAAGGCTTCAAAGCCAATGCATTTTAACAAGAAAGGAGGCAACCAACAATAAACTGGGACCAGAGAGAACCTGATTTCTGGAAGAAAAGTTCAAGATGTTGAAAACTACTGGCTGTGATTGTCAATATTACCAGACACAACCTCCCCAAAGTCAGTAAATATATACATTGGCATAATGGAGCTGCATACTATAAAATATACATGATGACAATATACAGAAGAAAATTAATAGATAACAAAGCCTTTGAAGTCAAGAGTCATGAAGAGAAAAATCATGGAATCAAGTACTTTGGCTTACTGAATCACACTGACCACCAACCACCCATTAACACAAATCCTACATTTACCTGCTTTGTTCTACTAATATTCTTCTCAAATCTCCCCAAATTCTATTACTCAACAACACGGGACAATTTACAGTGACCATTAACTCAACAATCTGTACGACTTTGGGATGTGGGAGAAACTAGAGCACTGAGATGAAACCTATAGAGTGACCAGGAAAATGTGTACATCTCATCCAAAGTCAAGGTTGAACAAGGGTCTCTGGCACTGTGAAGCAGTGGCTCTATTAGCTTCACCACTCCAATAGATGAATATTGCAAAAACTAACCAAAATCATTATTAAAATTAATATAATTGTCTTCTGGATAGGAAATCTACTCACTGATCCTATTCTTAGGGATTTGGCCACAAAACTTTGACACCAGTCAGGAATTTAATCATAGTTACTTCATGGCTTGATATCTGTTTGTTGGGTAGAGTACCTTTAACTGTCAAAAGCTAGTATTTTAAAATCACACAGCACAAAAACAAAGCTCAATGGCAATGTATTCTTTGCTGTATTAGTAACCTGAAAATCTATTAATCATCTTGTCTGTTTATCATCCAGGAATTTGGAGCTGGAGATAACATACTCTGTCACTTGACTTCCCCACAAGTTGCGTGCACATGTGGCTCACAGCAAAAAAGCAAAGAATGTAGTTTGTCGTGGATACAGAGAGTATGGCCATGGTTGCTTTGGTTAAGCATAACTTCTCACAATGATGCAAAGCCCCAAGATAAACAGAAACACATTATGTTTTTATGCATTTTATCCATTAAACAATAAAACACAACACTTCACTGACTGAATTACCCAGGGACATCAATGCACATTATTGCTTCCAAATACACCTATCTCAAAATTCTTTCCAAATTAGAAGAGCTGCTTTCAAGTTTACTGTAACTCATAGGAATTAGAACAAAATACTATCTCTGTATTCACATAAAGGGGTCAAATTACAGGTCACAGAACGATTAAATGGATAGGTCTGGAATTAAAACACCCACTTATGGAATTTATTGGTTTAAAGGAATACCAGAGTAAAAACAAATGAACCATGCAATTTAAAAGTACTGTGTTCTTTACCTTTGATAAATTTCATTTAATTACAACTGCCTTACAAGTCCATCTGTCTCATGCAACACTTGCACATCCTATAAAGTAATGAGATAGGAAGTGCCAACATATTGTAGAAAAAGAAACATCTGATTTTACTCCACTTTATTATTCATTGAGGCATGAAAATCTGAAATTCCATGGGAATAATAAGTGCGACTTGAAAAGACATTAAGAGGGAAGTTGAACAGATGGCCAAACACAAGATGTGCTAAACCAGGGTCTCCATGCAAATATGTTCTAGTATTGCATCCATTCAACCTGTAATTACTCATGTTTGTGGGGTGTGGCTCAATTCACATGCAAAATTGACAAAAAAAAACAACTCAGCTGGCCAAACTGTATTCACTGGTAGAGTAACAGCCATCGTTTCTGGTCACAGACCTTGTTTGATTGTCCAGTTTTAAGGCACGTGTAAAATAATGTTCTTAGAGTTTAAATAATTAGAAATAGTTTGCTGGATGTGGAAATTGAAGACTCAAAGTGTAACACAACCTTTACAAACACTTGTACAAGAGATTATTGAAAGTATAGGCCTTATGTAGCACAAAAAGAACGTTAGGTGTCCATATAAAAATCCTGGCCTTGTAACCTCAGCACAGCAGGATTCAGTCCATCAGCTTCAGATCACTTATGGTGCATCATGAACTGTATGAACACAAATGAAACATTTGTGTTTAGGTTGGTCTGTGCTGTATGAGTTGTAGTACGTGATCCAGGTGTTAGCTAATTAGTTAATATTATTGCACATATTCTTGATCAACAGCAATGTTTGTTCATTATGGGAAGTCTTTCATCATGTATAACAATCATGCAATAAATTACAAGCATTTCAGTTGGGTTTTAGAATAGCTAATTTGAATTCAGGTTTAGTTTTGACTTTGGAGATGATTAAGGAATTGCAGGTAAAGGCAATGAAAAGATTTCAGTATTCATATAGCAAGCAGTATGGAAAGAAAACAATAAGAGCAGAACTGAACTGTAACCTAGTTTTAAGTATTCAGCTTATTTCTTAAAATTACATCTTGATACAAATACATTCCATTCAACATCCTGTTTCTAAGAGTTCTGGAATGAATACCTCTTCCTCCCTTCCATCTTAAAAAGTTCAACTCATGTCAAATGTGTGCATTTCCAATGGGTGACTATTGGGAACATTGTAGCCAAAAACAAATTTGTTCTCATGCAAGCACTCACTCATCAAGGATCAATGTAAATCCACCACGAGATGCTAATGGGAACTCTGGGCCATATTTCCACATTCCTGGCTTGTGGTACAATTTACCTTTGCAATGTGGCTCAGCCAGAAATTGGGAAAATCCACACAAAAGCTTTGTGAAACCATTTTATTTTGTGAATCCTTTATCAAATGCTTATGTTTAGGTTGAACTGTTTTATGGAAACCTAGATATGCAGCAGATGGCTTGAAGCTACAAACGGCATCATATTCCATCAAAGTGGATGATGCCAATTAGACTGATCAATTAACAGTTCATGTTCACAAAGATTCACAAATATTTTGCTATAATTGCAGTTTCTTCCATTAGCCACACAATAAGCAGATGTTCATTTTTTGATGCTTGTCAGTTATCAACACTCAAATTTTATCAAAAATCAAATAACAAAGCACGAGCAGTTTACTAACACTACATTACTCAGATGCCAGATCATTCATCACTGACATTTTTAAGCAGCCAATGGTTGTTAGGAAGCACAACAATTGATTAAAAAAAAATCTTCATATGTACTTAATTTGACCATACAAATGAACCTACAGAAACGCAAAAAAACTTTTAGGCCTTGATGTGCAGATGGAATCATAAATAACTGTCCTAATAATCAAAATTCTGGATTGGGAATTTCATCTGTGAAACATTCACATATTTAATATTCTAATGTGTTCCCTTAAACAAAAATAACAAGTGTTGTAAAATAACTTGTTAGTTATACTTGCACTTAAAGTTCCACGTTTCATGGCACATTTCCATTTCTCAGGCACAGAGATTAATTCTGTTCTCTACCCAATTCCATCAAAAATAATACCAATCGGCTGGTTATGCAAGATACAAAATAATGGAGAGAATTGGAATTTGGTTCATACAGCAGTTCTTGGACTGCCAAGGCCCCAACAAGTTAGGCAGAATACTTGCATACATTCCAGTTGCTGTCACTTTGGTAGGAGCAAGAACTATGTATCCCATCAAATATCCAAAACATGGGTTAATTTTTGAACATGCAAATAAAGCCCGACACCCATTCGAATGCTACTGCACCCTTCACTCAACACCAAGAATGATTGGCATTATTGTATTTTTAGAAAGTCTATGAGATGCTAGGTCTCAAAAAAACTAAGCAAGTTAACTAAAGTGTGATGTGGTTCCCACTTTTCCTGTCATCTCCAACCTCTCAAGCCACTTTTCCTGACAAGAATCAACTGTGAGGAAACAGTTATGTATCCAATGATATTATTTCAGTGGAAGCCATTTATCACCTGTTTCAAAGTAATGAACCTAATAGAAGCAGATTGTTGGAAAGCCTTTTTTGCCCCACATTATTGGTTCAATTTTCAGAGACAAAGAATGTAAGCAAATACCATGTTACAATGGAAATGACCTCCAAAACAGGGGTCTTTTCTGGCTGTCTGCCAGTGATGTGGCATTTTTTACATCCTGGCAGGTAGGTTCACTAGTGCTACAAGGATGGGTTTAAACTAGATTGGCAGGGGTGGGGCGGGGGGGGGGGGGGGGGGAAAGAAAGGTGGATCCTATGCAGGACAGAGGCAGCTGAGAAGTTAGAAGCTGAATTGGAGGTTAATGAGAACAAGTTTAGTTGGCAGGAAAAAGGCCAATTTTAATGCTTGAGGCTTGTCAGGTAAAGCAGATGAAGAAAAAGGGCAAGGATAAAAACATGACTGAGACATGGTAACCATTACAGAAACCTGGTTAAGAGAGGGGCAGGACCGGTCACTCAACATTCCAGGGTACAGGTGTTCAAGAGAGTCAGAGGTTGGGGTAAAAGAGGAGGGGGTGCTGAGTTACTGATTAAGGAGGGTGTCATGGCAATGGTCAGAGGTGACAATACAGACAGGTCAGCTAGTGAGGCTCTATGGGTGGAGGTCAAATAAGGTTATTTTAGTAAGGGATTGTAACTTTAAGTATTCACAAGGAAAGTCATAGTGCAAAAGGTTTAGTTAGGGTTAAATTTGTTCAGGAAAGTTTCCTCTGGCAATATGTAGAGGATCTCACATGGGATAGAGCACTCCCTTTCTCCCTCTGTTGTTCACAAGGATTTGGTTCTACATGTACACCTTTCCCATCTTCTCTCTTGAACTCGTCTTGGGCAATTGGGAAAGTCAAGTGGTTGAAGTGTTCGTGGATAAGCCTTCAGGGGTTCAGTGACTATTATTTGATTAGGTACAAGATAATAATGGAAAGAGACAGTGCAGGACCATGTTACATTGGGGCAAGGCCAGTTTTTTAAGGTACAGTACAAGAACTTGCTTGTTAATTGGAACAGGTTGTTTGAATTAAGAGGAACATGAGGAAAATGGGATGGTTTTAAAAGTATGTTGACAAGCCCAGGACATGCACATCCCTGTTAGAATGAAGGGACTCACATGCAAATATAGGGAAGCATGGCTAACAAGGGAAATTTTCGGTTTAGTCAAGAGCAAGGAGGTGGCATGGGGCAGGTATAAGCAGCTAGGATCAAGCATATACCTGAAGGCATTTCTGGATCTGAAGAGCAAGCTAAAAAGAAAATCACAAGGGCAAACAGGGGACAGGAGATAGCTCTGACAGCTAACATTAAGGATAGTCTCAAGAGATTTTATGTACACAAAGGGAAAAAGGGTAACCAGCTAAATAAATGGGCCATGGTTAGCATAGCGGTTAGTGCAACACTATTAGAGTGTTAATGACCTGGGTTCAAAGCTGGTATCATCGGTAAGGAGTTTGCATGTTCTCCCCATGCCTACACTACAGGTGCTCCTCAACTTACGATGGGGTTATTTTCTAGGAACCCATTGTAAGTCAATAAAGCCACAAGTTGAAAAAGAATACCAATAGCTCTGTATCAGTCCTCACACTGATCCCACTGCCCCACTCTTCCCCGACAGCACTGTATCAGTCCCCATACTAATCCCACTGCCCCGCTTTCTCCCCACACCCTTTTATCATTCCCAACATGATCACAATGCCCCGCTCTCCCGACAGTGCTGTATCAGTCCCTACACTGATTCCGCTGCCCTGGTCTCTCCCTATAGCACTGTATCAGTCCCTGAACTAAAAGATGTGATTGACCAAGGAGGCTACAAAGAATTCTCCTTATAGGAATTATCAACGTTTATTTGAAAAACCAATGCTTGTATTAACGTATTACATGAGAGTCGACAAGTCATGCTATTTGAAAAATCTTAAGCCAGACCATCATAGGGGATCACCTCCAGGTGATCCAGTGTCCTCTCATTGTTCTAAAGATGTATGGGACTAGTAGTTTAATTGGTCACATGGCTGAAAAGGGCTATTACTGGGCTGTGTTTCAAAATTAAATTAAATTTCTGAACATTTCTGGCACGTGCAGAGGTAATTCTGCCCTGTACGAATTATCTCAAGAACTGATACTACTTGATACTCTTTTTGTCCATGAGGATTTAGCTCCACAAGTTCACCTCTCCTATCTTTTCTTTCTGTAATGGCAAGGTTTGCTATGGTGAAATTAAGTGGAGAGCTTGTTTGTAAAAAGATCACTTCATTTTATTGACTGAATGAGCAAATTAAAAAGCTACACTCCCCAAACACAACAAATTTGCATTCTCATTGAGGGATACAAGGAACAGCAGGGTCTCTCATCTCTCTTTTGTATTTTCTCTAGTTCTCCTCATTTTCCAGTTTTGCTTTGCTTCATGGTAATTGAAAAATGCATGTAGTTTAACCTATATTTTTGAGTACATCAGAGATTTTGCTATGAACTCGAAGTACTACTTTTAGGAATTTTAATATCTAGATCTAGGAAGATCTCTCACTGGAATGCAATGAGTAGGAATTATATTTTGATAGAATAAGAACATAAATTATAGAAACGGAATGCAGCATTTAGCCCATCAAACCATTCAATGAGAGGCAGATTCGATTTTGGCCTCAATTGAACTTTCCTGACTGTTCCCCTAAACAGCCCCCTCACACCCCCCACTTCTCCAAAAATAGTGTCCATTTGAGTCCAAAATACATTCAATAATACAGCCTCTGTATCTCTCTGGGTTAGACAACTCCGAATATATACAAAATTAAAAAAAAAGCCTCCTCTTCTCCATTTCAAATAAATAACTCTTTATTCTGAAGTCATAGCCCTCAGTTCTAGATAAAAGTAAAAAAAGCCTTTCAACATCTGCCCTGTTGAATTCTTGCAGAAATGTGGATGGTTCTGTTATATTATCTCTTACTCTTCTAAATTCCAATGGATCCAAAATTTCACTTTGTATTCTATCTGGAAGATTCTTATTTATCAAAATAGCCACTCCTCTTGCTTTTGTATTAAAATGCGAAGCTATCGTTGATCCCACCCAATGCCTCTAATTTCTGGTGCGCCTTCTCAATTAAATTAGTCTCTTGAAGAAACACAACATTCATTTTCATTTTTTAACAAAAAAAAAATTGGTTAAAACTCTCTCTCTTTATTGGATTCTGAAGATCATTAACCTTAAAACAAAATGTACCCCTTAACTCATTTTGTTGTTCCAAAATCATCCTCTCCTCCCCCCCCACCCCCATCTTTTTCCTTTACCATTCCCTGGCATCTCCATAACAAAAACATTCTAAATTGGATTAACCTATAAAATCCAGTTGTAAGAACAATGGCAAAGTTAGAAATAAAAGAATTTCCCAGACAATGCTACCGTCCATTTTAAGGGTTGTGTTGAAGGCCACTAAAAGAAAAAAAACACGCTCATGGTTTGGCAGAAACCAATCGGCTTAACTCTGGATCCCCTGAAAAGTTCAAACTCATTTTAACATCTTTATTGAAAATATTTTCAAACATCCTAAGAAAATAATCAACTAATGTCCTTGAGTGTCCACCCACTGAATTAAATCCTGACGCGTATCCGTTAACTGGTCAGTATATTCTTGAGCACTTTCTGTATCTGTCAACAATCTATTTGGACCACCTTGAATAAGTTGCAGGGTAACGTAGAATAAAATTATATCCTTTCTCCCACAGTGGGCTTTTAATCAAATTAAACCCCTTTCTTCTTTTCATTAGTTCAAGGGTAGAAAAAAAATCTTATTTCCACCAAACTCCAATGGAGCTTTTCTTTCCTTAGCTCACTTTGCTGCCAGTTCTAAAAAAACTTTCTTGCTTGATGTCGGAGAAGTTTCACCAAAATAGGTCTTGGTTTCTAAGGTTTAGGCCTTAGAGCTCTCGGAGTCCTTTCTAATTGTTTAATATCTTCACCTCCATCCCCTTCTTTCAGTCCTATAATCTTAACATCATTTCTTTGGATGAAATTCTCTAATGAATCTACTTTCTCAGATAATTGTTTATTCATCATTACCATGGCTTCCAACCCATCTTCCACTTTGTCCACCCTTTCTTGAACAATTTGAGACTCCATATTAATACTTTGAATACTTTGAACTTTTTCTTCCATCTCTTGATGTTTTTTCTGTATTTCTTTAACTATTTCAGAGTGTTAACCTTTAACTCTGACCTCTTAATATCTTGTCTTATTAACTTTAACTCTTCCATAATCATTTTAAAAGGACTTTTAAATTTACTAGTCTTTTTAGTTTTCTTTCCTACCCATCTTCTATTGATTCTTCTAAGCTTGGGTCAACTTCTTCATCTTCCCCTTCAGTTTCTTCTTGTTCTTCTTCCTCCTCTGAAGTTATTCCCGATGTCTTCATAGCGGATTTGGAAGAGTCTCTGCGACTCCTAGCACATCCGCAGTCGGGACCTTCCACTTCCGAGTTCATCCCAGCATCTCCCATTCGGAGGCCAACCTGGAGTCTCTCTTCGATTTCACTGAAGTCTTCACTTCAGGTCCTGGCTTCTTCATCATTGTAGACCCTTTATTTTTCCTCTGCTTTTCTTGCGCGGTTTCCTTATTTCTTCCGCATCTTTATCTTTTTTTGGAGGTATCGTAATTCTTTTCTTTAGAATATTAAGTCTTTTCAATGAGTTTTAGTCAAACCCTTTGCTTTTTATTTTTCGCCACTTTTTAAAGTTTTTTTTTAAGAGAGCCAGATTTTATGTCCTGGCTCTACGTCATCGCGTGACGTCCCCGATTGTGGCATAGTTGCAACTGCTATAACGACTACACTGCCATTAGTGGGGTCCCAAGAAGAGCAGGGAAGAGGACATGAGATCTTTCAGTGCTCAATACAATATCCTACTGTCTGTCTATCCCACCAAATGGTCCCAAGCATGTTTAAACGGCCTGTAGAGCAGGGCTAACTGTTTTTAATTATCAAAGACCCATGTTGAGTGACTTGTTCATAATCAGCAGCCCAGATCTTGACGGCACAGGCTCAGAGGAAGCAGTGGGGCAGTGAAGCACGTTAGAGTGGAAGAACATTGCCACTACCCCCACGCATCACAGCCAAGGAGAAACCTGGAAGTGGACGTTAGAGTGGGAAACCACTACAGCAGACGAGGGTGGGACTGGGCAGTCAGGTGCCTCACACTAGGCTGCTGACAACCTGCTTCAGTGAACCTGATACAGTACAACTCCAATTATCTGAAATTGGATTCATTGAAATCCTCATTTATCAGATTAAAAAAATCATATCTGAAACAAATCATAAATCCTCATTATCCAAATTTTTTTTGAGAGCCAAACTGATGTCACAGGTTGAAAAAAAATTCACTCAACATAAAATTAGAACAACAATTGTCCTCATTTCAGGAAACTCCCTCCCCCCTCTCTTTCAATTTCTTCTTTACCTTCCCCTATTGACTTTTCTCTCCAACTCTCCCTCTCAAACTCTCTTCTAGCTGCAAGCAGTCAGAAGAATCCCTTGTCCCCGGTGTCATCAAGGAGAGCAGCCTCCCAGACAAGAGCAGAACCTCAGGCTAAGTGGCGTTCCCTCACCTCCCTCCCTGGCACCCTGGAGCTGCCGACACCAAACCCTCCCCTCGGCCTACTATCGCACAAGCCCACCTGTAATGGAAGATTCTAACTGTTTTTTTTTTACTTTGCAGCTTTTGCTTCTGCAAGGCTGAGCACCTGCTTGTTTTTAGAATCAGCAGACATAAGCTAAATTCCACCGAGGGGCCAGAGATGCTGTTATCTGAAGAAAGGACATCTGTGTACCAAAAACATTTAATCTTCCTGCTTGTTTTGGTCACAGACTGTCAGAGACCTAGCCTTGATGCAAAATAAACCATTATATTCAAAGTGATAAGCTGAAAATTATGTTATTCGATAGAAGCCTAGCATGCTAGCTTGCTCGCTTATCTTTCTTGCTGTGCTGGGAACAGGTGCTTGGGTAAGCAGATTTTGGGTAATATAAGCCATGGTCCCGCTGATGAAGTTTGAGGCTCTCCGAGAGGTGGCAACATCTCTCAGCAAGAAGAAGAACTTCTAGAGTCCAGTCAACGTCTCAGTCAGGGGAGGTGGAGAAGCTGCTACCGGCGCCCTGACAACCTACCACAAGTGTGCAGTCGTTGCCTCACTTCGGCAGTTGGGACCAGTCCAAGCATTGATAAGTATAGTTGGGAAGGGCTTGCATATTGTAGTGTGAAATCAGCTTTTGAATTTGTAATAAACATTTTGAATAATCTGAACTGCTCTCGGGTGTGTGTGTGTCTATTTTCTTTAGGTAGCTCAAACACTGTGACCAATCTAAAACGAACAAAGTGAGAGGTACAAGTTTACCCAAGACACCATCGGATTCCATGTGTATGCGGTAGGCTGAGGGTAGGATTTGGAGTCAGTTCTCTGATGTCAGAAGCTCTAGTGACTGGGGAGATGGGAGCCAGTTGACTCACCAGTGAGCGTTCCACTGGCCTGGGAAGCCTCCCTGGGGATCAACAGCAGTGTTGGGGATTGGTGGCGGTGGCAGTTGAGGACAAGGTCGGGATCAGCAGTGGCCAGCATTTCAATGCTTAAAAAACCTTCCCATATTGTTGCTTAAATAACAAGTGACTTGTTATTGCTACTGGGCTGGTTTTTTTTTTAAAGAAAAGACCAGTTATCTTAAAAAAATGTTTATCCAAAATAGGCCTGTCCTATTTCAGATAATTGGAGTTGTACTGTATTGGGTCCAAGATTCATGAGGGTACAGATGGTGAGCAGGGTTCCTGAAGGGTCTCAGCATTGACAGCTTCCCAATTGCTTGGTCGTTTGGAACCAGAGGCTGAGGAAGGTGAATTGGATGGTATCAAACTCGGGTTCACATTTGTGCCACACAGGAGGCTGGATGCAGGAGGGAGCAACATTGGAAGCAAAGCAGAATCCACAGACACGATATGGCTCTGAAGGGACTTTAGTTTGCTTTTGTTTCTTGCTTGAAAGTGGCACTGGTCCAGTAGTATCTCTTTGTGTGCCTTCAGTGGACAAAGGAATACAATTTTTGTGCAGTATGACAATAAATGGAATCTTGATCCTTTCATCAGCTCAGATCACTGACTGCTCAATAAATCTAGTTGTTTATGATATCCATTGTTTAAACACCAGACTTTCACGAGTGAGACACGAGTGGTTAATGTCGCTATTTCTTATATTAAAAAATATTGGAACTTTACCTAACCTATATAATGTTATTGGATGAAATATTAGGTAAAACACCAATTTAAAGAAATCCTTGGGTTTCTTCCTTGGGCCTGAAAATTAATAATTTCTTTAACATTTTTGATATTTTATGAATTTGTGCCAATATAACTATAGATAACTGCATTGATTAATAATTATATTTAATGGAGTAAAGGCTCCAAAAAAAAATTGGATAACAGCAAGTTAATTGTGCAAATTTAAGAAGTTCAGGTGTTAGCCCTTTTAAGAAACTGCAATATTGTGGCATCTGGTGGAGAAACTTATAAACTGCAAGACTAGCATTCAATTGTTGAAAGTTGTGGGCCTTTTGAAAATGTTAAAATGTGGAAGGCAGGGGACTTACCGATAGATTTAATGTTCTTTGTTTAGCTTTGAAAATATTAAATTTTAATAATTTTGCAATATTCAAGGCCAACTATTTAGAAACCACTTAAAATAGAATGACAACTTTCACAGCTGATAAAGCTCTCATCACAACTGTGTCTGCTGCCAAAGGGTATCATGGATATTTCAGTAGCAGGGAATCTTTACTACAATGCCAAAGGCCTGGTTCAATTTCAGACTCCACGTGATAAAAGTCAGTGGGACAAACCCACCTTAACTAGAAAATGCATGTTTGGTCTTGAATTGGAATGAGGGGGAAAAATTCTGTGCAGTTTAACTCTGCCAAGTTCATTGAGCCTTATCTTGATGGCCATCAAATTTTCATCAAATGTTAATAAAAAAAATCCATATCTGACCAGATCTCATGTTGGACTGATTTTCAAGACATCTTCAATTCATCTAATGATTTCCAATTACTGTAAGGTACTCGATTCAAATATGCAATAATTTAACAGTCAAAATTAATTTTTATTTTCCTGGTTGAATATACTTCATTTGCATGCTTCATTTGGTTAAATTTCCTTTCTTCCACCCCAATTTCTATGTTCAGCCACTTGAACTGTAATTTAGCTTTATTTTTCTTGAGGGTTTAATCGGTCTTGCACAATTGATATTTAAACACAATTGGTTTTAAAAGGTTTTGTCAATTTTACTTTGTGTATTCCATTTTTTTTGCAACATCCTCAATGTCATTGACTCAGTTTTCAAAAGCAACTGCTACTGGTCCAGCAACTTCAATATGGCTTTTAAATGTGTAAAGAAATTTTTATAATACAAACCTGCCTAAGTGTTCAACAGGCAGCGACGCGGATAATTACCAATTAACTACAAATGCAGTTGGCAAGTGAAGACTAAACACTTTTCTACTGTGGACTGGAGAGGAGGGAAAAAGAGCAGATGTAGTACCAGTAAGTGCATTAAATCCACAACATTAAAACAATAGGAAAATAACAAGCCACTAACTAACTCTCGTGACTCATTTCCTATATGTATAGTAAACCCAGTATTTCAATCAGTTATAGTTTTATTTCTCAAATTTTTAAGACAAAAAAAGTTGTTTCTTCAGAGTTGGATAAAGGTTCTCAGCTGAAGGGAGCATTTTGTTTCAAATTCACTGTGCAAAAAAATGGTCAATTTGTGAGCGAGGTGCTATCAATATAGCTGAGAGCAGAATCACAGATCGATGACAAAAAAAGACAGTAGAAACCATACAAATGGTGGGAATCTCGCAAAATAACTCCTCAGGAGTTTTAAAGATGATTTAGCACTTTATTCCAGTTTCTTTCTGCACAAGTCTCCTTAATAGCCCATGGAAAAAAGGAATTTTTAATTTGGCAATGACAAAATCAAGGTTGTCAAACAAAATTTTATGCTGCTCTGATTGGACAGCATGGTTAGCATAGCAGTTAGTGCAACACTATTGAAGTGCCAGAGACCCAGGTTCAAATCCAGAGCTCTCTTTAAGGAGTTTGTATGTTCTCCCTGTGTCTGTGTGGGTTTCCAGTGGTCGTCTGGTTTTCTCCAAAAATGTATGGCGATTGTGGGTTAATTGGTGTATGGGGGGGGGGGGGGGGGGGGGCAGGCATGGACTTGTGGGCCAGAAGAGCCTGTTACCATTCTGTATGTCTTAATTCCTCCTGCTTTTAACTTCCTGGTTGTCATAGAATGCTTTCTCACTGAATCTCTGCAGCTTTTTTGGTGATGGTGATCCATCAGATGCAGTTCCATGATACTGACTAAGTAACAATGAATAATATCTGTCCAAAATAAGATGAGAGGTTGCTAAGAGCCAAAAGCTGGACCATGTCTTTGGCAATCTTATTCTGATCAGATTCATCTATTACTTTCGTACTTTGAAATTAACCTGGTAATTAATTGTTGATCAAATACACTGAAGCCAAAGTATTAGCAGTGAACTAATCAAGTAGCAGAGCAAGAAAGCTACACAGGAGCAGGAAGGAGCAAGTAAAAGTAAAGCTATTGGTGGGAGCAGCCAGTGAGTGAGCAGCTCAATGTAGGAGTAGAATTTGAGGCTTTGGTTTATAAGGCTTGCTGAGGAGAATGTGCAAGGAATAGAGGCAAGATAGACATGTTTTAATGGTAAGGGACATGCTCTTCTCCCTGAAGACTTCATCTGTTTTTTTTTATTTATTACACTATGAACTGTATCAACAACAATATGTACAGATGTTCTTCATTAAATATACAGTGATATTTTCCCTCGTTTCTCCCCCCTCCTCCCCCCCTTAAAACCAATAAATATTAAACATACAAAATTCAAGAAAACACCATCCTCACAGAAAAAAAAACAAAAGAAAGTCGTGTCGTCTACTTTTGCACACTGAATCTAATCATGTTTATCTTCTTATCACTTAAGGAGATGGAGGTCCGAAGCCGGCCTTTTCTGTCATATTTCATATATGGTTCCCAAATTTGTTTGAACAATGTATATTTATTTTTCTAATTGAATACACTTATTCATTTCCATATACCATTGTTTTATTTTTAGGTTCTCTTCCATTTTCCAGGTTGTCATTATGCATTTTTTTGCTACTGCGAGGGCTATCATAATAAATCTTTTTTGGGCTCTATTGGATTTGAGACCTAGTTCTTTAGAAGCGAGAGGGAGGCAGTGGCCCCGGCCTCGGCAGAGTGAAGCAGGCGGAGGCCCCGGTCTGGGCAGAAAGAAGGAGGCAGCGGCCCCGGTCCGGGCAGAAAGAAGGAGGCAGCGGCAGCCCCGGTCCGGACAGAAAGAAGGAGGCAGCGGCGGCCCCGGTCCCGGTCCGAGCAGACGGTAGGCAGCGGCAGCGGCCCCGATCTGGGCAAAAGCGAGGGGGAGGCGGCGGCCCCGGCCTTGGTAGAGTGAGGCAGGCGGAGGCCCCAGTCCGGGCAGAAGCGAGTGGGAAGCGGTGGCCCCGGCCTCGGCAGAGTGAAGCAGGTGGAGGCCCCGAGAAGCAGGCGGAGGCCAACAGGTTGGATTGCGACCAGGTATGGTCCGACCTAGGAGGGGAGGAAGGCCCCTCCAGCCCGGGTAAGAAACCTGCATAGGAGAAGGCCACTCTGATATAAAACCTACGACCCAAGGACCTCGCTGCCACGTCCCAGCTTGCTTGGCCACGGCACATGAACCATGGGTGTAAAGGGTGGGGCCAGTACTGCGCACACTGCACTCCACCTAAAAGCTCCTTTGCGCAGGCCCGAGGACATGTCCATGTCCTCCCCCTCCACGTATTTAAAAGAAAAATCTGGTTTTATTTGGTATGTAATTCTTTGTGAATTTGCTTAATATCTGACTTAGTTCTTCCTAGAAAGTATTCACTTTTGTACATGCCTAAATTGCGTGCATTGGTGTTCCAATTTCTTGTTTGCAGTGAAAGCATCTATCCGACATTGTTGGGCCCCACTCTTTTAATTTCCGAGGGGTGATATATAGTCTGTGTAACCAATTATACTGTATCATACATAGTCTTGTATTTATTGTGTTCTTCATAGTTCCTGCACATAACTCTTCCCATGATTCGTTCTTTATCTTTATGTTTAAATCTTTTTCCCAGCTTTGCTTAAGTTTATACCTTGTTTCATTATTTTCTTTACAATGCAGTTTAATGTACATATTTGTTAAAAATCTTTTAATTATCATTGTATCTATAATTATATATTCAAAGCTGCTTCCTTCTGGTAGTCTCAATCTGCTTCCCAGTTTGTCTTTTAAATAAGCTTTCAACTACAGATGGTATGCAAACATTGTACCGTGTATTATTCCGTATTTGTCCTTCAATTGTTCAAATGTTAATAAATTATTTCCCAAAAATGTTTTCTATTCTCGATTCCTTCGGGATCCATCTTTATATAAATTCCTTCATGCCTGTCCCTTCTTCGCCCTCTTTCAGGCCCACTATTTTTATATTATTGCGTCTACTGTACTTTTCCAATATGTCAATTTTCTGGGATAACAAATCTTGTGTCCCCTTGATTTCTCTGTCTTTCTTCCAATTTTCCTCTCAGTTCATTTATTTCCATTTCTACAACTGTTTCTCATTCTTCCACATTTTCTACTCTTTTTCCTATTTCTGCAATGGCAGACTCTACATTTTGCATTTTATTTTCCTTTTAATTGTATTAAATTTAAGAGTTAATGACCCAATATGGTCTTCAAAAAAGTCTATTTATTGTCTATCTCCTTTACCTTCTTCTTTCCTATGTAGATATTGGTGGTCTTCCTTTTTTTGTGTCTGTGTCTTCTCCCTCTCTTCTCTGTGTCTCTTCTTTCCTCACTGTTGTTTCCTCTTCAGCTCTTCCAGGTGAGCCACTCCTGTCCCGTTTTTGAGCCTCCTGCTGCAGGGCTTCTCGTTGTTGGGCCTCCTGCCGTTGGTCACCCCTTTCCTGCTCTTCCTGTCGTTGGTCGCCCTTTTCCTGTTCCTCCTGCCTCTGGGCATCCTTCAGCTGGGCGCCCCGTTGCTGGCTGTCCCTCAGCTAGGCCGCCCTCCTGTCGGCATTTTCTTTTGTATGCACACTCGCAGTTGCGCAACTCCTCGCGCACATGCAGTCTGGCTCCAAGAGCTATTTTTGAAGTCTGCCACTCGGGAGGTCGCCGCTCATCTGGGCACCTACCAGCTTTGGGAGTCGGATGATCCTCTTCACGGGGGCTCCCTGCTCCCGTGTGCAGGTAAGGCCATCTTCTTTCTTTTCTGGCGATTTTTTTTCTTCTTCTTTCTCTGGTGTTCTGGCTTTCTTTTTGGCGCCATTTCCTAGTTCTTCCTTGATACTTTATCCTCTTTTTCTTGTGCTATGTGTTTGTTGAATTTTGCTTTTTTTTCTCTTTTCTGGAGAGGGCTGGTTCTACCCGACCAGCCACTACTTCATCACGCGACTTCTCTTGAAGACTTCATCTGTGAGGTGCATCCAACCACAGCTCATTAAGAACTGAGTTAGGGAACTGAAGCTGGAGTCTGGTTTTGTGACTAAGGGAAGGAAGTAGAAAAGTTGAAGTGTATTGATAGGGGATTCTGTAGTTAGGGTGTCAGGTAAGAGGTTCTGTAGAAGAGATTGAGAATCCTCGAGGGTATGTTGCTTCCCTGGTGCCAGGGTCAGATATTTTAGATTGGGTTCATGTGATTCTCAGGAGAGAAGGTAAGGCGCCAGATGTCGTGGTCCACGTAGGGACCAATGACATGAGTACGAAGGGTGATGAGGTCCTGCAAAGAAAGTTTGGGGAGTTGGAAGCTTGGATGAAGGACAGGACCTCCAGGGTTGTGATGTCAGGATTGCTACACATCCCACTTAGTAGTGAGGTTAAAAATAGGAGGATAATGCAGCCTAACACGAAGCTAAAGACATGGTGCAGGAGGGAGGAATTCAGGTTTCTGGATCACTGGGGTCTTTTCCAGGGTAGGTGAGACTTATTCTGAATCCGGATGGTGGGGGATTAATATCCTTCTGGGAAGGTTTGGTAGTGCTGCTCCTGGGGTGTTTAAACTAGATTTGGAGGTTGGAAACCAGAGTGCCAGAGGAAATAGTGTAGTGGAGGAGGAAAAAGATGATATGAAGACTACTTATAAAGTCAGAAATCAAAGGATTGTACATGGTGGAAATATTCTCTGGTGCAGCTATTTCATTTCAAAGACTAATGTAGGAAAGGCAGATGAGCTTAGAGTGTGGATTGGCATGTGAAAATTTGACATTGTAGCCTTTAGTGAAACTTGGTTGCAGGAGGGGCAGGACTGGCAACTCAATATTCTGGGGTTCTGTTGTTTCAACATGATAGAACGGAGTGGGGGGGGGGGAGGGAGGTGATAAAAGGGGAGGAGCGGAATTGCTTCTCAGGGAAAATATCACAGCTGTGTTCAGACAAGGCAGACTAGAAGGCTCATATACTGAGGCTATATGGGTGGGAAAGGTATGACCACACTCATGGGGTTGTATTGTAGACCACCCAATAGCCAGCGAGAATTGAGGATAAAATTTGTAGAGAGATAGTAGACAGCCGCAGGAGACAAAGTTGTGATAGTAGGAGATTTTAACTTTCCACATGTTGACTGGTACTCCCACGCTATAAATGGGCTGAATGGTTTGAAGTTCATCAAATGTGTTCAGAAAAGTTTTCTTAATCAATAGAGAGAGGTACCAACTAGAGAGAGGGAAATACTTGATCGCCGATTAGGGAATGAGATATAACAAGTGGATGTAGGGAACATTTTGGGGCCAGTGATCATAATGCCATTAGTTTCAAGTTAATTATGGACAAACATAGCTCTGGTCCTCAGGTTGAGATTACAAACTGGAGAAAGGATCTAGAAAGCGTGGATTAGGATACATTGTTTTCTGGAAAGGATGTGCTTTGTAAGTGGAAGGCCTTCAAAGGTGGAATTCTGAGAGTAGTTTGTATGTTCCTTTCAGGATTAAGGGAAAATTAATAAGCATTGGAAAATTTGGATTTCAAGGGATATTAGGAAGAAGAGAGTTATACAGTAGGGAGAGGCACAAGGAGCAAATGAAGTACTTGTGGAGGAGAAAAAATGCAAAAAAACAAGAAAGAAATTAGGAAGGCTAAAAGGCACAAGGTTGCTTTGGCAGACATCATGAAGGAAAATATTAAGTGTTTTTACAGGTAAAGATCAGAGTGGTCAGCTATGTATGGAGCCAGAAGAGATGGGAGCAATCTTTTTTTTTTGCATCAGTTTTTACTCAGTAAACTGGCACAATGTCTATGGAAATAAGGAAAACACGCAGTGGGATCACGGAACCCATAAATATTAAAGAGGAGGTACCTGCTGTCTTAAAGCAAAATAACTGTGGATAAATCCCCAGGGCCTGACAAGATATTCTCTCAGTCATTGAGGGAAGCTAGTGTAGAAATTGCTGGGGCCCGGGCAGAAATATTTAAAATGTTCTTAGCCACAGATTAGTTGCTGGAGGATAGTTTATGTTGTTCTGTTGTTTAAAAAAGGCTCCAAAAGTAACCCAGGAAATTATAGGTTGGTGAGCTTAACGTCAAGTCGGTAAATTATTGTAAAGTGTTCTAAGAGATTAGATATAAAAGAATTTGATAGCTAGGGACTGATTAGGGATAGTTAGCATGGCTTTGTGCATGGCAGATCATGTTTAACCATCTTATAGACTTTTTCCAAGGAGGTTACCAGGAAGGTTGACAAAAGAAAGGCTGTGGATGTTATCCAAATGGACTACATCCTACATGGGAGGTTAGTCAGGAAGGTTCATATGCTCAGTCTTCATGGGGATGTAGTAAACTGGATTCAACATTGGCTATGAAAGAAGTCAGAGAGTGGTAGTGGATGATTACTTCTCAGACTGGAGGCCTGTGACTAGTAGTGTTACTTAGAAATCTCTGTTGTTTGTCATCTATAACAATGACTTGAATGATAATATGGTAAATTGGATCAGCAAGTTTGAAGGTGACACCAAGCTTGGAGATGTTGTGGACAGCGAAGGTGGTTTTCAAAGCTTGCAGATGGATCTGGACCAGCTGGAATAATGGGCTGAAAAATAGATGGAATTTAATGCAGACAAGTGTAGGAAATACATGGTAGGGCACTAAGGAGTGTGGTAAATCAGAGGAATCCAGGAATACAGATACACAATTCCCTGAAAGTGGCACAGCAGGTAGGAAGGGTTGTAAAGAGTGCTTTTGGCATGTTGGCCTTCATAAATCAAAGTATTGAGTATAGGAGGTGGGATGTTATGGTAAAGTTATATAATAAATTGATGAGATCAAATTTGGAGTATTGTGTGCAGTTTTGGTCACCCAAGTACAGGAAAGATAACACTGAGACTGAAAGAATGCAGGGAAGATTTACTAGGATATTGCCCAGACTTGAGGAACTGAGTTACAGGAAAGTTTAAACAAGTTTGGGCTTTATTCCCTGGACCATAGAAGAATGAGGGAAGATTTGATGGAGGTATACAAAATTATGAGGGGTATAGATAGAGTAAATGCAAGTAGGCTTTTTCCACAGATTTGGTGAGATACAAACCAGAGGACATGAGTTAAGGGTGAAAGGAGAAAAGTTTAGGGGGAATATCTTCACATAGAGAAGTGTGGAATGAGCTGCCAACTGAAGTGGTGAACACAGGCTCAATTTTAACATTTAAAAATTTGGACAGGAACATGAATGGGAAGGGTATGGAGGGCTATAGTCTGGGTGCAGGTCAGTGGGACTAGGCAAAAAATTATGTTCAGTACAGAGTAGAAGGGCCAAAGGGGCCATTTTCTGTGCTGTAATATTCTATGATTCTATGTTAATAATAAAGTTGGTAGATAAAAAAATTTGGTGTCATATCAGCAAGACACATTAGCTTAATCAGATAAAATGAAAACAGATTAGAGACGAAAGAAACCTATAGACAGCTCAGCAAATTGATGATTACCTACACAGAGGTAGTTATGTTTCTATTTGGTATTAATGAAAATGAATCAGTATGTAAACAACTACAGCATGTTGTGTTTCTGCAAAATTGACAATCTGTAGATAGTACTGGTTTACAATGAAATTAAGACATACAATTGAAAACAGTTCCAGTGATTGAGGGGACATGGATACAAGATTAAATGCAAGATATTTATGTTGAAGAATTTTAAAGAGATGCACACAGGGGAAATAACAGGAATCTGTGAAATACAGTGAGATCTTTTGCTTTCATTTTCCATTAAAAAAAAACAAAGAGCATGGTGAACCAACATTCTTTGCTCAAATGTATCAAAAGCAGCCAATAAAATCCAAAACACCCACAGACATCAATACTCCCCTCAGATGAATTACACTGTCAAGCCACTGATACTTTAATGATAGGTTCTACATAGGAATACAAGGTTTTACATAGGAATGCAAAGTTTACAGATCTCCAGAATTATACTTGGGAGCCTGCATTCAAACCGCCAGCTTTAGATATGAACATAAACATTTTCAAGCTTTAGTGTGTGAATGCTTCACTCTGTGAGAATGTAATCAGCAATGCCAATCAAGTTGGAGATGATTTCTTTTTCAAGGGTTTGTCAAGAAAGTGAATGGATGACTGATGAAGGCAAGCAGTTTTCCAGGAACTTGGGGCCATTATGCAAAATATACAAGAGAAGTCAAGATTATAAAACTGAGTGAAAAGGAAGATTAATCAAATGACACAGCAGGGAACTCTCCTTTTTTGCAGCACAAAAGAAACAAGCTCTGTTCAAGATGCTCCTCGATGCCAATTAATTCTTCAGATGATTCACTATTTGCTCAACTTTTAAAAGCTGTATTCTGAGTAATTCAAGGTTTTATTTGAAGGCTACCTTTTAATTCATACAAAATATTAGCAGTTTATACACATTTTCCAAATTTTCTCCTTACCTGAATAGTTTGCACAGTATAAATTTTCTTTAGGTTGGATTCACATTCTGCTGCAGTAGTTCCAGGGACCGACCTGAAACAAAAGTAAAATTAATTTCAGAGTCCAATTATATGCAGGATATCCATTTGTAATGTGGTTAGCAAGACATTAATAATTCTGAAAAAAAATCCTACAGGCTGAATTTACAGACCAGCAATATTTAAAACAAACAGGGTAACCTCCTTTACATTGCACACACAATTCCAACCATCCTCAAATGTTAATACAATCTTAAAATACTGTAGCAGATAACACATCGGAGTTTAGTTTCACTTTCAATTCTATTCCATGTGAAGACAAATTTTATATGTATGTCTTCGTACTTTCTCTATTTTCTTTTTGTTCACTATATTTGCCCTTTCAAACTTCAAGGTCTCTGAATTTCAACCCTGCTGGTTTCTCACCAAAAATAGATGACAAAACTAGCATAATCTTTTCATTACAAAGTTTTAAGCCACTTATCCATATTGCTCAAGATAGATTTATTTTTAAATTACTAAATTAAACAATTTACAGCAATCCAAAGGGGGGGGGGGTCACGGTTGGTGTAGTGATTAGCTCAACGCCTTTACAGCGCCAGTGATCGGGACCAGAGTTTGAATCCCGTGCTGTCTGTATGAGTTTTCTATGGGGGTTCCAGTTCAAAATGTACCGGTGTAGGTTAACAGTGTAAATTAGACAGCACAGGCTTGTGGTCGTTGGCCGAAATGGCCTGTTTACTGTGCTGTAGGTCTAAATTTAAATTTAAAGGTTTCAATTACACTATAGCTACTGGCCTAAAAGCTCCAATAAAGGCCCATAGTTTTTAATCTATTTTTTTTTTCAGAATGATTTTAATCTATTAATTTTGTTTCAGTATTGAAAGTTTGAGCTTCGGACTAAAATGCAGGTCAAAAACTTTATATGAGTTAACACTAGATGGCACCCAACGTCTATTGCTGAGTAGAATTAGACTCTCTTATCACCGTATGCCAGTTTCATTGAGCAAGTAGATTGCTGTATTCAATCCCGACTGCAAAGAATTTCAGAAATGCAAACATCACAGAAGAATTTTTAAAAAGTCAAATTTCTTCCAGTTCCTCTCATGTTTACACTCAAGCATTTTCTCCTTCCCCTTGCAAAAATTCAAGTTATTATTAAGGGAGGAATAATCTAACAACTGGTCAAACTCTCAATTATTCAGCTCAGTAAACTCTGCAAGCAGGGGGAGCAGAACAAAAGAACTTTGAGCTTCTGCTTATCTTGAATAGGTGCCATGCCACAACATTTGATCAGCAATAATCTTCACTGGATTGTTGGAAGATGGATGTTCTGGTGGTTCAGGAGATGCAAAGAATCACGTGGCAATTTTTTTGCTCAAGTTTTGGTTTTAATGTGATTCGAGACTTTAGCACTAGCAATGTTAAAAAAAAACTTTACATTAAAACAAATGTTTCCCTAGCATCTTAATTCGACCATACCTCATAGAATTTATTTATTCCCAAAAGAAAGATCAATCCAACCATTATTTTTATTGCTCTAACTACATGTGGCTTAAAACATTATAGTAATCAGAGAACAGTATACCCCAGGTTATAATGATTGAACTGGCATGCAAGAACAAAATGTGACAATAAACAATTCAATCAATACCAAAATGCACAAAGATGCATAGGGATAGTTCAGATTATGATACTTTCATGCAATCTATTAAACATACGTACAGGAACGACGAGGCTTAACAAAAAATTCAAAATGTTTGGTTCTCAATAATTGCAGCTGCAAATGCAAATGGAGGGGCAAGGAAAATCAAGACCACCATGAAGTCAGGTTTGGAGAAGCACAGACAAGGCTCAATGAGCCTTCAAGATTATCAGAATGCACCATGACAACTTGGAAGAAAAATCAGATTGGGTGATTATTAACAGGGTGTATTTTCTTGAAGATGAAAGAGTATTTGGTTTGGGGCACAGGGTAGGGTTGGAGACTGAAAGAATGACAATGAGCAATCATCACTATTTTACTTTCGACTGATTTCACTTACACAAGATGACTGAGCACTTCAATGGTAACATGACAGCTCTATGATCAGCATTTAATCTATGTAAAATTTTTATAATCTTTAGCAATTTTTGCAAATCAGATAATTTGTGAACAGTCTAAACTGTAAAAATTATCAATGCAGTTCAGAATGTCATACAAACCAACTCCAACTTCATTGATTTCATCTATACAGGAAAGCTGAGAATATATTAAATGACTCATCCTGCCCCAATCATATTTTCTTCTTCCCCTTTGCAATGAACAGAAGGTTAACTTGCCCAGATAGCATGCAAAGCAAAGCTTTTGCTGTATCTTGATGGACATGGCAATAATGAATTCAATGCAATGAAGTACACTGACCTTGAAGAAACCTTCACACAAATTAAGCAAATTCTGCAGCATGGATCATTAATTCATATCATGGTTGGCAATTAAACATCAGTGAAAAGGAATCTGTTGCATTCTGCGATGTTATGATGTTAGCAGAGCAGCTATCCAAACTGAATATTTCAGACAGAAAACTGGAAAATTAAAGCACTAAATCCATTTAATCTTTTAAGTATTTTACAAAGCACATAAACCAGGATACATAGAATATGAAAGATGAAAACCTAAGAACTTCTGAAAATCTTTTTGTTGAGCAGTAACAACTGTAAAAACCTTAGACACAAGAGCAAAAGTATCATCCTGAACTGCAAGAACAGTATATAATTTAAATACTCAACAGCTGACAAGCTGTCCTATTAAACACTGTGCCAAATTGGATTAGTTGATACAAGATTGGCTGGGAAATTGCACTAGCCTGAATAAATGAAAAGAACATCCCATCTGAACTGGCCAAAACAATAAATATACTAATCATGTTGGATTTCATTTTCTTTTAAAATGACAGAAACTGCGATTTAAATTGAACAATAGGATTGCCGCTATTTTTTGATGGTGCAGAAGATATTCTAGCAGAATAGGTTAAGGTTTTTAAGTAAAAGGTTCCATTATTATCATGTAATACTACATTTAGAATGCAACATAAATTAAATCCTTTGTCTACCTAAAGAAGACAGAGAGTCCCCACTTTTTGGAGTGCCCCTCACAGAAATGAGAACCCAGCAAGGAACGAACTCATGACTGCTGGTTTATAAGACCAGTGCTCTAACCACTGAGCCATCAGAGTACATTATTGCTCCAAAATTTGAGAAAACTAAGCTTTCTTAATTCCATAGTTAAAAGTATTAACAAATAGGAAATGTAAATGTTACCATCACATTAGAAATGACAGGAGAACACAATAAGAGTCAATGAACTGATCGACCGCCAAGTGCCAGTTGTGGAAATCAATAAAATCAGGGCAGATTTGTAACTGCCTGCCAGAATGTACCTCACTTCCCTTAATTAAAATCTATTGAACTCAGTCCTGAATATATTCAGTAGCCAAGACTCCACCACCCTAGGCACAGAATTCCAAAAATATATTGCCTTGAAGTAAAGACATTTCTTCACAGTTGCTCCTCAATCTTAAAACTAGTTCTGGACCCACCAGTCTGATGAAACATCTCTGCAACCATCCAAACAAGAACTTGGGCTTTTCAAGCTTTGACAGAGTATTTAGAGGTGGTTTGCAAGGAATTGTTAGAGCAGCTTGCACACACACATTTTAAAACTATCTTTGCAGAATGCTTTTTGCAGGAGGCAACAAAGTATCCACAGCAGCTTGCCTGGGAGAGCATGTGATCTTTGCAGGCAGGGGAGAAGAGTTTTGCTCTCAGAGAGGAAGGGTGTGAAAAAGAAGGCTTCTTCAGGTGCATTCTTAGTGAAGAAGAAGCAGCCCTTTAAAATGCCATTCAGGTGGCAGCGTTTAAAGCGCAACGCCGGCCACCTGAAGGATACAGCTGCACAGGATGCGGCTCTGAGCACACTCTGGCTCCTGCCCAGTGTCAGCTGTGATCAGCAGCCTGACCCTTTAACATCCCCTTTCAGCCAGCTGCATTCAGGTGGCTGGGGGAGCCGCTGAGCTGATTATCCCTCTCGGAGGAGGGTTACGTAGCTGGTCTCAAGAGCACCTCCTGCACATTCAGGTGGCCTCAAAACAGCCGCATATTGCCTAAACATGCGGGGCAATTGGCCACCTGAAATTGCCTAGAGAGAGGAGACACAGAAATCAGTTCCAGAGGGACAAGCTGGCAAACCTTGGAAGGCTGTCTGGTCAAAGGAGAAGACTGGCAGTGTAAAAGGTGACCTGAAAGGAAGAGGATCATCTGGAGAACCCTGAAGGGGGCAAGTTTCGTCAGCAAGACTGAGAGAAGGAATCAATTGCAGATGCCCTGGAAAAGGAATCTCTCTCTGAACCCTCCTGAGTGGTAACCATTTGCCTGTTAAGCATTAAAGACTAGTGAACTTTGTTAATGCTAACTTCTGTGCACAGTTCAAGAATTTCCCGCAACCTGTGAGATTGGACTGTGATCCAAAGAACTTTTCTAATCTTAAATATACATTACACACATCTGCACTTAGTATTAGGGGATGGGATTAAGTAGTTAGGTTGGTTAAGTAAGTAGATTAAGTAATAAGTTAAAGTTCAATTCTGTTTTCTTGTTCATATATAATTAAAAACTACTTTTGTTTAAGTCACCCTGTGTTGTGGTGTATATCTAATGCTGCTGGTTTTGGGGGTCCTCTGGACTCCGTAACAAAGCAGATTGCCTCTAATTCTTCTATACTCAAGAATACAGGCCTATACTGCTTAATTGCGATTCATGTAACAAATCTATATTTCTGGGAATCATTTTTATATGAATCAGTACACTATCCTAAATATATTGTTTCCATGCATATTCTTTAGAATATGGTCTTACCAGAACCCAATATAATTGGAATAAGATATCGGTATTCCTGTATTCAAATATTTTTGCAAGAGGTCAACTGCTTAGTCTACTTTTACAATTGAAGTTGTACTTGCAATTTTCAGTTATATGTGTCCATACACCCATATCCCTTTGACTACTGACAATTTTCAAAGACACTATTTAAAGGCGCTACCTTTCTATTTTTACATCAAAGTTGATTCCCTCCACATTCTCTTCCACCTATATTTTCCTTGCACATTCACTTTGTTCGTCCGTATCTTTCTGAAGCCTTTTTGCAACCTCCTCAAAGTAAAAAAAAACTTACAGGAACTCAGCAGGTAAGGCAGCATCTATTGAGGCAAAGGGATAGTTAATGATTCAGGTTGACTATCCCTTTGCCTGACCCATCAGATTCTACCCAGCAGGTTTTCTTCTCTTCAAGATTACAGCTTCTGCAGTCTCTTCACAAAGTAAGCCAAGTTTGTATCAATAGCAAATTGAGATGCGAAGTTCAGAAATATTGTCAGAATAGAAACATGACAACCTACAATCTGGAGATTCTTTTTCCTTCAGGCCAGGCAAAATTTTGACTCATTGGTAGCGCAAACTGTACTCAAGAAAAAGATATGTATACAAAAGGGAAACAAACAAAATGTCTGCAATACAGAAAAAAACTCTGTAAGAAATAATGTGCAAAGAGTCCTTAAATGCCTAAAACAACTGATTCCATTGTTGGTTTTCAACATACTCAGCTGGAAAATCATCCCTTGTACATTCCATGAATTCACCATTAAAAGTAATTTACTAGTATGATTCTTCAGTGCACCTGAAGTCATGCTTTTCAATGCACCAAAGATGGGAGGCTTCCAGCTGAGAAAGAAATGTCTAACTCAGTCAAGAACTCAGGGGAGGAGCAATATTATTAGACATTGTATAAATATCTTAATTTGACAGTTAAAGTACTGACTTGAAGTCAGAACCAACAGTTAACATCGCTGCACTACAGAATTTGATAAACAAAAATCAAAATAAAGTGAAATGCAATTGGGAAGGACTTGTCAGAACTTTCCTGGACCCTTTTGCCTTGCTTATCTCGAAAGAATAGGGGATGGGGAGGAGATAGTTGTGAGGTACTTGTCTATTTTTAGAATATTATGTTCAAGTCAGAACACATTGAACTGTAAACATCAGTTGAAGTTATATTTTCTGTAATATGAAACTCAACCCTGTAATCTAGACACAAGCTGGCTCAATTTTCTATTACGTTCTTTTTAAATTTAGATGTTCTGCACAGTAACAGGTCAATTTGGCCTACGAGCCCATGCCACTCAATTTATTCCCAATTGACCCCTGGAATGTTTTCAACGGTTGGAGGAAACTAGAGCCCCTGGCGAAAAGCCATGCAGACATGGGGAGAATGTACAAACTCCTTACAGGCAGCGCAGGATTCAAACCCTGTTCCCGATCGTTGGCACTGTAAAAGCGTTATACCAATCGCTACGCCAACAGGTTTACAACTTCAAATTTGGTTAATTTGCACCATATGCTGCAAATTTAAAGAGCCAATCCAAAACCATGCAGTATCCAACCTGTAAGCAGATAAGCAATTTAATAAAACAACAAGAAATCATGTTCTAGAAGTAACAAAAATGACCTGAATCAATTATTCATTTTGATTTTTCTCTTCTATGCCACCACCTACTCCTCCACCCAAACCATTGATTGCATCTCACCATTTTGATTTTAATTTCATCATAATCGATTGGAGATCAATAACTGTTAAAATGGTTAGTTGGATTACCTCATTTGGTGTAAAAACACAAGAAGAATTTTTAATTTAATATACTGCCTCATGTTTAAGAGCCAATGCTAAGAGGTCATGCTCAGCAGAGTACCAACACTGTGCAGGTATTTTAACTTTAATTTGCATCAATTCCCAGTGGAGACAAAACCCATCTGAATATTGCACAAAAATTACATGGCATGGAAGAACCGAAAAACAGACAAAACAGCTGATAACAGTTTGTTTTACTCTTTGCTATCAACTCTGAGGATGCCAGTGTCTGTCATTCCATTTGGGTAATTTCATGTTTTAGTCTAATTTCCAAGACTACCATTATTTAAAATTAACATTCATTTTACAATATGTAAAAAACACAATAGTGGATGAACTCAGTAGGTCAGTGTATTTTATATAACAAAGGATACATAACCAACATTTCAGGCTTGAGCCCTTCATCCAAGTATGAGCAAGCAGTGGGCTGATCAAAATGGTGGGTGGAGGGGTGGGGGAGGGGCAGGAGCACAGTTCTACAAGCAGGAGGAGATAGGTGGATAAGGGAGAGAGGTCACACCAGGGGGGAAGGGGGAAGACTCTGTGAATGGAGAGGGGAAAGGAACAAGAGCTAGAGGAAAAACAGAGGGATGGGGAAGACGAGTACAGGGAGTAGGTTATCAGAAACTGAAGAAGTCAATGTTAATGTCAACTGGTTGGAGAGAGCCCAGATGGCAAATTAGATGCTGCTCCTCCAATTTATGGGTGTTCTTAGATTGACAGTACATGATGACATTTTCAGACATCATCAAGGGAGTGGGACACAGAATTCAAATGGTTGGCCACTGAGAGATTCCTGTCATTGATGTGTGTAAAGCTATGTTCTAATATATGGTCATGTGAAGCCAAATAATTTCTTATGAATCCAATGACACCAGCTCTCATTGCAAACCTTCACATGTTGCTGATCCTTGGTGTTCTGAACCCCAATCTTATCTCTGACCCCACAGCCCAATTTCATTCTGGACTATTGACTCACATTTTGGACAAACAAGAGAGCCAGACACTGGACTACCTGGATTACTAAACATAAGGATGATAAATTATTGTATTTTAGGTGTAAAAGATCAAATAGAGTCTGTTAAATGGAATGTCTGCATCTCTACACTTTTTAGCC
The DNA here is from genome assembly GCF_036971445.1 of Narcine bancroftii. NCBI lineage: Eukaryota > Metazoa > Chordata > Chondrichthyes > Torpediniformes > Narcinidae > Narcine > Narcine bancroftii. The sequence goes on along the minus strand of NC_091473.1, from coordinate 30,206,422 downwards.
CATGTGTCTTTGACTTGCCTTATAATGGTTTCGCCCTCTCACTCAAAAGCATTATAGAATCGCAGAAATTTTGCAGAGGATGCCATTTTGCACACTGTATCTTTGCCAGCCAAAACCAAGCTACCTAAACTAGATCTGCAGCTCAGAGTGATAGCTCTTTAAATATCCAGTTGAGGGTTTCTACTTCTACTGTCCTTTCAGACTGAACTTCAGATGCTTACCTCTCTCTGGGCGAAATAATGACTTCAACTTCCCTCCAATTCTTCTCCCAATTATTTTAAAATAGACATACACCTGCAAATTTTCTGTATTTGTGCTCGTTCAATAAGTAATGTATTAGGTCCAAAATTCTGGGTGCAGCAACAAATAAAGCAAAAAGGGATTGTTGTCTGGAGAGGGCTCGCAAAATCGTGAAGGACCATTATCACCTGCATGTAACACCATCCAGCGCTCTTGTGTCAGGAAAGGGATACAGAAGTATCAGAGCCAGAATCACCAGGCTGAAAAATAGCTTCTTCCCACAGGCAGGGAAACTGGCAGACTGAAACTGCTGATACAAACCCTCCAAGACTCTACCATTTATTTAATAATTTATTTTTATTTTTATATGTATATACATCCTGCACATGAATTGTTTGCATGTGTGCTATGTCTCATACACATTTTTGCACCGAGGACCAAAGGACACTGTTTTGCCCAGTTGCACTTCTACAATCTGATGATAATAAACGTGACTTGAAATAATTTTATTTTTTGAACTACAATTATCAGCAAATAATTGCCAGAGTAAATAATTATTCATCCACATGTTGTTGTATTGTGATAGTGTCTTGAATTTTTAAAAAATATTTATCAAAGGGACTTATGATGAACATTTGGAGCTTCCTTGGAGTTCAGATCATTCATGCAGATTTCTACCAATTCTCAGATTTACTGTCAGAGTGCATGCATGACATTACATACAACCCTGACTTTTTTCTTCAGTTGAGGTCGAATTACCACTTACTGGTGTGCAAACAAAAAATTCACAATGTACACATGTAAACAAAAAAAAATGTAAACACTGTGCAGTACAGGGAGGGGAAAAAAACAACAAAGTGCAAAAGTAAGAGTCCTTACATGATTGAGTTTATTGTTGAGGAGTCTGATAGTAGAGGGGTAGCAGCTGTCCCTAAACCTGGTGGGGAGAGACTTGTGGCACCTCTACCTCTTCCCTGACGGCGGCAGCAGCAAGAACAGAACGTGTGCTGGGTGGTGTGGATCCTTGATTACTGCTGCTCTCCGACAGCAGCGTTCCCCATAGATATTCTCGATGGTGGGGAGGGCTTTGTCTGTGATGTCCTGGGCTGCGTCCACTACCTTTTACAGGGCTTTACACTCATGAGTATTGGCGTCCCCAGACTAGACCATGATGCAGCCAGTCAGCACACTTTCTGAAATTTGCCAGGGTTCCTGATGTAATACAAATTTGTTGACGATACCACAGTGATGGGTTATACAAAAATCATCTGTTTTTTCTTTCCAGAAGTCAACAACCAGCTCCTTGGTTTTGGTGACATCGAGTGCAGGGTTGTTGTTAGTGCACCATTCAGCCAAGTTTTCAATCTCCCTACTGAATGCTAACTCATCATCCCTTTTTATAGAACCCACTACCATGGCATCATCAGCAAATTTGTAGATGGCGCTATTGTCATACTGAACCACACAGTCATAAGTGGAAAGTGAGTTGAGCAGGAGACTCTGTGGTGCACTGGTATTGACAGAGATTGAGGAGGCAATGGTCTTAACAATCCTCAACGATTGTGGTCTGGTGGTGAGGAAATCAAGTGGGGTGTTCAGTCCCAGGTCTTGGAGTTTGCTGATCAATTTTGAGGGGATGATGGTATTAAATGCTGAACTGTGGTCGGTAGAGTTCCAGGGCTTTGTGAAGAGCCAGTGAGATGGCATTCACTGAAGACCTGTTGCTACAATAGGCAAATTGGAATGGATCCATGTCACCACTCAGACTGGAGCTGATATGCTTCAACATGAGCCTTTCAAAACACCATCACGTTTGATGTGGTTGCTACTGTTTGATAATCATTTAGGCAGATTACCTCACTCTTCCAGGGCACCAGTCAATTGACCCCTGTTTTAAACAGGTACCAGACCCTGCCAAAGTGAGGTGCTGAAGGCATCTGTGAATAAGTTGGTCATGTGACAGAGTATATAGATATGTTTTTGGGAGATAAATTGGGAAAGGTATGTTAATGCCCCATGCTAGACATGTCAGGGCCAACAGTCTTTGCAGAAGCTTTGGAGAGTCCCAAGAGACCTCACTAATCGACTGTTGTTTACAAAAATGCAACAGATAAAAGAGCTTGTCAGAGCCACATTCTGTCTGCAGTGGAAATTGCTGTTCTAAGAGCGTCACTTGGTTTTGCAAGCAGAGAGTCAAAGAAGCTTTTCTTTCAGAGAGAGAGAGAGAGAAAGAAAACAGTTCTGCAGTGATACAGTATTGCAGCTGGGACTGGAATAGGACAAGCTTGTGGAAAACCCCATTTGGAAGAGTTCTTAGTTCAGCCTGGTCAGTTGTTCATGTAAGAGAATAGGACTGGCTGTCTAATGTTTCACTTGAAATAAGAGAAACAAGAAGGAAATCTGTGGTGACCTGAAAGAAAGAGGTCATCATCTAGAGAACCCTGAGGGGGCAAGTTTCTTTGGTAAGACACTGAAGAGGCTGATTAAAAAGGAATCAGTTGTGGGTGTACATCGTATGACAAATCTCTCTCTGAAAACCAACAAGAACCTTCCTGAGCCATAACCATTTACCTTTCAAGCACCAAAGCCTGGCGAACTTTATAAATGTTAAATTCAGTGCACAGTATAAGAATTGCATACAACCAGTGAACTTGGAGGAAAGAGAAGTGAGATTGGACTGTAAATCAAAGAACTTTTCTGAACTTACACACACATTACATACACGTGCACTTAAAATTAGAAGGGGGTTAAGTTAGGTTAATTAAGTCAATAGTGATAAGTTAAAGAGTGATTCTGTATGCATGTTTAAAGATAATTAAAAACAACTTTTGTTTAAGTAACCATTTGTCTTGGTAAATATCTATTGCTGCTGGGTTTTGGGGTCGTAACAGTTAGCAGATTTTTAATACTCAGCTGGGTACTCTGTTTGGACCGGATGCTTTCCTCGGATTCACTCTCTTAAAGGCAGCCCACACGTCATCCTCAGATACAGACAGGAGAGGATCATCAGGGGATGGGGTGGGTGCACACACAATGGTGGTTCTTTCTTTTTGTCAAATCGGGCATAAAAAGCATTGAGCTCATCTGGGAATGAAGCTTTGCCGTGTCCTACTACATCAATTTTGTTTTGTAGCAGGTCATTTAGGCCCTGCCACAGCTGTGGGGATCCCTCATAGTTCCCATTTTCATCCAGAAACTCCACTTCGCCTGGGAGATGGCTGCTTGCAGTTTATGCAAATAAAATAGCCAGGAAATTTAAATGTAGTTGGCAAATGATCATGATTTTGCAGGCAATTATCTGCCCATTGAATATCACCCAAGTCAAAGGAGAAAACTTAATGATGGGATGAATAAACAAACTTTTAACCAGATCAATAGCATGAAGAAAGCCAAGAATTCTGTTACAAATTATGAAATTCCAAACTTAGATGTATCAAAAGAAATTTCAAGGACATCACATATTTTATCTGATCATTGATTCGATCTGAATAAACTGCATGGAGTAAGGGGCACATTATAATAGCAAATATTGCATCTACAAAGTCAACATTGTTTTTATTTACATAATATTCATTCAGTAAACTTGTTATTCATCTTTCTTAATGGTTGGGATTTTGGTCATCATGAATGTCTGCCACAGAATATTCACATTCTGTGCTAGAACTCTGTCTCAATAATAGAACCAAGATTAACACCTTTTTAACAAAAATAACACTAGGATACCGAGGGAACGTTCAATCATCAGTTTGCCTCAAAAGAACCTGCTTTTGCAGTATGAAGCAAGCTTTAATATTACACATTTCCAATAGCAAATCAAAACCAGCATACATTTGATTTTAATGTGAAAGTACATATTTCTCCACTGTTCAAAGTGTTGAAATGTATATGTTAGGTTAAAAAAACAACACAGCCATTGCCAAGCATCAGGGAGAGGAATTTGATAACATTTTGAAGTTTACAAGCTTTAGTATGGAACTTCCAACAATTCACAGGCAATTTAAAAAAAAATCCATTTTAAAAGATAAAAGATAATTCAACTTGCATGAAATCAATCTAATGAGATGAATGACAAGTGCTAAAAAGTATAACAGAATTTTGGCTCTATAAAGAGGTCCTGCTTAACCTTTATGCAAGTCTCATTCATTCAAATAATTTGCAGCAAATAATTTGAAGGCAAGTGTGTCTGTCTAGTTACCAATAGTTCCTTCTAAAATCATCCAATTCTAATGCCAAATAGGTTTAATTTCAATCACCATTGATGAAGCACTTAATTTAAAAATAAAATTTGGTAGCAGCTCATGGCAACATTGCAGTTTGGTATGGAACTCCTAAGGGGGAACGCTTCAGTAATTCTTATGGGTAATCCATCAGTTCAGGTAAAAACACATCAAACTACATCACAGGAATCCACATTGCTGGGTTTTAAATTATTTTCCAAAAACAAATCAAAGCAAATAATGGCACAAATGTGTTAATGCATAAAAATCAAAGACCTGATAACAGGACAAAGATGCAATATGCTATCTTTGCTTCATTAAAAAAAAATTAACACGATGAACCATATTGACCAAAATACACAAACATTTCCCTCTTGAATATACACAGTGTCATTTTCTCCCCTTCCCCCCCCCCCTCCCCATCCACTAAACGCTCAATATATATGATACATTAAACCCATTAAACAATGTCATCACACAATGAAAATAAACAAGAAATTTGTGTCTTCTACTTTTACATACTGGGTCAGTTCATTTCGTCTTCTTCTCATGCTGTCATTTTAGGCAGTGGAGGTCCACGGTAGGACTTATCTGTTGTGTTCCATGTACGGTTCCCAAATTTGTTCGAATACTGTGATGTAATTTCTTAAATTATATGTTATTTTTTCCAATGGAATACATTTATTCATTTCTATATACCATTGCTGTATTCTCAGGCTTTCTTCTGATTTCCAGGTTGACATTATACAGTTTTTGCTACAGCTAAGGCTATCATAATAAACGAACAACGGACAATATCTGTAAGTTCATTAACTTAATCCATGCAAGGAAACAAGACGCCAACAGTGGCGGTTGCCTTAGACGCAGAGAAAGCCTTTGACAGAGTAGAATGGAATTAGTTATTCAAAGTACTACAGAGGTTCAACCTACCAGAGAAATATATTAATTGGATTAAAGCTTTATATAAGGGACCATTGGCGAAGGTGACAGTAAATGGATATATATCAAACCAATTTAAATTAAGCAGGTCAACTAGGTAGGGATGCCCACTATTTCCCTCACTGTTTGCATTAGCTATAGAACCCTTGGCAGAACTGATAAGAACAGAAAATAAAATAAGAGGGATAAAAATAAGAGAAGGAATATAAAATCAGTCTATTTGCAGATGACGTCATAGAATACTTAACAGAACCAGAATTATCAATAAAAGAATTACATAAGAAATTGAAGGACTATGGAGAAGTATCGGGGTACAAGATCAACGCAAATAAAAGTGAAGCAATGCCAATGAATAATGCGGATTTCACAAAGTTTAAGAAAGAATCACCATTTAAATGGCAAACACAAGCAATCCGATACCTAGGTATTCAACTAGATAATAATCTAGCCCAACTAAACAAATTAAATTATCAGCCATTAATGAAGAAATTACAAGATGACTTAGAACATTGGAAAGATTTACCACTAACACTGATAGGAAGGGTAAATTTCATTAAAATGAATATCTTCCTAAGGATACAATACCTATTTCAATCATTACCAATTCATCTAACAGAGAAATCCTTCAAGGTGCTCAAGAAAATAATAAAGAAATTCTTATGGAAAGGGGGGAAACCGAGGATAGCGCTAGATAAATGAACAGAATGGTACAAACAAGGAGGCTTACAACTACCAAACTTTAAGAATTATTATAGAGCAGCACAATTAAGATACCTAATCAGATTTTTATCAAACAAGGGAAAAACCAGATTGGACCAGATTAGAGCTAGATAAAATAGGGGAGAAGGTACCTGAACATATACTATATAAGTGGGATGAAAAACTGGTGCAACATAGGAATTCACCAGCACTGCACCATCTGCTCAACATTTGGAAGAAAATTCACGTAGAAAGGAAAAAAATAAATTATCAACTATCAAAATTAATATTGACACAAAATCAACTAATCCCTTTCACAATAAATAACCTTTCCTTTAGAGAATGGGAGAGAAAAGGGATCAAAAGAATAGAAAATTGTTTTTCGGGAAATAAATTATTATCTTTTGAACAAATGAAGTACAAATATGGTATAACTCATGTTTGCATACCACCAACTGAAAACCTACTTGAAGGACAAATTGGGAAGCAGGCTGAGGTTACCAGAAGGAAGCAGTTTTGAATGTGATTACAGACACAATGATAATTAAAAGATTTATAACAAACATGTACATCAAACTGCGAGAAAGAGAACGATAAAGTAAGCTGTAAACCCAAACAAAAGTGGGAACAAGGTCTAAACATAAAGATAAAGAATGAAACATGGGAAAAGCTATACTCCGGAACTATGAGAAATACAATAAACATGAGGTTACGCATGATACAATATAATTGGTTACACAGGCTATACACCACGCCCCAAAAGTTAAATAAATGGGACTGAACAGTATCAGATAGATGTTTTTGCTGTAAAGAAGAAACAAAAACAACAGTACATGCTATTTAGGCATGTGAGAAAGTGGAAAAGTTTTGAGAAGATCTCAATCAGGTATTAAATAAAATCACAAAAAACAACATACGAAAAAATCCAGAGATCTTTCTTCTAAGTAATACAAGAAGTAAAGAAATTGGCCTCGATTTGGATGAAGCACAAAAAAGATCTTTGCTTCATTTGGAGAAAGGAAATGCTTTCAAATTAGGGGAGATGGTCTAAAAGCAAGCATCAAGAATTGTACAATACATGAACAAATCTATGTGCATATATGACAATCTCAAGTCCTCTTGAGTGAAATAATTTCACTTTCAGAATATGCTGCAGCTAATCTGCAAGCAAACTCCCATTAGTAACTCTGAAAAGAAGGCCCGTTTAATTGATTTAAATGACATGCTTCCATAGAACATGATGATAAGCCATTATAGAATGAACACTATTTGATGCATGCTTGCTCTCTACAAAATGAATTTAGTCTATCTGTTCCCAACTCTCCACATCCTGCAATTTTCTCCCTCATGTACATATCCAATATTCATTCAAAAGTGATAACAGAATCTACTTTGGGGTACTTAGTTCCAGATATGAAAAAAGATTTTAGTCTTTAGCCAAACATTTAATCAAAATAAACAGTTTTTCTTTAGTCACAACCTAGCTTCTTGACAACCTTAAACAAGTCTATTGCTTAGCATTTCAAACTTTTTCAAGATGATTACTCCAGGATTTTTAAACTTCTCTTATTATTGTTGTCACCTCCTTATACATATTTCCCATAATGCAGCAATCAGAATTGGATGCAGTAATTTTGTTAAACTTCATCTGCCGTATGTGTCCATTCAATCAACCTGTCTACATTCCCTGAAGTCTATTACCATCCTTCTTACCAGACTTCCAAGCTTTGATAGAATTCCCTGTACATTTAAATCATTAAGATAGAGCCACCCAAGGATCAAAATTTAGGGAATGGACACAGAGCACTTTCTACCAACCTGAAAAACCATTTACTAGAATTTGTCTTGAACCTATTTTGTAAAATCTTCCTATTCCACAGACTTCAATGTTATGCAAACAAATGTACCATGGCACTTCAAAATTGCAGGCAAAAAGTTTGTATATTAAAAAAACTCAAGATAGCTTCAAATCGAAATAAAAATGCCATTGAAACCTTAGTTAAATGCTTCTTCCAAAAGGAACTGCTTGACAGTGCATCCTCAGTTGTGTTCTGCGTGGATCATGTATGCCTTGAGTAGGACTTAGAGCACCAAAATACAATGCTTGATCACTCTTGGGTGAGAGTCTGTAAACCGCATTCACATAAACATGAATTAATGAAATCAAAACATGCACACAAAAAAGCTTAAGTAGGAGTAGATTATATAGCCTTAAACTTGCTCTGCAATGGCTGATCAGATCTCAGCTTCAGCTCAACTATCTCAGCCTTGCATGATTTATATTATTCACACTTCTTCACAGGAGAGGATTTCTAACATAAAAGAGAAATTCCTCCTCACCTGAACCACAAGAACACCCACATCAGGCTGTTGTTCAGAGTGGAAGGGAATTAACATCTGAGCAAACCAATTAGCTGGAGTGTTTGCAGACATATTCAATTGCTCATTGCTGCAGTTGGAGGTACCCACCTGCTTCAAAAGGGCATCATTCATTCCTATGTCCAAGAAGAGCAGAGGGAGCTGCCTCAAGGACAATTGCAGAGTAACACTCACATCTACTGTAATAAAATGCTTCGAGAAGCTGGTCATAGCCAGAATGAACATTACCAAGTAAAGATATTGACAATTAGCCTACCACTACAATTGCTCCATAACCGATGTATTCTCACTGGCTCTTCACTCAGGCATAGATCACCTAGACAACAGCAACATGTACATCAGGCTGCTTTTCATAGATTACAGATCAGCTTTCAACATCATCATCCCTTCAGTACTTGTCAGCAAGTTTCAAAACCTGGACCTTTGCACCTCCTTCTTTAACTGGATCCCTGACTTCCTCATTGGAAGGCCACCGTCAGTGCAGATCAGTAACAATACCTCCTCTTTACTGACAATCAACACAGGCTCACCTCAAGGATGTCTACTTAGCTCACTATTCTACTTACTCTACACACCCGTGACTGTGTGGCTAGGCACAGTTCAAGTGCCATCTACAAATTTGGTGATGACACCTCAGTTGTTGGCAGAATCACAGACAGCAATGAGGAAGCATACAGGAGTGAGATAGATCAACCAGTTGAGTGGTGTCACAGCAATAATCTTGCACTCAATGTTATCAAAACTAAGGAACTGATTGTGGACTCCAGGAAGGGGAAACCAGGAGGACACAAACCAACCTTCATCGTGGGGTCTGCATGGAAAGGGTTAAGGAACTTCAAATACCTTGGTGTCAACATCTCTGAAGATCTATCCTGGGGCTTCGTGTCAATGCAATCATAAAGAAGGCTCGCCCATGGTTATACTTCACCTCGAGTTTGAGAAGATTTGGCATGTCTCTAAAAACTTGCAAGTTTCTACAAGTGAGCATTCTGACTGGCTGCATCACTGTCTGGTATGGAGGCGCCTATGCACAAGAGAGGAAAAGGCAACAGAAAGTTCTGAACTCAGACAATGCTATCACGGGCATTAGTCTTCACTTTATCTTCACCCCATTAAGGGCAATGACACAAGGAGAAAACTCAAGAAAGCAGCCTCTATCATCAAGGACCTTCACTACCCAGGCCATGCCCTCGTCTCACTGTTACCATCAGGAAGGAGATACAGGACCCTGAAGACAAATACCAACTGCACAAAAACAGCCTCTTCCACTCCACCATCAGAATTCTGAATGGAAAATGAACTGCAGATACTAGCTCACTTTCTCACTTCGTAATTTTTAAAAAAAAATAGCATATCTTTGTAAATGTAATTTACAGCAACTTTGCACCTGTAGTGTACAATAATGCTGCTGCAAACAATAAACTTTGTGACACATGTTTATGACAATAAATTCTGATTCTGGCTACAGTTTGGCAATTAGCACTATCATACCAGCAAAAGTAATAATCGAACTCAGGGGTAGGAGACTCTATTTTTTTCCCTTTGCAATTAGATACTCGGCTTCCTCATTAGCAGACCCCAGTCATTGCAAATTCGCAACAGCATACCCTCCACACTGACCATTAACAAATGGCACCTCAAGGCTGTGTGGTCAGTCCCCTGCTGTATCGGCTATTCATAACTGAATAGCCAAGTTTGGTTTCAAAGCATCTGTACATTCACTTATGATAATAGGTAATAATATCAGAATATAGGAAGCAGGTCAAGAATCCAGTTGGGTGTTGCCAATACTAAAGCAATGTCAGCAAGACCAAGGAACTTGAGGAGAGGGAGGCCAAGAAACAAAACACATATCTTCATTGGCAGATCAGCAGTGGAGACAGTTAGTACCTTCCAATTCCTGGGAGTCCATATACGAGAGGACCTCTTCTGGAGTCAGCACATTGACACAACCACAAAGAAGGCACAGAAATACTTCCACTTTCTAAAAAGTTTGATCTGTCTCAGAATATAGTGGTAATTTACACCATTATTATTGTCTATTACCTATCTGGCTACAGTAAGTAAGAACTTAAGTGCATTTGTGCTTATGTATAGGGCAACAAGTTGTCAGACTTAAAACTGACAACTAATTCTGGTACAATTCTCCCCACCTTAGATCCTCCCCAAACAAAAGCAACCTCTCAACATTTGTCTCATTAAGCTTCAACAAAATCCCAGTTAAAACAAAACTAAGAGGTGTAGGACTCAGTCTTTCCTGATTGGACAATTTTTTAATTGTTTTGAACTGACATCAATAACAAAGGTATATAAATTAAAAAAAAAACAACCGTAAGGCTTTGCTACATTGCTTTTGACATTTGAGGTCACATGAAATAACATATCCATGTGTGGAATGAAAACACTATTTGTTTTGGCAGATTAGTTAATCACTAACTGCGTACCCTCGATAACAAATCTACCCCTTGGCCCAGTCCTTTGCTTCCCTCTTCCTCTCAGCCCGCAATACCTGCCCTATACCCTTCAATTTGAGACACCCTATTTGACGTCCTCTTCTCTATCGACCACTTCCCACCCCTCCCTCCCTCAACCAAAGGTTGAGCGGAGAGCCGGTGTTCGTCTTGGGCTCCTTCGCAGCCACTGCTCACAGCCCAGGCCCTCCTCCGTCACCCGCGGTCCGCTCATCCACCCACCTATCGAGCCAAAAGGTCCAGGGCGAGTTGAGGGGGACGCCAGACTTGTCGTGACTGTTGATCTCCTCGATGTTCCCCTGGTCGAGGTGAATGGAATCCCGCTCTGCAGTCTCCGAAGCGGCCGTCCTCTCCCCCAACTGCGGTCGCAAGTCCGGACTCGCGGGGATCGCCATTTTCAGCAACAAAGTGGTGCTTCCGACACCGGGAAACGTGAACGAGCGGAGAAGAGCGCATGCGCGCCGCCCCCTGCCTTGCTCGTTGACGTCACCGACGCTGACGTCACACCGCGTGAGCAAATCATTGGCGGCGGGAGCTGGGGAAGACAACGCCTCGGGCTTGGTCTTGCCGAGTGGAGAAGCTCCCTCATACTTGGCTGTTCTCGCAGATTCTGTTAGTCTCCTCCGATTTCCATCCGAATGCTAGTGGGCTCAAGTAAGGCTTTGACTTGCGATAACAACTGCTGGAGAGATTGAATTTAGGAGCAGGGAGGTTATGCTGCAACTGTACGAGGTCCTGGTGGGAGGCACATGTGGAGGACTGCCTACAGTTCTGGGCTCCTGACACTGGCTGTGGAGGTCATGCAGAGGAGGTTCACCAGGTTGATTCCAGAGTTGAGAAGGTTAGCCTTTGAGGAGAGATTGTGTCATCTGGGACTGTATTCACTGGAATAAAGAAGAAGAAGAGGGGATCTTATAGAAATATATAAAATTATGAAAGGCATAAATAAGATATCCCTATGAGTTTGTGCTTTCCACTTTATGCCCCATTAACCTACACCCCAGTTTTTGTGAAGAGTGGGAAGAAACTGGAGAAAACCCACGCAGACACAGGGAGAACATACAAGCTCCTCACAGGCAGCACTAACCACTAACCCAACTGTACTGCACTTTCCATTAGTGGAGGAGACCAGAAGGAAGGGACATAACCTCAATTGAAGGTAGTAGATAAATGACAGAGATGAGGAGGACCTTCTTTTCCCAGATGATGGTCAATCTGTGGAATTTGCTGCCCATTGAAGTAGTGGAGGCTACCTCAGTGAATATACTTAAGACAAGGTTGGATTGATTTTTAATACAAGATATAGATTAGTTCAATATATTTTTTTACATCAATTATATTTAACTGCCCAAAATTTAAAAAAAAACCTTGAATTTAGTAGCATCAGGTTTATGTTTTAGATGTGATCAGGAAATTGGTTCATTTTTTTCATTCTATTTGGTAGTGTCCTAGAGTAAAACCTTTTTTTGGCTTGAGGTAAAAAAATTGGAGAAAATATTAAAAGTAAAACTCTCACGAGATCTGATGTCATTTTTGTTGGGTGGTATTAAAGTGATTAATTTTAGATTAAAATTAACGATGTATCAAATTGATTTTTTACCATCAGCTTTAGCAGTTTCTAGAAAGTGCATTGCCATTACTTGGAAATCAAATGCAGATTTAGGAATGGAGAGATGGCATGCTGAATTGCATTCTCATATTCCACTTGAGAAAATAACATAATTTATGTAATAAATATCATTTCTTTTTGAAACTATGGGGACCATACTTACAATGTGTTGGTTTGAAAATTTGAAGGCCTCTGAAAACTCGCCACACTGGTATCCTTTGCTCCAGTATTATGTGTAATGAGATGTGTTTTTTTTTCCCCTCCTTGTTTTAGCATTCTTCTTACTTTCTTTTTTTTCTTATGTAAGGGTGGTGGGGGATGGGGATTAGGGTACATTTATATATAAGCCACATATGTATTTTTTTTCAATTTATTCATTTAATAATTGTAGATGTGATTTTAAAGTTCTTAAATAAAATATAAAAACAAAGGTTGGATAGATTTTTACAAAGTAGGGAAATTATGGGATACAGGGAAAAGACAGATAAGTGGAGACGATCCTATCATCGGATTAGCCATGATCTGATTCAATAGCAGAGCAAGCTTAACAGGCTGGCTGGCCTATTTCTGTTCCTATTTCTTATGTTCGTGTGTTCTAACAACTGTGACCCTCTGCATCTTCAGAGTAATGTTCTCTTTCAGTACACAGATAATGTCTGCATCCACACACTTGGAGTCTGCAGACTTCTGAGTTTCACTCCAGTTTATTGTTCATTGAAGATGTATGAGAGAATAGGCCTTACTCTGAACATCCATGAGACAAAATTTCTTGAACAATCTGTGCTTCCCACACAACAACTATCTCTGAGAATAAAGGTCCACAATGAGATCCAGGGAACAGTGATCATATTTTGAGAGCAACCTCTCAGTGAGGCCAGGTGTTCATGAAATTCACCATCACCATCTTTGTGCAAATTGCGGAAAAGTATATAAATACCTCATAACTGGCAGAAAGTTTGTTGTCTGTTGCATAGTATGTTTAAGTTTAGACAGACACTTAAAGCATGGAAGGATAAGGTCCTGGAAGGCAAAAGCAATTAGTGAAGATAGACAAAAGGGTCAATATAGAAATGGTTGACTGGAGGGCCTGTTTTTGTTATGTACAATGATCTCTACCCTGTTGCATACTTTGGAGAGACCTCTAAGCACTGGAGAAATACTAGCAATACTGTCTCCTGAAAATCCCTTGGCATGATGTGAACCAACATCACCTGCCAAAATACTCAGCATCAAAAGACCACTAATGCTGACCCAGATCCAATGGTTGCAATCCATCCAATTGGTTGACACCAAATTTCCAAAACAGCAATCTGAACTCTACATTGGCAACACATTTTAGGAGGATAAAAACTGCTTCAAGAATCTTCTAAAATTCTCTGATAAAAATTTGATTTCCTTGTCAACTCATGTATGACTTAACTTATTCCAATGATCACCTATTACCTAGAGTGTCTTCTCTGTGGATTGTCACCTTGTCATGGTTGGGAAGCTTGTGAGGTCCTGTGATCCCGTGAGTAATGCTGTCTGGACCTATGCTCCTGGTAGGGTCACCCATGGTGGTAAGCTTGAGGGTGAGGTCCCTGACAAAGAATAATCCAACCAAGTCCTCAATAGGCTGATGAAGTTACTCTGAACTCAATGGCTGTGAAGGTGGACAAAGGCTGCAATAAATCCATCAGCTCCAATCACCGTGGTTTTCATGACGTTGGATTGATTTATGAAGTATTGTGTGCTTCTTGGAGTACAACATTAAGTACACGCTAAACAAACACATGCACAGACATCTTCACTCTGGGTCAGTGGAACAAAGACCATTATGCTCGACTACATGGGATAACTACAACAATGTCCTAGAGGGTTAAGCAGAAGAGATAATGAACATTATGATTGTCAACTTATAATCATGTGAAACAGACATATGATCTGTCATAAGTGGTGATTATATTGCACCAAATTGTTGTCAAGTATTGAACAATAAGATGTCTCAGCATTTTTGACTTCATGAACGGGTCAAAGTACTGTGACAAAGCAAGTGAAAATTTCAGTTTGAGGAGCTCCCAGATAGCCGTGTACATTTTATCCATTTGGCTTAAACAACTTTTGAGGTTTCCTAGATGCTCTCTGTACATCATTATTCTAATTAATTAAAAATGGATGACTAACCTGTATAATCCCACTCTGATTAAGCAATGTGTCACATCTCATCCTCATTTCTGGTCTAACTTATTCACTGTTCTGTTTAAATAACTCCATTTCCTACACCATTCTATTGCTGTGATTTAATCCACTCAACTGACCTACATGTCAAAATTCATAAACAGAAGGAAGATATGCAGTTCACTGCGTCTTTGTTCGCTCCAAGAATAGTCCCATCACTTTCCATTCACTCACTTACTTCCCTGTAACTTATTATCTCATGCATAAGCGCATCACTTATAAGAAGAGTTTGCCTTTAATTTATCAGCATCCCACCTTCCAGGAGGATATAAGGCTTGTTCTTGATTGGATACGAAGGGGATAAAAATTGTTCATTTCAGAGTTCTAAAAAACCATCTGTTGTTTATCGATTTCAACTTCCTTCTTTCTTTTCTCCTTGTCAATACCCTTTGCTGCTTATCATAGAATTGGCAGTTAATATTTCTAAGGAAAACTTTCTAAGTATATTCTTCCTAACTATCAGTATATTCATGATATTTCTGTTTTATATGTGCAAAGTAACTTGCAGTTTAGAGATGCCTTTTCACTGTTCTTTTGAGATTGGGAGACAAATCAAACTGTGGAAAGTAAGAATCAGTTTGCTTAGACAATCCAATGTCACCATTCCCCATCTGGACAATTCAGAAGTAAGTAATGCGAATGTTCTGATGATAAAAATGGGAGACAATCAGAAGCATTTGGGAAAGTGCAACCATAGGAAGAGAATATACAATAAACTGAAGTGTACAGAGAATTGAGGTCCTCCATCAGCCAGCTCCCCACCATGACTACCAGCCCCCCCACATCTCCATCGGGCACACAAAACTCAAAACGGTCAACCAGTTTACCTATCTCGGCTGCACCATTTCATCAGATGCAAGGATCGACAATGAGATAGACAACAGACTCGCCAAGGCAAATAGCGCCTTTGGAAGACTACACAAAAGAGTCTGGAAAAACAACCAACTGAAAAACCTCACAAAGATAAGCGTATACAGAGCCGTTGTCATACCCACACTCCTGTTCGGCTCCGAATCATGGGTCCTCTACCGGCACCACCTACGGCTCCTAGAACGCTTCCACCAGCGTTGTCTCCGCTCCATCCTCAACATCCATTGGAGCGCTCACACCCCTAACGTCGAGGTACTCGAGATGGCAGAGGTCGACAGCATCGAGTCCACGCTGCTGAAGATCCAGCTGCGCTGGATGGGTCACGTCTCCAGAATGGAGGACCATCGCCTTCCCAAGATCGTATTATATGGCGAGCTCTCCACTGGCCACCGTGACAGAGGTGCACCAAAGAAAAGGTACAAGGACTGCCTAAAGAAATCTCTTGGTGCCTGCCACATTGACCACCGCCAGTGGGCTGATAACGCCTCAAACCGTGCATCTTGGCGCCTCACAGTTTGGCGGGCAGCAGCCTCCTTTGAAGAAGACCGCAGAGCCCACCTCACTGACAAAAGGCAAAGGAGGAAAAACCCAACACCCAACCCCAACCAACCAATTTTCCCTTGCAACCGCTGCAATCGTGTCTGCCTGTCCCGCATCGGACTGGTCAGCCACAAACGAGCCTGCAGCTGACGTGGACTTTTTACCCCCTCCATAAATCTTCGTCCGCGAAGCCAAGCCAAAGAAAACAGAGAATTGATTATCTAGACCTTTTAATTTTTAATTTAGACCCACAGCATGGTAACAGGCCATTTTGGCCCACGAGTACAAAACGGGGGTCTAGGTTAATTAGGCAGTATGGAATTGTCAGCCAAAATGGCCTGTTACTGTGCTATAATTTATTGGCCAAGGCATAGAAAATATGGGCAGAGGTGTAGATTATGACTTGAGGCACAACTTAATTAGCACATTCTGTTCTAGATATTTTGCCAAGATAGTGCAGAGGAGAGAGATGAGGATTGACATGACTTGAAAATTACTGAGAGAAGATCAGATAGGATATGATTTTTATTTTTGGAAGACAGGAGGCTGAGGAGAAATTGAATTGAGATGTATGATATTGTGAGAAGCGTTGGTAGAATAAATAGCAGTGGAACAATAAAAAAGCAGGAGGTGGAGAGAGGATTAAAGGAGGACATTCTTTTTCACCCAAAGAATGATTGGGGTCCAAAACTCACTGTTCGAAAGTTGAAGAGCATTGTCCAGCAATTGCATGCCAAGAGATACTGTACATTAGGCCAGTTATCGGAGACATAACCACATTATATAGAAGACATATGGGGATAGCTGGCCTTGTTGATGTTGCCCAAATCTTTAAAAATGAATATAAAAATAAATGCATGCAGTCAATGGAGCTGCTACCTCACAGCACAAGAGATTTTGGTTAAATTCTTACACTGGGGGCTGTCCATGTGGTCCCAGTGTCAGCATGGGTTTTCTTTAGATACTTGAGTTTCTTTCCATATTCCCAAAGATGTGTACTGGAAGTTTCATCATCCACTGTAAATTGTCTCTAGTGTGTAGGTGAGTGATAGACATGAAAGATTCAAGATTTGTTGTCATGTAATAGTACAGAACATGTAATATGACACTTCACTGTCAAAAGGCAAAGGAGGAAAAACCCAACACCCAACCCCAACCAACCAATTTTCCCTTGCAACCGCTGCAACCGTGTCTGCCTGTCCCACAAACGAGCCTGCAGCTGACGTGGACATTACCCCTCCATAAATCTTCGTCCGCGAAGCCAAGCCAAAGAGAAAGAAGAGAATATGACATAAAATTGCCTTCTGCCTGCCTTAAGGCAGACAGAGTCACCCTCAGTGTTGGCCAGTGACCCTTACAGTACGAGAGAAAGCAAAGCAAAAGTAAGTCCCTTCAGAGTCACTGAGTGTCCATGAATTCACCTCTAATGCTCCCAGAGCCTCTGCAGCTACAGACACCAGTTCGATTAATCAGCAACCTGAGCTCCAGATCCAAACCTCCAACACTATCAGGAAGACTCCAGCACCAAAACCTCTGCAGCCATAAAGACACCGGTTCGATTAATCGGTAACCTGAGCTCCAGATCCAAACCTCCAACACAATCAGGAAGACTACAGCACCAGAGGTCCTTTGGGTGCCCTTTGCATTGTCTCAAGTCCCGGGTCTGATATCCTAGTTCCCATGAGCCAGACTCCAGCAGCCCACAGCCCATAAGGCTCCCCCAACTGCAAGTCACCTGCAGCTTCTGAGCCCCTTGCTGGTCTACTGCCATGGTCCGTCCTGTAGGGTCATCTCTTCTGCTTCTCCTTCTCAATGGCATGGGGGGGGGGGGGTGGTGTGTGGTTGATCCCTCTGTTTCTGGTACCCTTGCGGTGGTCTGCTCCCTCAGAGTCTGAAACTCCTCTTGCCACTGTTGAGAGCAGGTGCCTCTGTCTGGGGTACAGACCTCTGTAGTTGCAGGATTTCACTTACAAACACCATCGGTTCCTTTAACCAGCTGTTTAAAGCTTGTATGGAGCTGCCGGATTAGGACCATCAGCTGAATCATTCAGAGCTTTGCTCTCCTGGGACTGGTGGAGATGAAAGGTGGCGATGAGGAAAGATGAGGAGAGGAAGGGGGTGGGGGGGGAGAATAAAAACAGCAGGACTAATGTAGGATTAGTGCAAATGAGCAGTTGATGGCAGAATGGACTTGTTGGTTTCCATGCCGTATGTCTCTACATGTCTCAATTTTGATCAACGCAGACTAAATGGCAAGTGACTTGTCATTGTGATAAATCTTCATGATTTTTATGAATAGATATAAATTAAAATCCTTAGTGACAAAGATGTAATGTCCATGTTAGAAGTATGCTGGGCTTGCACGAGAACATGATAAAGTAGGAGTGAGAGGAGACCATCTGGCTCCTCAAGCCTGCTCCACCATTCAATATAATTTTGGCTGATCTGTCTGGCCTCAACTTATCTTCTGTGTTATTTCTCCATTATTTCAATAATATATCATTTCCTCTTTGGAAAAACTTCCTATGATCTAGCCTCCTCAACTCTTTGGGTTTGAAAATTCCAGAGATTCACCACAGTACTGATGTTTTAAATAAATGGCTACTGGTTTTAATTTTTAAGGTTACTTAGTTTGCTGAGTTCAAGCTCACAGATGGATCATTTTACTTTAAATTCTTGAAATATGAGTCAACATTATGACTCTTGTACTACAAACGTTGCAGTGAACTCTTTTTGAAATTAAGGAATGTAATGCAACTAAGTGAAGAAACTATAGTACAATTCTACAGCCTAGAGGCCAGTGGAGAAGAATCATTCACATTGGTGTAGAATAGGTATCAGGTGAAAGGCCAATAAGATAATGATAATGTTCCATATTTGAAAATGTTCTCAGTGAACTGTATGGTTTTTTGCAGTCTAATGATCAATGTTACTGAGACCTGTGTTTTAATTTCCAGATTTTGTAAAATTAATTTAAAATTCCTAATTTTCTGAGTCAATAATACCATAAACTCTATGCTACCATATCTAGGATTTTTTTTTTCTATATATAGGCAGTCATGTGAAAGATTAGGCATTCTGCTGAACTTGAGTAAATCTCTACGTTATACTGGTGGATGGCAAATAGACTGTTTCAGATTTGTATGTCAGGGCAGAATATATCAGGAACATTAACAATGTAATGTTTTACCTCATCTGCTCAGAAAGTAGCACAGCATTTATAATTATTTATAATCTCGATTGAAAAGTAATTCAGGGATCTCTGATATGTAGAGGCCTATTGGTTTGTATTCAGTAATATTATGGACCCTTTCACTTCGCCTGTATATTTAAACCACCTTGATCCTGTATGAAAGCAAGTGTGATGCCTTTCAATCCCTTATGAACCATGGATATTTTTGCCAACACTGGATGGCAATTGCTTTTGCCACGTATCTTCAGGGAATCATATGTTGTGAAGAGGGTCTACTTGTTTAAAGAATTTGAGAGAATCAATGGGGGAGTAAAGAGTCACTTAAATACTAAACACAGGAGCAGGTTACAAATTTGCCATAATTACCTATATTTATAACATGGGCTCTGCAATTTTGTTGGCTTAAATTCAGTCCAGTGGTGACCTTGGCAGCAACCCTTGTACCATAAGTCACTGAAGCAAGGGAGCTTTTTTACCCACTCCTGTCATTGTCACTGGACTTAGTTCAGTACAATCTCCATTGACACCATTTCCTGATGCATTGAACCAGGTTTGACATTTATGCTCTGAATAACATGGAATACATTTTCCTTCAATGGAACTGCATTTAATCAACTTGAATCTGTTCTTGTTTTCCCATGTCCATGGGATGCCCTATATCTAATTAGCCAGAAAATTCAAAGTAAGTTAGAAAGATTAAAAACAGGAAAGAGAACAGAAAATAAACAACAAAAGTAAAAGTAAAAGATCAACTTAAGAGTTAAAACAAATGATTAAAAGAGCAAAAGGTGACATAAATGAAAAATGAATCAAAGAAAGTATCTGGATCGTCAAAGGTCAATATGGTCCATAAAGCTATTTATATAATGAATATCACAATTGGCACATTTTATTGCAAGATTTCACACAGATGACAGTTTAAGCAGCAGTATTTATAATTAGGCATCTTGAATGTTCATTAACATGCACACTAACTTCAACTGTGGTTCATTCACAATCTTTATTAGCATTCAGCGCAGCTAAATTATGTTTAAGGTGGTATTCACAATTAGTGATTAAAACCAATCAATCAGGCATCATTTTAGGAGTGGAGATTTGAGATCCCAGCACCACATTTAATACCACCCTGTGGTACTGACCTCCACCATTATGAATTCCTTCAAGTGTCTGTTAAGGGATGCCTCCCAGAGATGCTGGTCCCATTTAAATTTACAAGAGCTAATGGCGCGAATTCAATATCATTAGGGTGCTTAACTCTCACTCATGCACCAACTGAACTCTAATACATGAACCCACTGTGCATGCGCCAACCGAAGACTCGCGCATGCGCACTGGACTATGCCCAGCCTATAGCCCCTGGGACACCAACTAACAAGGAAAGTATGCACATTTTGGCTCTTACATGCCCTGTATCTCTGTTAATCTCTGTTATAGTTTGTCAAATACAACATAAACTGCATAAATTTTATTTTTTTTCTTATATATTTTTAAAAAAATGTACACAATTCTGACATATGTCCATTCTGAGATACGATCGATCATTCAGTCTGCTTTACAGTCGTAAGTTGGGGAGTACCTGGTACTTGTCCTACATATGTACTGTTTGCCTGTATCTGTGTTATGTCTTGTTGTATGTCTGGATTTTTTGCACCGAGGACTGGACTTTTGTTTGATTGGCTTGTAATTGTACAATCAGATGTCAATAAACTTGACTTAATCTAATATTCCAGGGTAAAATCGCTTTGTAATGGGATGCCTAAATGTGGTATTGGATCACAGCTGAGCCAATCAAGGATAAAATTCTCTATCCCACCATTCCCCAATCCATTGGTGGATTATCAATCCATATCATAGTAATTTAATTTTCCAGTTTACTTTTTCTTTCAATTGACTTCTAATTCTGTACACAAAAAAAGTCACAGGAACAGGCTCTTCACCCTACTATTTCTGCATTGATCATAATGTCCATCCCCCTCATCCCATTTACTTCCCCTTACTTCCTTCCCTATTTACGTGCCTTTCTGAATGCCGCTGAAACATTACCTCTGAAATATCTGCTCCTACTAGCTCTCCTGACTGCACATTCCCGAAATAGTGTAAAAAAAAAAACTTGCCTTGTGCATCTCCTTTCAACTTTCCTCTGACACCTTAAATGAAAGTAAAGGAAATAATTTACTAGTAAAATGTCAAACGGAGGGGAGGGGGAGTGGTGGAGATAAAATATAACATTTGTTCTGCTATTTTCCACTTATTAAAATATGAAAATATTTATAAAGATATGTTCTGTTACAATCTAAAGTGAAAACCAAAGTTGCTAAAACTTTTGTTTTCAACAAACAAAATGTTGTGCTGTTAAGTACTGGGAGAAACATATCTACTATCACGAACCTTATGCCACTGGTCCTCTCCCTTTTCCTGATTATTGCCTTAGGCAGAACATTTTACTTGTACTATTGAAATTAGTTATTAAACATTTCTCTCCAAGAGACTGACTGCTTCCAGCTCATTACCTTCAGACTCAACTGCAATATTTCCTTTTCAGCCTACATTATACCACTGTCCACAATCTTTTGTTCACCATCACCTCTGTTTATCGCATGGCTATATGCATTCATTTAGGGTCCCCCTAACACTTTTGATTTTATTTTTCTTTGTGCTTTATAGTTTCTTTCTATCTAATATGTCCTAAAGCTCCTAAAACACTTATCTCAATTCTTCTTACTTTATCTTCTCTTGATATCATTGATGGTGGTATTTTCCATCTTTCCAAGCTTCTTTAAAATCTACCCTTTGAATGTACTGAACATTTCTTGCAAAACCACAGTTGACCTGATCATTTTTTTAATGTGTACACTTGTGAATCATTATTCCAATGTAAATACAA